>NW_012150352.1:510849-520657 GCF_000956105.1 Propithecus coquereli | reverse complement strand
CAAAAGCATTAAAACGTGCAAATTCTTGATCCAACACTTTCAAGTCTAGAAATTTCTTTTGCAAATATGAAGCAGGAGTCGTCCCTATCATGAATGAGTTCCGTGAAGCACAGAGAGGGTGGAACAGTCACAGCCCAGGGGGCCACTGGTGTGCTTGGTTTCACTCAAAGAGTGTTTTTGTTTTATTTTAAATTTAAGCCAAAGTTTAGCATTTGAATGTTTCACATAGCAAATGTGGGGTCCTGGTTTCTCTTGAAAATTCAAAAGATCTGGCACACCAGGACCAAATACATCCTTGATCATGAAAAACTGGAACTCAACAGTGGCTATCACTTTCAGACAGGATTTTGTGCTAGCACACCCAACCATTTCTATGCTTAATCTATCTCATTTGTTTTTACTAATTTGACCTTCAAATTTGCAATTCCTGGATTAGAGTATTTGCTAATCAACTGAAGAGAGACAATTCTATCCTACGAATACTACCTGCATATTTGAGATACACTGTGTTTTCTCTAGTAGGAGTCTATTTTTTCATTTATCATTCTTCCTTGATCCCAGGTCATGGGTCACTGACAGCTCCAGTGGTTTTATTGTCGTATATTGTGTAAACCAAACAGAGTTACCATTTGGTTTGGGGCCTGGAAATCTGAAGAGAAGTGCTTGGATTTAACTGTTCAGTGAAACTTTCAGTTTCTCAAATGTTTTGCCTTTATGTGTAGTGAAAGGTCCTACTTCTCACCATCAGATACTTTTCTAATTACTTCATTCCCAATTCATTATAGATTTGCTTTGGATGGAGACGAGATCTATTAACTCTCAAATTCATCAGGAGCCCCAGCAAAATTTTCAGTCTGCTACTACTTCTCCTTAAGCTATGCGTTTCTGTGCTAGGGTCTTTTTTTTTTTTTTTCCCAAATAGCAACATGGCCTGATTTATATTGGAAATCTGTCACATTGCATTAAACAGCTCTTGATTGAATTAGCAGCTTCCAAGGTTCATTCTCACAGCTGTCATGGAGTAGAACTGCACAATCTGTTCATCTGGTTCCAGGGCAGGTGTTTTTGTCCTGACAAAAATTCTTTCTTTGTACCAGCCTGTCTAGAGATTGAAACTTTTCTTAGGAGGATTATGAGAGGAAATCAAGGAGAAACATTTTTTCACACCAGCAACTTCACTCTGTGCTTATCAGTCCAAACCCTGTGGGTTACCTGCTTAGTAGCTCAGCAAAACTAAAAATATGGTTCCAGAACCACAGGGTGCAGGGAAGGCACAAAATCTAAACTCTGCAAAACCAGATGCTTTCAAAAGAATTGAAACATGTAAATAATAGAAATGCCTAATGTTTAGCCATCATTGTTATAAGTTGGTATTTAAACCTTCCAGCTTGACGTTTTAAAGATGTTTTGGGGGAAAACATTTTATGGTAAAAAAAAATTGGACACTAGTGCTAGAGGGAAATTAGGAAAATGGGGGAGATACACTTTATTTTGTACCTAGGGGGCATGCTAACAGCATGCAGATGGTTAATGGTAGAGCCAGGGTAAGAATATCAACCCTGTGCATTCAGATCATCATATAAATGGTGTAAGATTTAAAGTATAAAGCTCTTCTCTTCTAGAAGCTTAAAATCAAGAAGGGACCATGGGAAATGCACAGTGTATACACACACACACATACACACACACTCGCACAATAAAACAAGCATCACTTGAAGACAACAACCCTCTTCCAGATTAGCAAATCCTAGCAGGAATGTATTAATCAACAGACCCTAAAGTGTTTGTCAGACCACCTGTAAAAGAACCATAGTACATTCAAAAGTAAGTAAAAAGTGGACAGTTTTTTATAAGTTAATATATTAAGATAATGCGATAGAAAATAAAACATACATTCCAATTTACTTTCCAAATAAGTTAAACTCTATATTATAAACTTTCTATAATTTATCTATAATGTTTGATTTTATATATGTCAACTGAAATTAAGGTTGTTGAGGCAGAAATAATTTAATAAAGTTTTGTTGGAAGCCAAAAACAAGGATCAGCCTGGGAAGATACACCAACAAAATTGGGCATGTTCCAGAGTTGGCTACAAGTTGGAAGGCTTTTTATAAGAAAGTTTAGGAGAAGGGAGGAGGACTCCTCTTATCAGAGTCGTCCTTATTCATTGGAGATTACAATACAGAGGTTACAATCATTGGCTACAGATTGCAACATACAGGCTACAATGTCTATGTGCAAGATGGTAAGGCTTCATGATTCCAAAACATTCTTTTTCAATGTCAATAGGTCATATGTTAATCATTACATCAACAGTTTGAGGAAATCATGATAAGATTCTTTACTCAGGGACAGGATGTCTCCATGAAGCATCAGACCTAACCCAGGTGGATTAATTTGGAAGCCTTTCAAATGTGACCTATAGGTTATCCCTCTCTCCTCTCTCTCTCTCTCTCTCTCTCTCTCACACACACACACACACACACACAATCTGCTTGTCAATTGGAAGTATATCAGTTTTTTAACACATGAGTAGCCCGTCTTATGCGAACTACATGATCTGGCCTTCATTTAGTTTCCTGGCCCCTTTTCTGGTCAGCTGCCTCCTTCCCTCCCCTGCTTTCCAGCCTCATCACACTGCTTCCTTTTTCCTCAATGTGACATGCTGTTTCATACCTGCCTGCTTTTCTCACACCACTTCCTTTGCCCAGAATAAGACTCAATCTATATTTTATGCCTGGCAGTCTCTCATCTTTCAAAAACTATCTCCTGCCATTTCCTCAATGAATACTTTCCTAGTTCTCCTGCACTGGGATCCTGCTTTATTCTTACCTCTTTCCCATTGAAAACTGAGTCGTCATAACTCCTGGAATAGTATTCATAAAGCCGGGATCCATTCGTTCAAGCACTTGGACACCTTCAGTATGGTTAGGAGTCTCCTGGCTGGTGCCATGGCAGGGGTGGCCATATCAAATGTAGAGAAAATTCTTGTTCCTGGTGTAATTTGTGTGTATGTAAATAGATCCTCTGTAAAATATATGAACAGAGACCTGTACTGATTTTTAAGAAAATGCAGCTAAACTTCTTCCTGATGCTAAGTTAATAGCAGCCAACAAAACCCTTCCCTCTCTACTACCTCTGCTACATCCTTTCTCCCAAGCTGAAAGGATGGATTAGCAGAATAACTAAGGAAACTATGTAAAAGAGGTAAAAGAGAAGGGTGACACCAGTCTGAAAACTCAGAGAGTGTCCTCTTGGCAGGAGAAAGCAAAGGGAAATTTTATAGAATGATACCAGTTTTCTGAACAAGATTCAAGCATCTTTGAAACTAGAATCAAGACTTCTAAAGGGAACAAGTTGAGACCAAAAGGCAAGTGCTAGGAGATCTGCAAAATGAGGATAATGCCTCTGATAGCCAATAAATTTAGTAATTATCCTACCAAGATTTCTCCATGATGACTTTCATAACGCTTCTCCCTCAGGACTTCTATCAAACAACAAAGCAAATACTTTCAATAGCTTTATAATTGCAAACACCTCTAAATATTTGTTTGGAATTACACATTAACAATCCCAGATTTGTATTCACAATAAAATGGAGGGCAAGCCAGATGGGATCGTATAGACAGAAGATGTGTTTCTCCCATCCTAATTTCCTGTGGTGGAAGGGAGCTACCAAGTGAATTAGATTTCCTCAGATCCACTTGTTGTAGTCCTGACTCCAATCCCTGCCCCTGCTTTTTATCCTTCACAGGTGGAAATAGGATGCAAAGGGGAGGATCTGGAAGCACAATGATGGAAAGAATCCGAGGCTGGAGGGGCTATTGTGGAAAAGCACTCAAGCTTTTACGTAATCTCAAGCTACAAATACAAGAGGAAGAAGAGTGGATACGTTTTGTTTCATTTTATTTTCAAGGCAATATTACTTATTATTGTACAATTTTCAGTGTATTCTTTAGAATAATTTTACATTTTTCAGGACATGAAGTTTCATTGTTTCCCTGAAAATTTTTGATTATCTTCAGACCAAATACATTCTGTTCAGAACGTTTTCTTTTGACTCTCCTAATTAGTCCCCTGTGAGATTGTACCTAATTCGTTTTACTCTCTCTGGCCTGGCTATGAATAGGTGAAGCACCTTACTATCCTCCTTTTCCAAGAACTGATTCCGCTCAGCATTTGTATTTCTATGATACCTGGTCTAAAGGATCAGCTCATTTCCACTCTTTTATGGGTTTATTTTGTTAAATTCATTTTCTGAAATCATCCTCTGGCAAAGAAGAAATTTATGGATATAAGTGTTGAAAGGGAATTATTTTAAATGCATTCTGAAAAGCATTTTTTTAAATGACAATTTCTTCTGAGGTACATTACCAGCATGGGCAGAAATGGTTCTATTCTGCCTCAGCGATCTACTTGGAAAGTTTATGTCTCCACGTCATCGGTGTCACACGTGGGCAAAGTAGGTGTGACATTATATGGGATGATTTCAAGGACTGGAGAAGACCTCACACGTCACCAGATCTGGCCTCACCAGTTCCCTAGAAGTCTTAAATTCCTCAGATAAAAGTTAAGCTTTTAGTGTCACAATAATCAATTCATTTTAAATTATAACTAACCTACCTAGAGAAGTGGGCAAGGTAAAATGCAAAGATGTAAAGGATTAATCTCTTTCCTGCATGAGGTAAAGTTTAGGGAAGGCCCAACACAATGGGTTGGACAGCAGGACGTAACACAACGTAAGAAATGACACAGGGATTCTGGGTATGCTGGAAAACATGTCATTCACTTTAAAATGTTTCTTTAATGTTTGATCTTCAGGATACATAGCTGACAGAGCTTAGAGATTTTATTTTAATCAGTTTTAAGTTCTTTTCTAATGAAAAAGAAATCAAGGTGCATTCGGGTTTTTGTTTTTGTTTTTTCTCTTTTTCTCTTTATTATTCTTTCCTCCCTCCAAAGAAAACACTTTTCTTAATATCAGAGACAAGCACTTGCCAAGCTCTGTACTATGTGGTGGAGTTTCAAGAAATAATACACTGTCTTAGATCTCAGCAAATCTTAACGTACATTCATTCTCAGTTCTGTTACTGGAAAGATCAGAGAGTTCATTCGCCTGGAGAGTAACAGATGAAGCTCCATGAGAACACGGCTCTTGCTCGGTATGAGTTCAGTCACTCGCAGCAAGTGAGGAAGACACTGGGAATATTCTCCAAAGCAATGTTTTCCCGAGAAAGAGTGACATGGGGTTTTATGGGATAGAAGAGAAAATAAAAGATACTATCTCATGTAGGGGCATAGTTTTCTTCACATGTGCGTAGTTACCTATCATGCCTGCATGCAGGTCGCATGTTACGGTAATGAAGCTATATAGCTCCTCCTGGGGGGAGACTTTAGCACGATAATAAGCAAAGTTCACTTGAGTTCATCTATAGGCTACCAGGATCTCTCAGGGGCTAGTTTCAGCCAGCTTAGTAGCCATGGCCTCATAAACAAAGGCTGCAGAACAGAACAGGTAGATTGCTCAAATTGGAGATGCTGCCTTCCTACCTATTGTTCTAAGTATGAAAGTCAGCCTAGAGCCAACAGATATTTGATGAAAGCCTCTAACATGAAAGAGAAACAATAAAACAGTCAAAATCAAAGAACTAAAAGGAAAGAGTAAATGACAGATCACCTCAAAGCTGGGCTTTCTTTGCTGAACCATTTCTACACTGTATCATTACGTATGATGAAAAATGGATGCTTTTAGACAATCGCAAGTGTTGGGCACAATGGTTGGATAAAGATGAATTGCTAAAACGCAGTCCAAAACCAAATATTCATCAAAAAAAAGCTAATGGTGTCTCTTTGGTGGTTCAGCACTGCTATTATCCACTACAGCTTGATGAAACCTGGTCAATTGATTATAGCGGATGTCCACGCAACCTACTGGACAAAATGATGAAGATGCTTGCGATTAAGCAGCTGAGATTGGTCAATAGAGACAGGCCAATCCTCTTGCAAGACAACACTTGACCACATGTCGCACAAACAACTTGCTCAAACTACAGCAGCTGAATTTGGAAACTCTCTGTCATCCACCGTATTCACCAGATTTTGCACACACTGACTTCCACTTTTTCCAGGCTTTGGACCACTTCTTACAAGGAAAAACATTCAATCCTCAACAAGCTGTGGGAAATGCCTTTCGTGATTTCATTGCCACTCTCCAGGCTTCTTTGTTGCTGGCATAAAGAAGCTACTGTTAAGATGGCAAAACTGTGTCGATAGGTGCATGCTTTGGTTAATTGTACTGCTTCTTGTTTGAGATATAATAAACTAAACTTTTGATTCAAAGTTGGACATTTCATGTTTAATGACCTAATATATTTACCTCCATATTTTAGAAGAGCACACTTTACATAGTTTTTCCATAACTGTTCAAGTTTAGACACTAGTTCTAACTTCTTTTTATATAAAATGCAGATTTAAGGCTCATCTGCGACTCCTTGCACAACCTTTTCTTGGCGTGCCCCAATCACCATCAAATTCCTGTCAAATTTGTGCTAATGGATCTCTAGCCAGCTGCCATGCTACATATTCTTGTCTTTGCAGAATACACAGAAATTTATTTTTTTGCCTGTTTCCTCTGCTAAGTGCTTCATTTTCTGGATCCCATATCTTCCTCCATACTGATTTGTACCTTTGATTTCATGGAGTCCATCCTTTAATAACTTCCCAATAAAAGGTGAGTGGGAGGTCATATTTTGAGATCTTCTATCTCTGAAGACTGTGATTAATCTACCCTTAAACTTGATTGATAGTTTAGTTGGATATCGATGCCTAGTTTTTGAGATAATTTTCTTTAAAAAATGTATAATGCATTGCTCCAGTATTTTCTAGATTATAGTACAGTTGTCAGGAAAACTGGTTCCATTCTTATTCCCTGTCCTTCGTATGACCTGATTTTTCTATCTGGAAGGTTCTAAAAATCTTCAGTTGGTTTTGATATGTCACAGTGTTGTTCCTTGGAATGGGTCTTTTCCTCATTCAATGTCTGAGCACATAGCGGGTTCTTTTATTTTGGAAATGCATGTCCTTCAATTCAGTTCTAGGAAATAATCTTATACAATTTTTTGATAGTATTTATCCCTCTGTTTCTTTTCTTCTCTTCAGAATTGCTGTTATGCGCATGCATGAGAATGATACTCTAATTGTCTTATCTGCACTCTGCTGTTTACATGCGCTCCTCAACATTATATCCCATAATTTTATTGGCTTTTAAAACTTTCTTTCTGCTGATTTTAATCCAAGCGCTTTCATCCAATTTTTGGTCTGATTTTTCTATATCTCCTGCCTTTATTTTTTTTGTGAATGTAATAGCATATATACCAGGTAATATTGTCAACAAACCCACAAGGGGGGGTTTACTGTTGTTTGCTGTGCAGAAAGCCAATTACTAAGACAGCAAGGATTGATAAGGAAGAAAGGATTTAATGTAGAGGACACATCAACCAGGAGGGGGGAGGTATGGACTGTCTCCAAGCCCTCTCCCTGACCAACAGGGTCAGGGGTTTTTCTGGAGGTGAAATGAATAATGTATGAGGGAGTGAGCATCGTTACATGTTTGGGCTGGAGTGTAGGGCACATAAGTGCAGTGAGAAATTATGTTAGTACATACATCCCATGATCAAAAAGTCTTTCCCAGGGCAGGGATTTTAGTAGCATAATGAGCTACGGGTTAATATTGGTCATTATTTCAGCCTTCTGTGCAGGTGGCATGCAGGGAATAGGCTGCTCAGCAGGTCCTTGGGCATGATCTGTGTTGGGGTGTTGTTTATGTTCTCTGGTGGTGTAAGGCTTTGTAGTTATCTTGTGGCTGCAAGGAGATTCCACTGTTTCTGGGCAAGAAACTCAAAAGGAATGCATCAGTACAACGGAAAGGACAAAGTTTTGGTCAGCAAATCTTACTGAGTCTGCTAAGCTCTCTATCTGTCTCTCTCTCTCTCTCTCTCTGTTTTTTTTTTTTTTTTCTTACTTTGAAACTATTGTTAAGTTTCTGGTGTTGAGATACAGCTCACTGTCTATGTTACCACCAATTTAAGGTCACTAAGAGCAGACAGCTCTGGTCACAATATGAACACTGAAAACTCATTTAAAACATAAAAGAGCTGAAAACACTATTAAAAAAATTTTCTTGCTTATAGAGCCGGTTACAATACTAGTTATAATATTGACTCTCATGATGGCAGCACTTGACCACATGTCATCATTATCCACCCTGGTCTCAGGTTGCCCATGTGGCTCATTTTCAAGATTAAAATCACCAGAATGGATCTGGAACTTGTCAAACCATCAACATACTGTGCATTCATTAGCCATGTCCTTCCCAAACAATTCGTTGATAATTTCGAGCTATCTGTGCTGCATTGGTTCCACTGAGGAACTCATTTGAAAATAACTTGAATATTGGACTTATCCATGGTTTCACAAAAATTGCTCTAAAAAATTTTTGAAAGATAATCACAAGCTGATCACCTCAAGATAATTATTCAAGGTAATATTCGAGGTATTATTCTAGGTAATAGTACTACAATGCCTGCAAGAGTTGGACATGGTATCTGTAAGAAAAAATTGTGAAAGATTGAAATGGGTGAAAAAACCATGAAGTGACTTCAATAAAGAACTCTACATTGTTCAACGCATTTACTTCTAGGTTATAAAGTTCTACTGGGCTCCTGCCTTCCATTGTCTTTCAGCTATTTTGCAACTCTGTAGAGAAGTAATTTGTAGAAAACTAATAGCAATGCAAGTAATTCCTGATGGGTTTATCTATTCGTCTGGTTTTGTGATTCTCCTTTAAATTATTTGCCTTATTAATTAATGAATTAAATGAAATATTTGATGTATGCACATTTCATAGTTGGATGACAGTCGTGATTTTGCCACTTTTGAATTTTTTTTTTCTTTTTTTGCCATCTTGGGAGTGGCCATTAGAGAAGATTAATGATTTTTATTACAGGTCATGTGGTATTGTTTGACTTTCTAACTAAACAGACATCATTTTGATAATAATAGCAATTAAATTTTTAAAATATTTTAAAATATTCATCATAGAAATTAAACATTAAAAAATGATGAGAACTGTGTAAAAATGCTTAGTACTCTTAGATGGAGATATTTTATATAATAGGCAGAAGCAATTAAATAAATAGAGGGTGAGGCAAGTAAAAGAATTAAAAATAATGTCTGAATCAGACTTTTCTTTCTTTATCCTCCTGTGAAAAAAGTACCTTATTCTTTGCTCCAAATCTTCTTTGATGCTTCCTTTCCACCTTGGCAAACGTTTTCTCACCTACTCCTAGTTACATCACTCATGACCCAGTATCTTCCTTTTGAACCTCAGACACTGTCTTTTTACTATTCAGTACTCTCCTCACAATCTATGCCCCAGAACACTGCCTAAAAATTGTCCAGCAAAGGAAACTATGATGCGAACCAAATGAAATGATAATCTTAAACCACACTGTAGTGTAAAAATACTATCAGAACAGGGTATAAAGTGTATTATCATTTTGTCTAACCCAGAATAAAAACTACCCAAGCAAGAATTGTGTCTCCTCTATTAATTGTGTACAGCACACAATATGCCAACAGTACTTGATCAATAATAATTAATTTCATTCACTGCAAAAGTATCCAGCAGGTACTCAGCCAAAGAAAAGAAACAAAATAGCATGGACTTTAGCTTCAAATAAAGAATATATTTTACAAATATCTGACTTTGAATTACAGTGTATGGTAAATGTTACTAGAAAAAAAA
>NW_012150352.1:507520-510034 GCF_000956105.1 Propithecus coquereli | reverse complement strand
ATTGTAAATGTCACCTTTTACAATTGTTGAATATACAGACAATTGTGTACATATAATTAAGTAGGGTCATGTTCTACATGATTAAGAAAGTTAAATATAACTTCTTTGTTAAAATAAATAATTACCTTTAAAATTGGAAAAATATCTCAATAAGAGGATAAAGGTTAATATAGGGGTGGCATACAAGTTGTTAAGAAATAACATTGAAACTCCAGTAGATAATCTGGGTGATCTAACTCAAGTTCACAAGAGGAAACACAATAATAATAAAAATTGGTTATATCTTACAATTAAAAAATAAATGAAACTAAAACAATGGTCTAACACCTTAAATTACTGAAACATATTTTAAAAATATAGGCAATATAGTTTGGCAAGGGTACAGTCAAGTTGGTACCCATGCATTGCTGGAAGGAATAGAAATGGTCATGACCTTTTAAAAAATAATTTGATAATTCCATGAACACTTTTATAACTGCTAAGTTATAGAAAATATATGCTAATGAATATCATCTAAAATAATTTTTAAAAATATCTGCATGAATAATGGTGTGTGTTTGTGTGTGCATGAGTATATAATGCTGTTTTTAATATTACAGAAAAATGATAGTCAACAGAAAAATCTAACATAAAAATGGTCAATTCATTCAATATCTATTTCATGTAAGGTTATGTGGTATTAAAAATAATGATTAAATATGTAATATCTTAGATGTCTGTTCATTTTATATTATTACAGGAGTAGATGGGTTACAAAATTGTATCATACTATGATTAGAGCTAGGAAAATATAAATCTATGATTAGGCAAAGATGAAAATCAATTCTCCAAATGAAGTTATTTCTTGAGGAAGTTGTATCTTTCAAACATTCTGTAATGCTACTGTTATATTGACATTACTTTTAATTTTTACAACAAAATAACGACAAATTTGCAAGGTAAGTAAACACTTCATAAGTAAGTGTTTCAATTTATTAAATCCAAATTTAATAAATTTGGATTTTTGATTGTGTTCTCGAAGTTAGAACATAAAGTGAGGCACAACTCTAATCAGCAAATATATATTTTAAATTTATTCCTATATGCTATTTTAAAGAATTTAATGCAGCCTTTGCAATAGTAGTTTTAAGAAATATGAGCATGTCCATATATGAAGTGGAGATAGTTGTAATTTTGGACATTTTGAGATAGATGTGAATGGCCAATTCCTTCAACAGTCTGCTATTCTCTGATGCTCCTTTCATACCATGGAGTTCTACTCAGTCCTCCAAAACGATGGTGATCTAGCACCTCTTGTTTTATCCTGGGTAGAGCTGGAGTCCATTCTACTAAGGGAAGTATCACAAGAATGCAAAAATAAGCACCACGTGTACTCACCATCAAGTTGGTATTAGCTGATCAACACTTAAGTGCAAATATAGTAATAACATTCATTGGGTGTTGGGCAGATGGGAGGGGGGAGAAGGGGATGGGTCTATACACACCTAATGGGTGCAGTGTGCACCGTCTGGGGGATGGACACGCTTGAAGCTCTGACTCAGGTGGGGCAAAGGCGATATATGTAACCTAAACATTTGTACCCCTGTGTATGCTGAAATAAAAAACAAAATAAAACAAAACAAAACAAATCCTATTGCTGTAGTCAAAATACCTTGAGACAAATACTCTCTAAGTGCTGAGTATCAGCAAATTTTCTCAAGAACTACACAAGAGAGAGGTATGGACACCGTTGACCATTTTCTAGGCCTTCCCTTAACCAGGGAATGACAATCTGCATAAAGAAGATTTGGGTCATATAACAGATTCAGCCTAAGTCCTTTGTTGTTAATGCTGATCTGAAAGGCAGCACAGAATTTGGTCCCCCTGAGACAACAAAGTCTCACACTGCCAACTGCCTTTGTGACTGTCTAACAGCCATGTCAAACCACCATCTCCAAGACTTCACTCAGCACCTTCTCCTCTTGTGCTTTTCCCAATTCAGTAAACGGCAACTACATTCTTCCATTTTCAGACTACAGACCCTTGGCTACATTCTTTCTCTCACACCCCGCATCATCACGTCCTATTGATTTGTCTTTCAAGTACATTCAGAATCTGACCAATTTTCACTAACTCTACAAAATCACTCTGTCGTAAATCATTGTCCAATTTCGTTACCTGGTCTCCTTGCTTCCAATCTCCAAACATATTCTTGGTCCAACAGTCAGACTGATACTTTTTGTTTTGTTTTATTTTTTGAGGAGAGACTTTATATTTTAGTAACTTTCAAACACACACAAAATTAGAATATTTTGATTAATTTCCAAGTTCCCATCATCCAGCTTCAACTGTCATCAGTTATGACCGCTCTTACTTCATGTGTGTACCTACACCTTTCCTCAGTTCCTGAACTCCTGGATTATTTTATAACACATTCCCCATATCATATCATATCATTTCATATCGTTTCACTTATAAAGATTTTAGCATATATATGTAAATATATTCACACACACACATATATATATATAAATT
>NW_012150352.1:475124-507470 GCF_000956105.1 Propithecus coquereli | reverse complement strand
AAAAAAAAAGAATTAACTTATCTGACAAGTTTGCCAAAGTCCTAGTTAAAAATGTGCATTTCACAGCTCACTCCCAGTGATATCCAGAGATTCAAATCTTTTCCTTTTTCTTTCAGTGCTCCGTGGCAGTCATTTCTGAGGTCAGTACTTTCCATTCCAGATAAGCCAGAGAAAGTGAATTGTTAAGTGAGAGCTATCTCCATGTTGAAGCTTTGTTTATAAACAGAAAATAAAGAACCCCAGTGAGAATATTTTATACAGCAAATGGCTGACCTCAAAATTTTTCCGATAGCCTGATTTAGAGTGTATCTAACTTCTCTGGCAACTGCACGTCAGAAGTACAAACTAAAACATTAGTAGAGGAAGACACTGGAGAAACAGCTCTTACTGCATGAAACACTGAAATGGGGGTGAGGGGTGGTGCTTGCTCAAAGGCCACTACATCCTAACAAGAAAAGAACAGCATTCCTGCAGTTCGAGTTCTGCTTCTTTTCTTCACTTGTAAAAGGCTGACTAGCAACAGCAAAAATCCTTTTAACATTTTCCTCCAAAGGAAATCATTTTTGTAATTATCTGTCTAATTATTAAGTATTTTTGTATCTACCATGTCCGATGACCTATTTTCAGTTACTGAGAAACTTGACATGTTTAGTCTTAATAACAGTGAGCCTAGAGGGTGAGAATTAAGTGAGTTTTAGTACATTAAAGAGATTTACACCTAACCAGTATTCCATAAATTTTTCGCCATCACATGTGACTGTTCAGGTAAATTCGCTCAATAGATGATAGAGTAAATT
Organism: Propithecus coquereli; assembly: GCF_000956105.1. Lineage (NCBI taxonomy): Eukaryota > Metazoa > Chordata > Mammalia > Primates > Indriidae > Propithecus > Propithecus coquereli. The sequence goes on along the minus strand of NW_012150352.1, from coordinate 506,673 downwards.
GTAAATGTCACCTTTTACAATTGTTGAATATACAGACAATTGTGTACATATAATTAAGTAGGGTCATGTTCTACATGATTAAGAAAGTTAAATATAACTTCTTTGTTAAAATAAATAATTACCTTTAAAATTGGAAAAATATCTCAATAAGAGGATAAAGGTTAATATAGGGGTGGCATACAAGTTGTTAAGAAATAACATTGAAACTCCAGTAGATAATCTGGGTGATCTAACTCAAGTTCACAAGAGGAAACACAATAATAATAAAAATTGGTTATATCTTACAATTAAAAAATAAATGAAACTAAAACAATGGTCTAACACCTTAAATTACTGAAACATATTTTAAAAATATAGGCAATATAGTTTGGCAAGGGTACAGTCAAGTTGGTACCCATGCATTGCTGGAAGGAATAGAAATGGTCATGACCTTTTAAAAAATAATTTGATAATTCCATGAACACTTTTATAACTGCTAAGTTATAGAAAATATATGCTAATGAATATCATCTAAAATAATTTTTAAAAATATCTGCATGAATAATGGTGTGTGTTTGTGTGTGCATGAGTATATAATGCTGTTTTTAATATTACAGAAAAATGATAGTCAACAGAAAAATCTAACATAAAAATGGTCAATTCATTCAATATCTATTTCATGTAAGGTTATGTGGTATTAAAAATAATGATTAAATATGTAATATCTTAGATGTCTGTTCATTTTATATTATTACAGGAGTAGATGGGTTACAAAATTGTATCATACTATGATTAGAGCTAGGAAAATATAAATCTATGATTAGGCAAAGATGAAAATCAATTCTCCAAATGAAGTTATTTCTTGAGGAAGTTGTATCTTTCAAACATTCTGTAATGCTACTGTTATATTGACATTACTTTTAATTTTTACAACAAAATAACGACAAATTTGCAAGGTAAGTAAACACTTCATAAGTAAGTGTTTCAATTTATTAAATCCAAATTTAATAAATTTGGATTTTTGATTGTGTTCTCGAAGTTAGAACATAAAGTGAGGCACAACTCTAATCAGCAAATATATATTTTAAATTTATTCCTATATGCTATTTTAAAGAATTTAATGCAGCCTTTGCAATAGTAGTTTTAAGAAATATGAGCATGTCCATATATGAAGTGGAGATAGTTGTAATTTTGGACATTTTGAGATAGATGTGAATGGCCAATTCCTTCAACAGTCTGCTATTCTCTGATGCTCCTTTCATACCATGGAGTTCTACTCAGTCCTCCAAAACGATGGTGATCTAGCACCTCTTGTTTTATCCTGGGTAGAGCTGGAGTCCATTCTACTAAGGGAAGTATCACAAGAATGCAAAAATAAGCACCACGTGTACTCACCATCAAGTTGGTATTAGCTGATCAACACTTAAGTGCAAATATAGTAATAACATTCATTGGGTGTTGGGCAGATGGGAGGGGGGAGAAGGGGATGGGTCTATACACACCTAATGGGTGCAGTGTGCACCGTCTGGGGGATGGACACGCTTGAAGCTCTGACTCAGGTGGGGCAAAGGCGATATATGTAACCTAAACATTTGTACCCCTGTGTATGCTGAAATAAAAAACAAAATAAAACAAAACAAAACAAATCCTATTGCTGTAGTCAAAATACCTTGACACAAATACTCTCTAAGTGCTGAGTATCAGCAAATTTTCTCAAGAACTACACAAAAGAGAGGTACGGACACCGTTGACCATTTTCTAGGCCTTCCCTTAACCAGGGAATGACAATCTGCATAAAGAAGATTTGGGTCATATAACAGATTCAGCCTAAGTCCTTTGTTGTTAATGCTGATCTGAAAGGCAGCACAGAATTTGGTCCCCCTGAGACAACAAAGTCTCACACTGCCAACTGCCTTTGTGACTGTCTAACAGCCATGTCAAACCACCATCTCCAAGACTTCACTCAGCACCTTCTCCTCTTGTGCTTTTCCCAATTCAGTAAACGGCAACTACATTCTTCCATTTTCAGACTACAGACCCTTGGCTACATTCTTTCTCTCACACCCCGCATCATCACGTCCTATTGATTTGTCTTTCAAGTACATTCAGAATCTGACCAATTTTCACTAACTCTACAAAATCACTCTGTCGTAAATCATTGTCCAATTTCGTTACCTGGTCTCCTTGCTTCCAATCTCCAAACATATTCTTGGTCCAACAGTCAGACTGATACTTTTTGTTTTGTTTTATTTTTTGAGGAGAGACTTTATATTTTAGTAACTTTCAAACACACACAAAATTAGAATATTTTGATTAATTTCCAAGTTCCCATCATCCAGCTTCAACTGTCATCAGTTATGACCGCTCTTACTTCATGTGTGTACCTACACCTTTCCTCAGTTCCTGAACTCCTGGATTATTTTATAACACATTCCCCATATCATATCATATCATTTCATATCGTTTCACTTATAAAGATTTTAGCATATATATGTAAATATATTCACACACACACACATATATATATAAATTAAAATATATATGAATCAGGATTCAAATTAGGAGATTCAAATTCAAATTAGGAGATTCAAATCAGTATTCAAATTATTTTGTGCCTCCTTCCATTGGAGGCACAAAATATCCACTCATATCTTTTGCTGTGACATTAGAGGCCAATGGTAATTATAGCCTCAATCCATATTTTATTAGAGGTCTATAAAGTGGTCACATTCTAGTGGTATTTTTCCCTATTCATTTAACAACTGGAGTGCTTCTATAAAGAGAAACTTTCTCTCATTAACTATTTGGTTAACATGAGGTACAGAACATACAGCAAAGTTAGATTAAATATTGTAGTCATTCATTTATTTACAAATTTTCAGTTAACAACCTCTGTGTTACCCATGAGTTTCATAACAATCTCTGTATTCCTAACAAATTCTAAGTAACCAATGAGATTTCGTGGGGTTTTTATCACTATGAACTCATGAATTATAGCATATTTGTTGTGTTTCAGTTTATTGAAGTTATTATTCTCATTGATGCTCTAATTGTTACAAAGTTGTTTAGTAGAAACCTTTTGCAGTTGGTTCCTAAGTCATTTTGACATGTGATTAGTCAGTTTTAACTTCTTCAATTTCTAGCATAAGAGTTTCCAGGATCCTCTTATATATGTCCTGCTCTGGACCTAGATTCAGCCATTTCTTCAATGAACGCTGTTCCCTTCGGTAGGAAATGTGCTATGGAGACCACAGTATGGACACTAACGGTGTTCATCGATGGGCTATTGTTTGTAGTTCTTTACAGTGGACACAACTAACTTGGGATATGACTTATTAATATCTGAAGAGACATTATTCTACTTATTTCTCTCTCTCTGCCCTCTATTCTCTCCATAAATTTTGTGTGCAATTCTATTGTACCATTATGCTTTGTTCATGTGTGAGTGAAATGGACTTTTCTTCTCTTCAAAGGAAATGGTGAGCAGCACAGCTTTTAAGCCTCACATTCTAGAGATCCCTCTTCAGTTATCTTAAAATGTTCAAAAAATCTTGGAATTACTAAAATCTTCTAGCTCTGTCCTCACTCCACTTTGAACAGTCCCTTCTCTTTCTTTATCCCTGTCTACATTATAGGCAGGTGCACAGTAGTTTTTCTCCAGTGTAGGGCATTAGATTAGAAAGGAGACTTAATTGTGCATTTTGAGAATTCTCAGGATCCAGACAACTCCAGCTCCATCCAGACTTGCACTCATCCATGAAATAGAGCCTGACAAAACCATTTGCCAGTTTCAGATGCTGATCTAAAATTGAGCCTTTGAGCTTTCCAGTGAAAACTTTTCAAATTCGGAGTTTTCTGGTTCTCAGGCCTTGAGTAATGCCTTTGCTTGCCCTCCAGTTCTTTCTGAAGAGCTGCTGACACTGTTCAAATCTTCTTGCTGACAACGGTTTTTCTGCATTTATTCATGATTTGGAGTTTTTTGTGGAAATTTTGTCCTCTGATTTAATTGTAGATATTGTCTATGGGTTTTGTTTTTTTCTATTCTAGAGGATCTATATCTTTGTGTGTGTGTGTAAAGGGAGGGTTTCAAGGAGACACAGACACACACACACATTGCTGTAGTTGCCATCTACCCAGACTAACCCTTTTAAAATATAAGTCAAATGGAATCTTTCAGGCTGGAATTTCTCCAAAGGCTTCACATCTCATTCAGAGTGAAAGCCACAGTCCTTACAATTGCTCAACATAGCTGGTCTGCTACCCTCTTCCCTATACCCTACGTTGTCTCTCTAACTTTATCATATAGTACCTCTGACACATTCTCTTTATGTCACCAACACCAGCCTTCTTGCTGGACCTTAATGTTAGCCAGACTTTAGCCCCAGAGTTTTTATATCTGTTATTCTCATTGCCCTAGTTTTCTTCCACTAAATATCTACATCAATATCTCCCTCTCTTTCAAGTCTTAGCAGAAATGTCGTCTTATTATAACAGTGAGACCTTTCCTATTTAAAATTGTCATTCTCCCAACCTGAAATATATTTTAATTATTTATTTTTATTGTATATACTCTCCTAATAGGGACTTTTTTCCTAATTTTTTTTTTTTAACTCCTGTCTTTCTAGTGCATTTGTCACTCTGGCTCACGGTAAGTTGTCAGTAATTTTTGTGAGACTTAGCTAGGTTCTATCATTTTAATAATGGACAGTCAGCCTCTGATCTTGAGAATATCTCCAGCTTAGAAAAAAAAATGAGATATGTAAACAAATAATTACATTGAATATGATGAGTGCTAAAATCAGGGTATACACTACGTGCCAAGGTAGAAAGCAATTAATCAGAAACCATTTCATTTCACTTTAGCCTTTCCACGTGTTTAATACCCTATAATGCTACTTTATATTAATACATCCCTTTTTCACACAAAATGAACTGTTTTATTTGTTGCTGCATATGAGGCAATTTATAGCTTTGTATGTTTTGCCAGTAATTTCCCTACTGCCTAGAAGTCCTCTTTCTCAGGTTCACAAATCTAAATAATTTATAATTTTTAACATCCAGAGCAAAATGCTACCTCCTGTGTACAGTCTTCTCTTATTTCCTTGCTGGAAGTCATCTCCTCCTCCTCTGGATTCTGATAGCGCCTTTCTGAAACCTCTTATTGCTTTAATCACTTTTACTGGGACAAATACATGTATTTGTAAATGTCCCTGATCTTGGCCTACCCTAACACCATTCCTTACCTTGTTTCCTAAAGCACACTTTTACCTCCTGCCAGGATTCATTAGGTTTAGTTTTGTAATGGAAACTAATCTGTAATTCACTAATAATGACTTCATGTGATAATTTTCCAAGGGAACATTTTTGGATCACTCTCTCTTTTACAATCCTAATGTATCACATATGAACATACATCTTACTGCTGATAAAATAATATCAGTATTTACTTATTTACTAGTCTGACTCACTCTGTATTCTGCACTTGAATGCAGGGGCATTAACTGTTTTCCTATGCCCATTTCCAAGCAAATGTCTGGCATAGAGCGAATGCTTAATAAATGTTTGTGGGTAGAAATAAAGGAAAATTGAGCAAGGAAAGATAGAAGTCAGACAATTTTACAAGAAGCTTCCTGAAAGCAAAATATCTTAAATTATTAATAATTTTCTCTAATTACAGATAATTTCAGAGACTGACTTAACGTGATACTTTAGGGTTTTTGATTCACCTAAAATCACAACCTAGATGACAACCTAGTGACACAAATGCAAGGGAGACACAATGACTCATTTTTATCTCCTACCTATTTTCCTTATGTAGCATAATCACAGATCGAGAGACACTCTTGAGGTAGCCTTCCTGTGCACACACACACCTAATGCATCATTATTTTCTTATTCCAAAATATTAAGGGGGTATATATGATTTCGTTGCATAGGTACCTTGTATAATTCTTAAGTCAGAGCTTTCAATATGCCCATCATCAGAATAGTGTTATTTGTGCCCAATGGGTAAGTTTTAATCACTTACCTTCCTCCCTACTTCCCCTCTTCTTGGGTTCCAATGTCCTTTACATCTCTTTGTGGCCATGAATACCCATCATTTAACTGCCAATTATCAGTGGGTACATGTAGCATTTTGTTTTTCCATTGCTGAGATCCCTCATTTAAGATAATGGTATCCAGTTCCATTCAAGCTTCTGTAAAGGACATTATTTCTTTTTTTTATAGTTGAGTAGTACTGCATGGTATACATATACCACTTTTTCTTTACCCACTCATGAATCGATGGGCACTTAGGTTGATTTCACATCTTTGTAATTGCGAATTGGGCCTCAATAAATATTCAAGTACAGGTGTCTGTTTTATAAAATGACTTCTTTTCCCTTGAGTAATTACATAGCAGTGGGATTGCTGGATGAAATGGTAAGTTTACATTTATTTCTTTGAGGAATCTCCATACTGTTTCCCATAGAGATTATTCTAATTTGCAGTCCCACCAAAAATGTATAAATATTGATTTCTCTCTGCATCCACTCTACCATCTTTTGTTTTTTGATTTTTTAATAATGGCAATTCTAACAGAGGTAAGGTGGTACCTCATTGTTGTTTTAATTAGCATTTCCCTGATGATTAGTGATGTTGAGCAGTTTTTCACATGTTTATTAGCCATTTGCTTATTTATTTTTGAAAAACTTCTGTCCCTATCTTTTACCTGCTTTTTGATGGGGTTGTTTTTTTTCTTGCTGATCTGTTTGAGTTCTTTGTAGATTCTGGATATCAGCCCTTTATCAGATGTATATTTTGTGAATATTTTCTCCCATTCTATAAGTTATCTATTTACTCTATTGATTATTTCTTTTGCTGTTCAGAAGCTTTTTAATTTAATTAAGTTCCATTTATTTATTTTTGTTATTGCTGTATTTGCTTTTGGGGCCTTAGTCGTAAAGTCTTTGCCTAGGCCAAAGTCCAAAAGAGTTTTTCCTATGTTTTCTTCTAGAATTTTTATGGTCTCATATCTTATATTTAAGTCTTTTATCCATCTTGACTTAATTTTTGTATATGGAGAGAGATAGGGATCCAGTTTCATTCTTCTGCTTGTGGCTATCCAGTTTCCACAGCACCATTTATTATATATGGCTTCCTTTCCCCAGTGTGTATTGTCTGCTTTGTTAAAAGTCAGTTGGTTGTAGGTAGATGGTTTTATTTCTGAGTTCTCTAGTTTGTTCCCTTGGTTTATGTCTCTACTTTAATACCAGTACCATGGTGTTTTGGTTACCATAGCCTCGTAGTATAATTTGAAGTCTAGTAATGTGATGCCTCCAGATTTGTTCTTTTTGCTTAAGACTACTTCGGCTATTTGTACTCTATTTGGTTCCAAATAAGATTAATTTTTCTATATCTGTGAAATATGATCTTGGTATTTTGATGGCAATTGCATTGAATTCATAAGTCACTTTGGGCAATATGAACATTTTAACAATGTTGATTCTACCAATTCATGAGCATGGGGTATTCTTCTATTTCTTTGTATCATCTATGATTTCCTTCCTCAGTGTTTCTTGGTTCTCCATGTAGAGATCTTTCACCTCCTTGCTTAAGTATAACCTTAGCTATTTTATATTCTTTGTAGCTATTGTAAAGAGTATTGAGTCCTTGATTTGACAATCAGTAGCAACGCTTGACTGTTATTACTAGATAGAAATGCTACTGATTTGTGTACATTGACTTTGTAACCTAGGACTTTACTGTATTTATTTATCTATTCTAGGAGTCTTTTTTTTTGGAGCCTTTAGGGTTTTCCAGATAAAAAGATCATATTGTCAGCAAATAGGGATAGCTTGACCTCCTCATTCCTGATTAGAATGCCCTTTATTTCTTTCTCTTGACTGATTGCTTTGGCTAGGATTTCCAGTACTATGTCAAATAGAAGTGTTGACAATGGGCATCCTTGTCTTGTTCCAGTTCTTAGGGGAAATGCTGTCAACTTTTCCCCATTCAGTATGATGTTGGTTATGGGTTTGTAATGTATGGCTTTTATAATTTTAAGGTATGTTTCTTTTGCACCAACCTAATAGTACCTAGGTAAATACTGTTACAACAAGGAAATGAAATACAAAATAATGAGCAATCATTGATTTAAATCTCTTATTATGCTACTTTTTTTTCCCTCTCCTTCCTACCTCACACCTTGAGACTCTAAGCTCAATTTTTAAAACATAAAGTTTAACTTTTAATTTATTTTTTTGGGTCTTTTATTCTAACAAATTGTGAAGTGAAAGAGGAGGAAAAATATAGAATTAAAGTTTGATATTTTCCCTCAACTTCCACAACACCTAACTCAGTACATTTGACTCATTTGTCAAACTCAAATTTCATGTAATGTTCTTTTATGGGTCTTATTAATTCAAAATATGATGAGAAAGTCATACCCTATTTTATCAGAGAAGATCAAAGGGAATCTTTATTTAAAGAGGACTATGTTAAATGTATTTTCCATTCACCCAGGAGAGGTAGAAAAATATAAGAAAAGTGCAAAGAGAAAAGAAAAAAAGTCCTTCCTTTCAAGGAGGAAATTATCTTAACGAGAATAGTCATGCTATTACAAACTAGTTAAATTAGTTTTTAGTTTCTAAGTGGTGAGACCAAGGTCAGCCATGAAAACCTCTGGAAACCAGTGGACTTTACCCTGTTCCATCATCACAGGTCCAACCCCTAATCCCAGCCAGCCATCAGACTTGTCAAGGGGTGCAACAAGAAACCAACAATACAGTGGAATCCAATTGTGAATACCAAGAAAACAACATACATATATGTACTCATGGTAGTTCTGTAAACTCATACTGGAAAGGAAAACACATCCCATTAATGCTTGTGAAATGATCACTGTTTGTATTGGGACAATTCATGGGAGAGAACGTGTCCAGTAACCAGGAGTTTTATTGATTACCCAATAATCAGTGTCTTCTAAATATTTGAACCTGAACTTGAGACTACTGGGTGAATATAAATTGGCTGTTCCTTTTCCATCATTTGGTTCTATTCAGAGCCTGAAACATGTTCTTCATTTAAAATGTGTTCAAATCTAATGTTGGAAAATCCTCCAGAGCCTTGTGTTTGCCTTAATTTATGTTTTTAATATTTCTTTATTACTTTTCTAAAGCAATGCACACATTTAAAGCAGAAAAAACTAATCCTACACATTACAACTAAGTGTAGGTAAGATATACGGTTCGGAATCTAATTTATTACCACAGCATTAATATGAGAAAGAAGGGACAAACTAAATAGCTGAGGAAAATTAAAGCATTAATTTTCAGTTTCATTATTTATCTAGGAACATCAGAAAAGTTCAATGTAATTCTAACGAATGTACATTAAATTCATTGTTGAAACCACAGGTTGAAAATATAAATTTTCATGAAGAAAAGCCAACTGCATTTTAATCTTATGTAGCTATAACTCTTAGTTAATCTTTGTCATGACATTATTAAAATAGAGAAAATCATGCTACTCTAAAAGACCTATATTTAATTATACTGTGTAGAATATGTTCAGCAAAATAGCATAGACATTGCTTATGCACTTTTCAAAACATAATTCACAGATATGTATTTAGTTTTCCTATATGTAGGGACACAATTTTATATAAGATATGGTTATTGTTCTTAATCAACTTAAAAAAAAAACTAGAACACCTAAGGAGGCCGAATTTTGGAAAATTAAAGAAATTTTGATATATGACTCATACACTAATCTGCCATATACTGACTGTGAGACTTTGGACAAGTTATCTAACTTCTCTAAACCCCAGCATCCTCTTCTATAAAAAAGGATTACAATAGTACCAGAGTGGTTTTGAAGTCCTGTTCTTTCAGGATTTTTTCTTTATTTATTTATTTTGTAATAATTTTAGATTTACAGAAAAGTTGCACAGGTGATAGAGTTCACATATATCCTTTACTCATCTTCCCCTAAAGTTACCACAGTAAATTTATCAAAAGTAAGAAATAAACTTTGGTAAATTACTATTAATTAACTCTAAATTTTATTCAGATTGCATCAGTTTTTCCTCTAATGTCCTTTTTCTTTCCAAGATTCAATCCAGGATCCATACATTCTTTCAATATTTTGCTTTTCCTCAAGTTTGCTATCCTTGATTTCTGTTTATGTTAACATACGAGAACAGGTTGAAGGCTCCACATAGTTTGAAAAGATTCCTTGTATATGTGCCTAGATCTTTTCCCCAGATGGGCTTCTCTTTTGAATGGGAACTGATTGGGGATTTCATATAAAGAATGGGTTATGTCAAAAAGTAGGCTTTCCTCTTGTATACGTGGGAGTGAAGCAGACAAGCAATATGAGATATCACTCTCTCTGCCTCATGGCTAACATAAAGCAGCCTTTAGTATACTCATTTCATTTTGCATAAAATTATATTTCCATTATTTTTTTATTGACCTTTATTTTCTTTTGCGATCATTAGAGTTACCTTGGAATTCCCTCTGTTGTATTCTTCATCTTTCTCAGGATACCCTACACCCAAACAGAAATCATTCTCCAATAAGCAGTTTGGGTTCATTTTTTTTTTTCATTTGCTTTTTTGTTTCTTGTTTGTGTTTATATTATTGTATGCAAATCTTAGGTTCTCTTCTGGGTGAAGTGCTGTCCTCAACTCAACGTGTGTGTGTGTGTGTGTGTGTGTGTGTGTGTGTGTGTGTGTGTGTGCGTGTGTGTCCGTGTGTGCGCATGCGTGCCTGCGTGCTGGCAGAACATGATTAAAAGAAAGGAATAAGAGAGCTTCCTAAAAGATATGTGTTTGTCCCAAGTCAATCCTTCATATATCCTTTTTTGAAATAATGGGGATTGTGGATTCTTCCCCTTATGTATCTATTTTTACTTTCATATAAAGCAATGTTTTAAATTACTTAATTACTCTCTAAAAATCTTAAAGTAAAATGGACACTCTCCAAATACGTTTCTTTTTAAAACTACACCATTGCATACAACCTTAAGACCCAAATAATCCAACTTGAATAATGAGGAAGAGGAGGGGAGAGAGAACTACATTACGTTTTACAAAAACCTATACTTTAGCTCACGCTTTGCTCCTTCTAGTATGACCAGGATAAGGTGTAAAGCTATCTGAACCTTTATGCAGTGTAAAAAGGAAAGAATAATATCTGTACTATGCCCAGCACGTGGGATTGCTCTCAAAAGATACAGTTGTGTATAAGATCACTTTGTAAAGTGCTATGCATGTTTATTCTTTTATTCAAAAAATATTTATTGACTTGGTCTTTTAAGTGCCAAGTCCTATTTTTGGTACAATGTTAAGGATTTCTAAAGAGAGAGAGAGAGAGAGATCACTGTAAGCTAAAGAAATATGCTTTAGGAGTGGCTGGAATTTTATATTGAAGATCAGAAGCCAGGAGAAATTTGAATGACAAGAGGGATTGGGTAGAGATTTCAGGTTAGATAAACAGGGAGAGCTAATGTCCCCAGGGATTTGAGTGAGTTTGAGTGAATAGTCTCCTCTGGATGGAGCAAGAGTTTATCTGTGCTTTCTCTCTCTGTAAATTACTATGTTGGACATATTTTAAACCCTTTAATTAAGCATATATACTTGAATTTGCATGCTCTTCAAACTACAGAAAAGCAGGCTTTCATATCATTTTCTTACCCACCCACCAGAGCATTTAAATTAAAGTTGATCATTTCACTTTTTTTTTCCATTTAGCCACTGGCTTAATTTCAAGGTAGCATAAGATACACATTTTCATCATTAAATTCTCCCAGTTTGTGGTCAGGGCTGCTAACTGGTTAAATTACATTGCTGCCTCAGTAGCACCTTAAAGAGTGGAAGCCAGCCAAATGCACTGCTAGCACACCCAGATTTGGATTCTATAACACTGTCAGTGGAGTAGCATTTCCCTAGGGATGATTTCTATCTCCGGAACTAGCTTCCCACTTTATTTTGTCAAAACTCAACACCCATCTGTTTATGTAGTCATTTGTCTGATTGTATGGAAAAGTTGACAAATCCAGGTCCATATAACAGAACTGAGTCCTTTTTATATTCTCATACATCTTGGAAATGAACAATATGAATGTTCCAAAATAATAAAACAGTTAGCATAATTATTTTTTTCTGAGTTGGACAATTAAAGGATGAGTTTAAAACCAAAACACGTAATTCTATATGTTAGAGATCAGCTTTAGTTCCTTTTGAATTATAAAAATTTTCATAAAAGAGAGAGGCAGATTTCAAGGGTTGAATGTGCCTGCATAAATATGCATATAAACTGAAAATAAACCTGGCTTTGAAACCCAGTCTATGTTTTAGTAGCATATCTGGCTGCACATTCAAAATCTTACTAGTGGGAACTTTTTTTTTTTTTGACTCTATATTTATCCTTATTTTGTAATCAAAATCTTTTATGTACTGTGGAGTTGGCAAAGCAGTCTCTTCTTTGACCCACCCTAAAAGAACTTTCTACATTTGTCTTACTAATGTTGAGGGGGGTTGGGTAAAGGAAGACCAAAAGGATATGAGTGGGAATGGTTGGTCAAATTCAAGAGCAAACTGGGAAAAGTTTAAAAATTTGACCACCTTTCAAAGTAGCTAAACTTTTAGCTCAGTAGTGGGAGTGGCTTAGAGAATTTATCATTGGATTAGCAATGGATTATTAATTGCTGAGTGAGAAAGGTCATTTAATATCTTTCGTCCCCTTATTGCTAAACAGAAAATGTTATTAGTCTTTCAGAAGGAAATTCATTGATTTAAAATACTGGCTTGATGTATTTTGCAGCTATAAAGCCTAAAATTACAATGAACAAAAATGTGTGTTTGTCGATCAATGGAATAAGTTAATGTCTCAATTTGCTTATCCATTCTGTTTTGTTATTAACATTATATAATTTTTTATAAGTGGGAGTCACCAGAGCATAAAAAGTCTCTATCTTTGCAACATAATCTCAATATTTAAATAATACACATGTTTGATTGAGCGGCTAGAGTGAACCTGTCTTTAACAATCTGAAAATACTCATTTCAGAAGGTAATTTTCTACCTTCTTTTTGTTTCGATTGCTTGTATTTTCATTTCTTTTGAATACTTTATATCTATGTATCAACAAGTAGAACATCTTAGATCATAATACTGGTAACAAATTCCAATGTTATAGTGTGTTTTCTTGACACTTTCTAAATGAGTGAGCTTTTCTTCTTGTTTATTTTATATATTATGTATTTTATTGACACATATTGAACATTTTACTTTCAACTTAAAAAAAATAAACAAAGAGAATCTGAATTTAACCACAGAATCCCCCCAAATTTTCTTTAAAATGTGTTTTAAATGTTGAAAATAAATGTTTTTAATAAATATGAAATTAATAATATCTATTTGAACTCGTGCTAGATATGTGTGACTATCAGGTTATATGCTTTGTGTGACTTTTTGGTGGATTTGTTCTGAGCCGGTATCTCTGGGCTCAATTCTCTCACTTAGTTCTGTTATCTTTTTGGCCAACATAGCCAGTTAGTTAATCAACACATTTTTATTCACAAAGGGAAATCTTCAGAATATATTGTGTTCAACAATCTGCCCTATTAACTCCTTTGTTCTTTAAGGTACACATTTATGGTTGCTCCTGTGCTTATGGCTTCAGTAAACTGCTGAAGTTAATTTCCCAGAAACCTGTAGAACAAGTGTAGAAAAAAAGTGGTGCCTCTCAGTTCAATATCAACTTGTTTTTCTAAATCTTTCTAGTCTAATCCCCCTTGATCTTAGTCATCAAAGAAATGGAAAAAAAAAAAACTATCATGCACAATAATTTTTAAAAATGAATCTAGCTTTCTAGGGCTTGAAAACATCTTAGCTATATTAAGTTCAATCAGCTTGAACAAACAAATCATCAGTACTGTTTTTAATCTTGGAATGAATTAATTAGTATTTTAACTTATGCTTCTTGCAACAGAGTATTTACTCTCTCAGGTGGAATTTACTCTGGTGAAACGCTCTGGGGCTGGTGTGTCCTTTAGAATCACCTCTGCCCTGAATTGTGCTCTTCGTTCCACAAATTCTAGGATACACAGCACAGTAGCTTTGACTACACCATTTACACAACACAAATGTATCCCTTGGCTTATTCTGAATAATATGTATTTATGAAAGGAAAATGGCATATTCCTTTTTTGAAAGAATAATCAGTATAGAAGATATAGCCTTTGTCTACAACATAAATAGAAAGAACTTTCCTCCCCACCAAAACTATTTGATGTCAGTTTCCTAAATCTTTAAGAAGAACATCACAAATTAAATAGTTCTAATAGTCATATTATGGAAAATATTATAGTAAATGAAATCATTTCAGATAGGTAGCTAGGTATGCATAAATATTTTCAGAAATCTTACTTAGTCCCAATATTTCTGGCTACTGACAAAAATTCTGTCCTTAACCAAACTTTGATCAGGCTCTTCAGAGCTCTTTTTGTAAGTAGGACTTGGCTTTTGGGCACCCCTGTTTGTCTGCATTGTCCAGTTTTAGCAAGAATCCTGCTGTCAGTTTAACCATAATCCCCATCCTTGCTCTTTGGTCACTCTCAATATCTAATCAAGTTGCTCACTTTTTGCCAATTCCCAGGTGATATTTGAACACCCTTGACTGCCTTCAGCAGGAATCCCATTAGGTCAGTTTAGCCCTAAATCTCCCCTGATCCCTCATAATTTCCTAATTTCCTAATAGTTTACTCCTAATAATTTTTTATCCACTAATGCCCATCCTGCTCCTTGGCTATAAATTCACATTTTTTGTTATTGTTGTTATTATATTTGGAGTTGAGCCCAATCTCTCTCCCCTACTGCAAACTCCCTTTGTGGTAATTCTTATACCTGTTGTGTTAGTCCCCCTGAATAAAGTCTGCCTTACTGTTCTTTAACAACTGTCATTGAATAATTTATTTCTTTAACATTACTAATTTGAACTATAGATTGAGAAATTGAGAATTTAAAGTAGACAGAATCTTGACTTTTTCACAGTCAATTAGAAGACTTTTGATGGGAAAAAAAATGCCCACAAAGGTATAAAAAAATCTTATATACCAAGAAAAACTAGCTATATCGTTTTTCCATGATAAGACATATTGTAGCCAGAAGGCTCAGAAATGTCATCTAGGTCCAAATCTTGGATCTGCCATCTACTAGTAGTAAGAAAATTAGCACATGACTTACATATATGTTAATAGAAAGTATGTGGTCATGGTAATATGCCTTAAATTGTATTCCAATCAAAATGTGTTTGGCATTATAGCCTAATCTAAAGCCATAACCTAACAAAGGAAAATGCTAATACTATTTTTGTAGACTGGGTACAAACAACCTGTTAGATTTGAGGAGTGTTGGGAAAAGTATGCCTTGTGAAGAATAACATTCCAGTTGATTTGCTACAGAATTTTAGACCTCCATTTGTAGGATTAATTCTTTTATGTTGATGTGCCATCTATAGGAGTTTTTTTATTAGAATGCAAATATCCTTCTGAGATGAAACACATTAAAGCAAATTAATTTTCCATTACAGAGAGCTTGCTGGCACCTAGCAACTGCCTGCAGGAGTGAGAGATAAACTAGGTAAATTAGTTGGGGAAAGAGATGGCAATTGAACTACCAAAAATCTTTCCCAGATAGAATTTCTAGATTGTTCCAATAAAGTAAAGAAAACAATAACAATTTTTTGCTTATAGCAATACATATCAAAATACGCAAGTGAAAAAGCATAAATAAATAAATAGGAAAGAAAAAGTAGGAAGAGATAAAAATAGAGATAATAGGAGATAAAAATAAGCAAGATCCACATCTGTATCTTGAAACAAAAATGTGTTTCTGTCATTTTTCTATTGCAGATTCATGTGAAAGTAACTAGATGAGTTTTCAACATATTTACAGAATATGCTTGATATGGTCTACCTTAAAAGATAGACTACATGATGTACAAGAAAATCAACTTAGAAGGTTTGCAGGGAGTTTGTCAAAAGATCAGAGAGTCATGTTCTAGAGTAACAGAACCAAGGTATGTGAGGCCCATGAGTCTTTATCTGAAAACAAAACAAAACAAAACAAAGTAAAACAAACAAAACCAAAACATACAGGAGTTTTAAATATGATTACCAAATCCCAAGTGCCTTGGTCCATTTGTGCTGCTATAACAAAATACATGAGACTGAGTAATTTATAAACAATAGAAATGTATTTCTCATAGTTCTGGAAGCTGGAAAGTTCAAGGTCAAAGCAACAGCAGGTTCAGCCTCTGGTAAGGGCTGATCTCTGCTTCCAAGATGGCGCCTTCTTGCTGCATCCTTCGGAGGGAAGGAAAGCTGTGTCCTCATATGGTGGAAGGGACACAAGGGCAAAGGGAGTAAACAACTCCTTCTTACCTCTTTTACAAGGTCATTGATCCCATTTATCAGGCTCCACCCTGAGGATTTAATCACATCCTAAAGGTCCCACCCCTTAATACTATCGCATTGGGGATTAAGTTTCAACATGAATTTGGGAAGGAAAACCAACATTTAAACCATAGCATCAAGGTAAAAAGATAAATGAAATTGCAGACATTTGTTTATGGCTGAGTTGCTTCTTACATGAACAAATCTATGAATCATTTATTTAATGGTGGATAATGATCTTGCTAGTAATCAATTTAAAACCTATGTAAGGAATTATATTGATAGCCTGTTATGCATATATAATTTTTAATATTAGGTATTGTGTCCAAATGATATTTAATACATTACTTATTTATTCCTAACTCTACTGCAAAACTATTTAAAGTAACTAATAATTAAAACTGTATTAACATTGTACACAGGAATGTTTAGTACAAAAGAGAAAAAGGAAATAAACTTATAATTTATTAAAACAAAAATTTCTATTCCAATGTTAGGCTATAATTTATATAGCATTTTCCTAAAACTTCAAAAAAAATAACCAAATGCCCATGGAAATGAAAAATATTGAATCTAAGTTTGTTAATATCCCAACTGTGGTATAATATTTCTAAGGGAAAAGAATGGTTCCAAGCCTCACCCAAACAAAATCTCTGACTTTAAAATGCCTTCAGAGAGAATAGAACCTGTCTTATGTCTCTCACCAGTTGAGCATGGGAGTGGGGACACTCCCATTCTAAGCCACTGCAGAGCTCACACATGGAGCAAAGGCCCAGGGGAAGTAGGACCTTGGCAGGGGGAGACTAAAGAGGCAGCTGAGAGTGTCCTAATGCCAGGGAAGGGTGAGTAAGGGTGGTGCTCTATCAGTGAAAGCCCTGGCAGAAATAAATGTCTCCCTCAAAAACAAAAAAATAGTGAGGGTTGAATGAAGGGTCTAGTTACAAAATTGTGAGTGGAGTTAAAAGAAACCAATGAGACATGCTGAGGCACACTAGGACTACTGAGAGTGGGAAGTAGTAGCCTCCCGCAGAAGGATGCTTTTTTCCCCTCCAGTGAATATTCCCCCTAAAGTGATCACTACTGTAACTTCTAATGTCATAGATTAGTGTTTCCTGTTTCGAACTTCGTTTAGTGAGATGATTTAAGTGGGATCATTCAGTAGTTACTCTCATGTATGGATTCTTTTACCCGTGTTATACGTACGATAGTGTGTTTTTCTCTTTTTCATCAATAGACAATATTCCATTAATAAATATACCGTCATTTATTTACACATTTCTCTATTATGAGGATATTATGAAAAAAGCTGCTATAAATATTCTTATGTACATTTTGTGTACTGAATCTGTTGGCTATTTGCCCACCCACATATGATATATGAAAGTTCCAATTTTATATCTTTTCAAATGTTGTTATTGTGAGCTATTTTAATTTATCCATTCTGGTGAAGTGTGGTATATCCCAATGTGGTTGTGACTTGCATTTGGTTGATGGCTAATGATATAAAATTGTTTTTATATGCTTATTGGTCATTTGAATATATTCTTTTATGAAGTGACTATTCAAGTGTTTTGCCAATTTTTTTATTGTGTTATTTGTCTTTTTCTTCCTGATTTGAAGGACTTCCTTATATATTATTGATACAAATTCTTTTGTTAGATTCATGTATTGCACATATCTTCTTCCAACCTGTGACTTAAGAAGTAATTCTACATATTAACGTCATGCTGATACTCTCTTTTTGTTTTTCTTCCAGAAGCCTTATAATTTACAGTCACTTTTAATTAATGATTAATCTCAAATTAATGATTTGGTATGGAGTGAGGAAATGAACAAGATTTATTTTTTTCCTACTCAACAGCACAATTTTTTAATGAGACACTGCTTTCTCCACTAAATTGAAGTGATAAGTTTGTCATCATTTAGGCCATCAAGTATGTGTAAATCTGTTTCTGTTTTTCATCCTTGTGCGATACCATACTGCTTTAATTGTAGTGTTATCTGTTTCGATACCTCCAGCTTTATTCTTCTAGGTCAGTTTGCATTTCCATAACCATTTTGGAATTAGCTTGCAAGTATCCACATATATAAAAAAATTCTGTTGGGATTTTGATGGGGATTACATGAATCTATAGATCCATTTAGAGAGAAATGACACCTTAATAATATTAAAAATTTCAAACCACGAACATAATAATATCTCTCATTCATTTAGGTCTTCTCTAATGTCTTTCAATAATATTTTGTTTATACATATTTTGTTATTTCTAAAAATTTGATATCGTTTCATGCTATTGTAAATGATATTAGTTTTACAATTCATTTTCCAATTTTTTGTTACTAGAACATAGGAATATAATTGATTTTTATATATTGATCTTGTACACAAGGACATTGCTAAATTAAATTTAGTAGTTAATAATTCTAATAGATTATAGATTATTGTAGATTTTCTATGTATGCAATCATGTTATCTGAAAATAATTCAAGTTTTACATGTCCCTTTCAATACTCTATGGCTTTTATTCATTTATTTTTGCCTGTAGAATCTGTAGTGATGCCTGCTTTATCATTTCTGATACTGGTAATACATATTTTCTCTTTCTCTGATGTCATTTCTTAAAAAAAATCAGGTTATTATTTTCTTGAATGGTTTTACTAGAGGTTCATAAATCTTGTCAAAATATCAAAAATTTAAACTGATAATTTAAAAATAAGTAACATAAGAGGAAAAGTAGGAGAGAAGGAATATGCTGGTTATTGTCTCATGTTTAATTTAGGACTCAAAAGATCCCATGCTGACAACATAAGTACTAGTCATTTAAGCATATTTAGTTGTTCAAAAACAAACATGAAGAAAGAAAATACTATAAACTGAAGTTGGGTTATAAAGGAGCAGAAGGGGAGCAAATTTTATTGTAACTTAACAGTGAAGCAACAGTTAAACAAATAAAGGATCAGTGGCAATATACAAAAGTACAAATATAAAGGTAGCTACTGCAAACAATTTTAAATTTTCTTCAATACTATAAAATATAATAAAAAAGAGATAAGAAAGACCACATACTTTGTTTATTAATTGCTTTATTCTATCAACAAATATATATTGAATGATTTTTATGTGTATCAGGTAATTTTCCAGGCTCTTGGATGCACCAGAAAAAGATGCACATCGTCCAGCAGGGGAAGAAAGAAAATAAGAGCAGATATAATAAGTAAACTATTATCCTATGCAAAATAAAATGATGGTGTTATGAATAAAAGAAAAAGCAATAAAGGACAGGTGGAAAGGGTGTTCAGGGAATGAAGAGAAGGCTAAATTTAAAAGGCATGCCTCATTGAATGGGGGACACATCACAAAGACTTAAAGGAAGGGAAGAAGTCAGCCACATGCAGACAGACCTTCGTCCTGCAGGAGAAACACAGGCTGGAGTATACCTGTTCTTTATGAGGAACAGTGAGGCTAGTTGTGTGGCTAGAGCAGAGTGGGTTTGGGTGAGAATGATTGATAAGGTCACAGAGGTCAGATCATGAAGATCTCATAGAGCAGTTGTGATAGATGAAAACCCCCTCTCAAGAGATAAAGCATAGTCATGCAAACCTTGAATCTAACTAAGCTGGAGTTCTGGACTTGGTTTTTACCAATAGAATGTGGCAGAAGTGATGTTATTTAAGTTCCAAAACCTAGGCTCAAAAGACCTTGCAGATTTTACATTTGCTCTCCTGAAAGAGGAAGGTACGAAGGAAGAAGAAGTTAAGAAGCCGAGGTAAAGAGGTCATCCTACTGGGGAGTGTCCTACTGGAGAGTCCATGTGAAAAAGGATTGAGGCATCTGAGCCAAACACCCCAGAGAACTACCATGTGAACAAGTCTGTACTGGAGTAATTGGCCCCAGTTGAATCCTGGATGAGTGACTCGGGGTAGCCCCATGAGTGAACTCAGGCAATTCCAGCAGAAGATCACCCAGCTAAATCCAACCTAAATTAGAGAATCATGATTAAAAATATGGTTGCCTTTTAAGCCACTGAAATTTGGGGCACTTTGTTGCACAGCAACAGGTAATAGGCACACTGGTGTAATAACTTTAGATTTTATGCAGAGTTTAGTGGGGCACATTTTACAGTTAGGTTTAGGGGTAGACTGACATGATCTGTGCCATGGCCCGTTTCTAGGGGCTGAGGAATGAACACAGAGACAAAGAGACACAGACATACATAAAGACGGTACAGGACTGCAGCCACTACAAAGAGACACAGACACACAAAGACGGTATAAGACTACAGCAAACTTTTTGCTGTAGTTTCTTTATTTATAACACAGCCTGTTTGGCAACTGTCCCACTGCAATTTCTTTGTTCCCACACTGTCTCAACTCAACACGTCCCTGTTCCTTGTTGTTTCGTCTCTGGTGAGCAGATGTTTGCATCTAAACTCCCTAGCCCCTCCTGTTTGCAGGGTTAGGGCGCCCTGGCTTGTTTGCAAGGCCACAGGCATGTTCTTGAGAAAAACAACAAGAAACCGTTCCCAGACAAAGTGTCCTCTACAATCTGACTTTGAGTTTAAAGGAGTTATTCTGACTACCATGAGAAGAGCCGGCGGAGGGTCAGGCACACAGCCCAGGAGAGCAGTGAGGATGTTACTGCAGTGATCCAGGTGGATATGATGCTGACTTGGACCAAAGTGGAGGAGGTGACAAATGGTCATAGTATTTGCATTTTGAAGGTAGACAAAACTTTTAAATGATTATATGTTGAGAGTGAGGGAAAAGAGGAATCAAGCCGACACAAATATTTTAGGCTTTAACAACTGAAAAACAGTGATATTTATGGAGAACATATTATATCATATGTTATGAAAAAATGTGGGAAATACATGAGTATATGTGCTTATGTTTGCATAAATAAATAGTGTAAGGATAAATAAGAAATAGAAAAAATGGTTAAAAATGGTTAAGCCATTATCCTGAAGGAGAGTGACATAAATGGAGACAGGGAAGGGACCAAGACTTCTTAAAGCATATATTGTTTATCATTCTGATTTTTGAATCTTATAAATGTGAAATTATTATAAAAGTAAAATTAAAACAAGGAGGAAAGACAAGCAATCTTTTTTTTTTTGAATGCCTATTATGTGCCAGTCACTATGATAAAGTATTTTAAGTATGTCATCCATAGTTTGTCTTTCTCATTTTTAAATGGTAATGATACACGTACCTTGCAAGGCTGGATTACCTGGTTGACAGATGTTACACCTAACATATCTCAGCAAATACTCAGTGCAGAGCAGAAACTCAGTAATTTGTTGCTGTCATTACTGTTGTTTAAGGTCATGGAACTAGTAAGCATTGGAATATAATTCAAACTAGACTTTTCTGGTGGTAATGTCCCTGGTATTTCTCTCTATGCCATGCTGTCTTTTATAAAAAGCAACATAACAGCTGATGTCTCTAATTATACTATGCCAGGTGTGTGGGAGTGATGGAATACAGATATATGGAAAGTCAGGCTCAGGAGGACCAGGAAAATACTCAGAACAAATGTTTGGAGTAAACATGGAAGTGGTCCAAACCTGGAACATGCCAGGAGATTCACAGTAAAGGCAGGGCAGTGAGTTAGAACCCATCCAAGTGCTCATGTACTGGGTACACGCTAACATTGAAGTTCAAGCTAAAGCAAAGAGGCTGATACCAACCAAGCCAGTGGAAGCTGGAGTCAATGAAATTAAATCCTCCTTTTGTCTCCACCATAAGCCAAATGTTTGCCTTCTGTGGAAGCTGGAATCAATCCCAGCATATAGGAAGTCCGGGATCTGTTCATCTATGTAGAAGAGACATCGGTCAAGCTAGAGTGCACCTTAGGAACAGAATCAGCAGGGTCTCCAAGTGCTTTTTAAAAACTGGATTTTACTGGAGGGTCTCTGAGAAAGTCTCTTTCTCATTTATACTTTGAACAAATTGAGAAATAAGACAAATGGCAGATGAGAAATGGAAGCATAACCCTGGTAAAGGCCAAGTTGGAGGACAGAGCTGACCATGACACGCAATGGGCTTCCTAATAATGAATCTCAGAGTTTGACTGACTTCCCACCCATGCCATCTCCCCAACTATGACCTCAGAGACAGAGCCTCACTGCATGAAAAGTTTCTGTCTCCCGTGAGCATTTTGTTCCTTGTGAGCAGCTTACACGCAAGAAGAAAACAGCCAGAGCCAATCAAGCATCCTGGTTATTCTTCCTGAATTTGCCAGTCAGGTCATTCACCCCAGCCCCTCGGGGGTGGTGTGAGTGGAAGCACAAAGAAAGACAAGAAGTATCCCAGGGGAAGCGAACTTCAGACAGTGGAAGAGGCTCCACCCCCAAAGGAGTTATTTAGTAGGTCTTTTTAAGAGAGGCACACCTGAAAAAGAGATTTCAGTTATCTTCACTCAGTCATTCAAAAATGACATCTAATGTATTTCAGAGCTAAACATATATGTTCATGATGAAGTCAAATTTCTGACAAAGAAAAGTTCTCTGAAGCACTGACAGGATTTGGGGCATAACTTGGCAGAACTAGATGCCTTTTTAGAGAAACAACTAAAACTACAACCATCTTCATGTTAGGCCAACAGAGCTCTGGGCTTCTCTCCAGCATGGTCAGGCACACGGCAAGCAAGGATACAAAGGTGATCAAGTCAGATGTGCAGCTTGACAGTAAGCTGTCATGAAGGTAGTGGAAGTCAGATATGTATCCAGTAAATATATAGGGAGCACTAACTGTGTGCCAAGAACCATGCTATGAATAATAAGACACAATATATGTCCTCTAGGAGCTAATACTCTAATGAGAGACAGGGATGAGCAAGCAGGCCATTACACTGAAGTAGGAGACATATTAGGGGAAACAAGTGTTTCAGTTGTGAAAGCTGGAAGGTGGGGGGCACCATATCTAGTCTTGGAGATGGAAGAAAAGGATTTTTGGAGACGATTTTAAAGAACAAGTATTTGTTGTCAAGCCAGAAAGGAGGAGGGACAGAGAATTACCAAGCACAGAAGGCAACAAATACTAAGGTATATAGTCCAGAGGGTGTGATGATTTCAGAGGAGTCAACACAGTTAAGAATGGATGAATAAGGAACTATGGGGTGTATGTAAGTGTGTGTGTGTGTGTCTGTGTGTGTGTGTGTCTGTGTGTGTGTGTGTGTGTGTGTGTGTGTGTGTGTGTTGGGTGAAAAGGTAAAGGACAATTCATAATAGATGAGTCTTGATATTTATATATTTGAATATGTCAAATATATGTTATATATTCAAGTATATAAATGCATATAGGGATCAAATTAGGAAGAGTATTGTAAGCCATGTTTGGAATTGATTTTTCAAGCAAAGAAAGAGAGGGCTGATAAAATGTGTTAAGCAGATAAATGACAACATATCTGTGTTATCATATCTGTGCTTTTAAATTGTCAGTGGCTGCAACATGGAGCATGTGAGAGAAGGATCACCATGAAGTACATGATCATCACACTACTTTCTTACTTGTTTGACTTGCTGGTATGGTAACTGTACACCAGTGGGTGCTTACAAAAGGTGAGCCCTTCTGCCCACTAATATCTGAATAGAGTACACGGATACTAAAGAAATAGCACTGTGTCTCTTAACTATAAAAGCCATTGCAATAATTTTTTTTCTTCACTGTAGAATCCATGGACATTGGTTCTTCCAGAGCAGAGGCTCTAGCTATTGAGAGTTTAGTCTCAGCCTCCGGTTTTCCTGCCCCTGCCCTTTATTTTGTCATTGCACTTTAAGTCTCAGGTGTCAGTCCAAATAAACTATTCTAGGAGATGACCCATGTGACAGAAATCATGTTGCCCTCAAAACCACACTTCTCTTAACCACGGCCTATTGTCCTTTCTTTGACCCAAACTTATGCAACTCAACTCATTCTTCGGGGTTCGGCATAAATATCATTTCCCTTGCAAAGTATTCTCTGACCTCCCTCCCTAAACTAGGTAAGGTCCTCTCTTAATGTGCTTCCATGGTATTCCAGAATTCTTTGAAATGCTTACCTCATTTGCTTATTGTATATCTTCTCTGAGGGCAGAGGCCATGGCTTTCTATGCCTAACACAAAGCCTAGCATGTTGCTGCATAGCTGGTGTTCAAAAAATTCTTGTTGAACAAATGAACTCTGTGATCAGAAAGACTTCATTTCTCAGGTAACTAGATCCTTGTTTTTATTATAACATCTCTCCAAAAATCCTCTGACATTCCCAAACGTGCCAGAAATCCTGGGTGAACACTTCATAAACTCAAGACTTTTGCTATGTGAGGTTTTGTAATTAGACAGGAGATCCACGTTCCATAGCTCACAAAAGACTTCCTTTCCAAAAGATCATGTTACAACCAAGGAGGGCAGACAAAAAGTGTACAAAGACATATTCTCAATAAAGTTGGAATTTTTGTTTGATTGCTTTGATTGGGGTAAATGGAGAAATTTTCAGGTACACATGGAAAACCTGACCAGATAAAAAAATGAGAAAAGGAAAGGAAAACCATAATAAATGACTCAATCAACTCCACAAGTGCTGTCCAGGGCCCAGCTGGGAGCTAGCCGCTGAGGTAGAACTGGTGACTCACACCCTTCAGGAGGCCACAGTTTCTAATCTGTAGATAACTGTTGTATTTTAAGTAAATGCAGCTGCATTTACCTCTGTCCCTGCTGCTGCTGCAGCAGACAGGACACCTGAGGGAGTGAGAAGAGGATGTTTCTTCTCACAGGCAACAGAAATGCACTATCTCTTGTCCATGTACTTGCATGCTGTTGCTTTTCTTACTAACTACTTCAATAAACATTTACTAAACATTCCTTGTGGGCCAATCTCCATGCTAAGTGAAATAAAGTAAAAAGATATAGTTTCTTTTCTATTTCTTATCCTCATTCCTTTTCAGTGGAAGAAGAACCACCAATGTAATTCATACTGGAATAATATTCAGTGTCTTGTATTTTGCTTGTCTTCTATTTATAGCTATCAGCCAAGCAGAACTTATTGTTGAACCCCTACTCTATGTCAGACCTATTCTAGGCACGACAGAAGAACAGAAAAGGAAATTTGTGATCCCTGTCCTCTAGGAAATTACAACACAGTTGAAGAAACAAGATACAATCATTTTAAAAAGAGACCTTTATCCTTTCTCCTATTACTCATTTCTGTAAATCTAATCTAAAAAATTATTTTTTTGGCAAGAAGCTGAGCAGGCAGTAACATCAAAGAAACTGCTTTGCTTTAATATTCTTTTGTGTTTTATTGGTGACAATTTTTATTTCTTTTGGAATTTTAGCACCATCAGGTTTTTAACCCATATCAACCTGAACAAATTGACTGTTTCACTCATCTCCTCTGCCTCCTTCAACTCTCTTACCTTCATTGATTACTGGTTTTGCAAGCATAAAAGGCAATCTTTTTAGCAAGGTGCCAACACTGAATTATACCAGTTCTGATTTTGGGGAGCAACTGGGTCTTCATGAGTGTTTATTAATCATGGTTTCAATTGAAAGAGAGCTCCTGGTTTTTTATTTCTCCCCAAGCCTAGGTTTCCCACTCTCATTTGGCTGCAGTCAATTGAATAAACAAGGCTTATTCATATTTTTTATTTTGCTAAAATTAGCAGGATGTTCAGTCATGGGTGTTACCAGAGTCTTAGGGAATTGCACTTTTCACTTTAAGGCAGGATGGCTTTGTGATGGATGCTTCCCTGGGCTCTTTAAACTCTACTTTCTGCTGTTTCTTTCTCTCGCCCATTGCATGCTTCTGTTCATCTTGAAAAATGTCTGACATTTAGAGCTGAGACAAAACACTTAAAAGGAGTTGGAGCTGGGTAAAGAGAAAAATAGTTCAAGCAGATTGACATGTTCCTTGAGATGTGATAAGCTAGCTACTAATTCATGTGTCAGGAACTGTACCTAGACTACTTTATTTAGTCCTCATGATAGCTACACGAAATAGACACATTTTGCAGATAAGAAACTGGGACTTGAGGAAGTGACATATCCTGTTCTGTGTCACATGATTCCTGAAGAGCAGAGCCTGGTTTCAATCCTGAGCAAGTCTGGAATGGCTTGTCTCTGCTCCATGGACAAGATGCTGTACAACCTGTGGAGCCCTTGCCACAAAGTGATGTCATTGTCACTTTCCTTCTCTTTCAGCTAATTTCTAAATTCATAAATAATCCCACTCTATCCAAAGAACATTATCTCAATTCCTGGCACATTGTAGATTCTCACTAATATCTGTGGAGAGACTAAATTAATGAAAGCATCTGTTTGCTCTGCCCACCTTGAGATTATAACCATCACATTGAATAATATAAGGAGATGTTTGCTAGAATGTAGGTACTACGTAATATAAAAGTTGATATTGACAACAGTATTTGTTTTATCTTTATTACTAGATTGTATTTTTTGAAAGAAAATATTATATTCTACTGGTATTAATGTCTTCTATACTGCCTAGCTGGATCTTAATAGTTGAAGACATTTCACAAATATTAATTGATTCAATGGTTGTAAGAGTAAGACAAAAAAAGTCCATGACAAGCTTTTGGTTTTTAAGAGATCACTCTAGTAAAAGGAAAAGATATTTGAGAGGAAGTGGGCATAAAATTAATGGAGAGACCAGGTCAGAAGATGCAGAGAATAAATTATGAAATCTTGATCCCAAAAGATGTCAAAAAGGCATCAGTTGAAATAATGTTCTTTTTATATATCTGTCTAATCTCCCAAGATGTCAAATAAAAAATGTATAGGAATCAGAGTAATAGCCATTTATACATCTGAATATTTTTTACTTGGTCATAAGTAAATTTAGTCATTTTAAAAATAAAATGCTCTAAAATGGACATGAAAACAATTTTCTTAAAATGGGTATTTCTGTTTCAAAGCTTTTGCAAAAAATAGTCTATCCTAATTAGCTTTCAATTTTGCAACAGTAAGTGGGAATGGCAAGTTGTACCTTTCCATTTAGAATAAAGCTCCTCTGGGGCCATCCCATCTGTTTCTGCTTTGGTTGGAGGCAATTTCTCCATTTCAATCCGTATATGGATTCTACTTCCATTTCATGTTTCACTTGCCCCGTGTACTAAGAAAATGCTAAATCTTAGAACTGAGAAATGAGATGTCACAATATTAGGCAATTAAATATGAAATAGCTGATCTTGAAACAAAAGTTTAGTTTATTATATCTTCAACAAGAAGCAATACAATTAATCAAAGTATGCACCTAAACTATTGACACAGTTTTGTCATCTTAACAGTAGCTTGTTTATGCCAGCAGTGAAAAAGCCTGGAGAGTGAGTGGCAATGAAATTATGAAAGCCATTTTACACAACATGTTGAGAATTGAATATTTTCCCTCGGAAGAAGTGGTCCAAAGCCTAGAAGAAGTGGTAGTCAGTTGGTGCAATTTCTGGTGCATACAGCGAATGACAGAGAATTTCTAAGTCAAGCCTCTATAATTTAAGTAGCATTGTTTGTGCCACACATGGTCCAGTGTTGTCTTGCAAGAGGATTGGCCTGTCTTTATTGACCAGTCTCAGCTGCTTAATCACAAGCACCATCATCATTTCATCCATTTGGTTGCAGTAAACATCTGTAATCAATTGACCAGGTTTCATGAAGCTATAGTGGATAATACCAGCACTGGACCACCAAACAGATACCATTAACTTTTTTTTGATGAATATCTGGTTTTCGACTGTGTTTTGGCATTTTATCTTTACCCAACCATTGTGTCAAACACTTGTCATTGTCAAAAAGCATCCATTTTCATCACATGTAACAATATGGTGTAGAAATGGTTTGCCTTTATGTCATGACAACAAAGAAGGGCAAGCTTCAAGATGAGTTCCCTTCTCTCATTTAATTCATGCGATATCCATCTATCCAGCTTCTTTACCATGCTGATTTGTTTCAGATGGTCCAATGTTGTTGGATAGTAACGTCAAACCTTGCTGCTAATTCATGCATAGTTTGAGGTGGATTCGCTTTCACTACAGCTTTCAGCTCATCATTAACCACCTTCGTCTCAGGTCGCCCACGTGGCTCATTTTCAAGATTACAATCCCCAAAATGGAACTTCAAGCCATTGACATGCGTTCATTAGCCACATCCTTCCCAAACACTTTCTTGATATTTTGAGCTGTCTGAGCAGCATTGGTTCCGTGATGGAACTCATATTGGAAAATAACATGAATTTTTGACTTATCCATGGTTTCACAAAAATTGCTCTAAAAAAAATTGAAAGATATTCTCAAACCAAACTGTGCATTTGAAAGTATGAGGATGTACCTTCACAATAAAAATAAAAAAAGAAGTGTCAAAATGAAATGTCAGCTCCCCTCCTAGCCTCCCTTCTATGCCCCCTGTTCCTAAAAGAAAAAAAAAAAATGAAATGTCAGAGATATCAACTGTCAAACTTAGTATTTAAGGAGATTGGACGTTTTATACTTAATAACCTAATACTAGTTCTGCCCCTTGTGTTGTCATAGTGTTCTTAATATTGAAGAAGAGGATCCAGCTAAAAATAATTTTCCAGTTATTGATGTCAATGTTGCTGTTAAAGAAAGCACCAAAGTGCTTACATATCATTCCACAGTTGGCAAACAGATCAACCATATGGTTTCAGAATATCTTCTTAACTATATATTAAGAAATATAGAAATCCTTTTAAATACTAAAAGGCTTTAATATGGAGAAATATTAACTATATGGACCAATAAATGTGAAAAATATGCCCAAATTCTTCAATTTTTGCTTATCATTTAGGAAATTTGTCTTAAAGAAAAAGATGCCAGCATGATTAAGATGAAATTTTTAATATGAATATAAAAAAAGAGAATCACATAATAAAGATGGTGGGAAATGAGAGGAAGGGATGAGATTTGATTGTGTCCAAAATACACATATATATATAGCTATATGCTTTTGTATAAGCATTGTCATCTATCAGAAAAAATATCTGGCAAATGTGTGCTTAATGTTAGTTGATAATTTTTATATCGCCTCATTTTATTTTGCTCTTGTTATTTTGCTAGTCATCCACCAGGGGAAAAAAGACATCTCTAATTAGAAACCCAATTAAGAAGAATCTCGGAGTTCCTTGTCAATATTGATTTGGTAAACATTCTCATTTTATTGGAAAAAAACTGATGCTCAGTGTGTTTGAGGCAGTTGCCAAGAGTCACACATTACTATACCTGAGCATTAAGTACACATTTTGTATCATCTCAGCCATGACTCTTTACCCAATGTACTTTGCATTTCGAAGGAGGCAGAGTAGCACAGTAGGAAAATCCACTAGTCTAGGAGAGTAAACAAAGCAAAATAAAACAACCTGTGTTGAGTTTTGTTTCTCTCTCTTGACTAAATGGTTAACCTTGAGAAAATTATTTGAATTTTCAGGACCTTAGCTTCCTTGTATAAGTAGAATGCCTACTGTGGCAAAGTACTAAATGAAACATACGATCATTTTTAAACGGTTATTTGCTGAAAAAGGAACTTTAAATTTTCAAAACTATGAGCTGACATCCTGCAATCCTCAATATGTAACTGCAATACAGACGCAGTCTTATAGTAAGTGATAAAGTGCATGAGAGTTCAGAAGAATGAGACATCACTTATTTCTGTCTCACTTACACCCATTCACTCTTATCCTGAAGAAAAGCCTTCCTCATTTTAGTAATAACTTGTTAAACAAAATATACTGAAGATATGAGGAAAAAAATCTCTGCTGGAAAATCCACAGCATCTTAAAATAAACTTGGCATCTTTAAGCATTCTCTTCCTACTCTAATCTCCTTCTAAAAATGTATTTCCAACGTTTTAAGCTAGAAACCTCAGTCATCTTCATTTTCACCTTTGTATTTGACAATTCTAATCATTCCTCAAACCATACTATTTCTATTTCAGAAATTCAGCTTTATCTCTCTCCTATACTTTCCAATGAATAAGTACATATTTCTCTTAACCATGTCCCCTGTCATGCCTTTACCTCCACAGCGATCCAATCTCTCTTTATCTGTGAACGTTTAAAGAGGTTCCACCTGTCTTCTTGCCCCTAGTCACTTCCCCATCACCACATGCTTCCCATTGTGCCTTATGACAAATTCAAACCCACCGGAGCCAGTGAACCACATTGCAGAGTCAAGCTAATGGCATAATAATCACCCTTAGATTACTCTAGGTTACTTTCTAAATCCTGTCATGCCTGGGCTGGGGAATTCCCAGATTGATAAAAGCATGCCCTCCTTCCTCAGGTGTAGCAGTTGTTTGGGATGGGATTAAGGGTGGGGCAACACTAAAATGGAGTGCTCACCCTTATCTTTCTTCCCAGATGGAGCAATTGCTTGAGACAGCACCAAAGCAGGAAACCCTGGTCCCTAGAAGAACCAGAGATCCTAACTATCTACCTAACATAATGTGTGGCCAGTTGTGTCAATTACTTATTACTCCAGAGGTGATTCTTAAAGTTGAAAGTTTTATTTACCCACAGAGATTTTTGAAGACAATTCAGCCTAAAATCTATAGTATAAATTGGTTTGTTTTGGAGTTGTAAAACATTGTTATTGTTTTTATTCTTTTAGTTTAATTTGTCCTGTTTTACTCACTGTAGGAAATTCTCTTTTTATAATATGGGATAGTGCTTCAGGCCAAATAGACCTGAGTTTGAATAATGGCTCTACTACTTCATTAGCCATAGAACAATTGGCAAGGAATTGTTCTACCAGTCTCTCTGAATCTCAGTTACCTTATCTGTAAAATGAAGGAAATCTTTTTTTGTTGTTTCCAGGATTAAATAAAATCATACATCTAACCTTCTTAGCACATTATGGATATTTATTAAATAGTAGTTAGTATATTTATTTAGCATTCAGATACAAAACTTAAGGCTATGAATTCTTTATGACATGTAGCTTTGGAAATATTACTAAGAGTATTTTATGTTGTGCAATTCACCATTATTTTCAGCACCACTAGAAAGAAAAAAAATTGTTGCCAGTTAGCCTTTGACATAATGCTTTCTTATCACTGAGAATTGTTATTTTATGTTTTTTAAAAGAAGTCTTTTAGATTTTTAAAATTTTATGTCTGCTATATAT
>NW_012150352.1:470864-475074 GCF_000956105.1 Propithecus coquereli | reverse complement strand
AGTTTAAAAAGCCTCATCAAATCCTCTGACTTTACAGGTAAGGCACCTAAGGGAGGCTAAGGATGGATCAAAGCTTGTCTAGTCAATGAAGAGCTGGAGCCATATGGAGACCATCTCACTTGCAGTCAGCAATCTTTCCATTAAGACATTGTCTTTATTTGGGCATGAGACGTTTATTGGGTCAGCATTGTTTTTTGTATATATTTTATATTTGTTAGGACTCTTTGTATTGCAAATTTCAGAAACCTCATTTGAACTAACTTTAGAAAAAAAAAAAAGAGAGAATTTATTGGCAGAATTCATGGGAAAAGGGTATTTCACAGAATCCAAGGAATAATCAAGCAATCCAACTAAGGGTAAGTTAATAAGTGATTTAATTAAATTATCATTAAATAGATTTCCCCAAGGCATTTATTATGAAGTCTTTAAAGATATAGAGAAGTTCAAAGAATAGTAAAATGGACAACTACATATGCTGTCTACGTAGTATCAGTCATTGACACATCATAACTGCTGCCTGGCTAACAGCAATGTCATGACGACATCAACTTTAAGTATCTCTTGATTTTGGAAATGTTTGGAACAAAAAAAAGTGTGCATCTTAATATCAAAGAAATGTATTTGTGTGTATTGCATGTATATAGTATGAGAACATTACATTTATGTGGTGTTTACAAAGTAAATTCTTTTTTGTGCCTTCATGCTCATTTTTATGATCATTTGTATGCTCAAAGATTTTCAACAGTATCAAAAACACTGATAAATTCTTATCACAACATAGATCATGGTATAGAATATGGAAAAAATAAGTCTTGAGTATCAAAATTCTAACGCAGTTTTACTTTCCTTGGATCTTTCCATCTCTTTCTGAGAATTAACAGATGCTCGTTTATGTGATCAAGTGGAAATTCAAAGGAAAAATACAAAACTTAAAGCCTGCCCAGATTTTGCTGTTTAACCTTAGGCATTGTTCTCAATTTCTCTTTTGCAGCAGTTTTTACCATCTGTTGTGAAAGAACTATTGCTGCCTTACGGTATTGCTTATAAAAGGTCATTAAACTTTCCTCTATCTCCAGGATACCTGACAAGAAACCTACAACTGGTAATGTCAGAAAAGATGTAGGAAAAGTTGAAAACATAAGGTACTACTATTCCAGTTCAACAATGAGATACAGAGGACTTGAAAGCTCATGAAAGAGACCATAGAGGTTTTCAGGCTACCTGAATAGAACCAAATATGCTCAGGACTTGCAGGATTGAGTGAAATGTAAAGATTAGACTGCCTTTCACACAGAATAAAATTAGTACCACATCTCTTGTGAAGGATAATAACTCTGTCAGAATGGGGGACCACTGCAAATCTATTTACTATGAAAAATGTTTGCTTTTGCAAACTGAGAACTAAAACCACTTTTCAGCATATAATTTTCAAAATAATGTATGTGGTACTCTTCACACAAGTAGGAGAAAATCAACGTGTACTTATGGTAAAAAAAAATTCAATTAGCAATTATCAGCAGGAGAATACCAACTGATTTTTTTTTCAGTGATCTGAAGGTTAATTTTTAATTTCGATTATATTCTTTATCCCTTTAACTGTGTTTTATCCTCAGAATTTCTTTCCAGTTTTGATCTAGGAATTCACATAATAATAATCATTCTATTTTCATGGAGATGATCTCATTTCCACCCTGTCAGCAGCTTTTTCTTCACAGATAGTAAATGGGGAAAATCTTCAGCTACCCATAAAGGAAAGAGTAATTGGCCATCAGTGAACAACTGGAATCACATTCCCTGTGGATGTTTCAAGAGAATCTGTCTGGAAACTGTAACTTCTCAACAACAGCATGTGAGTATAATTTGCTACTAGTTTCACTCCAGAAATTTTTTTCTGCTTTTCCTCATTTGATTTTAACCAAAAATTTACCTTCTCCAGCTAAAACTCCTCATTGTTTTATTTTTTTAAACCACAGGATGTTAGAGATGACTTAGGACTTAGATATTGTCCAGTGCTTTGTTCTATGTGTTCCATGAGGCCTTTTGTGGGGAGTCAGAGAGAGGATCTGGACTCTTTGTCTCCATTCCCTTCTTCTCTGTCTTAGTCTGTTGTTTATAACAATGCCTGAAACTGGGTAATTTATAAAGAAAATGAACTTATTTTTTACAGTCATGGAGACTGGGAAGTCCAAGGTTGAGGGACCATATCTAGTGAGGGCCTTCCTGCTGGTGAAGACTGTCTGCAGAGTCTCGAGGTGGTGCAGGACATCACATGGTGAGGGGGCTGTGCATCCTAGTTCAGGTCTCTCTACTTCTTCTTATAAAGCCACCAGTCCTACTCCAGTGATAACCCATTAATCCTTTAGCCCATTAATCCATGAATGGATTAATCCATTCATGAGGACAGAGCCCTCATAAGCCAATCACATCTTAAAGGCTCCATTTCTCAATATAGCCAAATTGGGGAATAAATGTCAGCATGAGTTTTGCAGGGGACAAATATTCAAACTATAGTACCCTCCATCTGTTTTATACATTGGTTTATCTGTATGATTTTATTTGAAGAGAGTTTTCCACTTAGACAGTTTAAAAAGCCTCATCAAATCCTCTGACTTTACAGGTAAGGCACCTAAGGGAGGCTAAGGATGGATCAAAGCTTGTCTAGTCAATGAAGAGCTGGAGCCATATGGAGACCATCTCACTTGCAGTCAGCAATCTTTCCATTAAGACATTGTCTTTATTTGGGCATGAGACGTTTATTGGGTCAGCATTGTTTTTTGTATATATTTTATATTTGTTAGGACTCTTTGTATTGCAAATTTCAGAAACCTCATTTGAACTAACTTTAGAAAAAAAAAAAAGAGAGAATTTATTGGCAGAATTCATGGGAAAAGGGTATTTCACAGAATCCAAGGAATAATCAAGCAATCCAACTAAGGGGTGAAAGAACTGTTGCAAGTAGACTTCTGGGACAGCTGAAACTTAAGGTCTGAGTGCTAAGGGCTTTTCTCTATCTGTTGTCTTTGACTGTCTGTCTGTTTCATTTTTTTCTTTTGGCTATTCCTTCTACATAGTGGAAAACAGCCTGGCTTAGCTTTGGATTTCCAAATTCCAGCTTCACTGAACATGAGAAAAACTAGTCTAATTTAATTGTCTCATTCCCAAGTAGATTTCCAGAAAAGAAATCTACTTGTAAGCGTGGATTAAATGGCAATCACTAGAGGAATCAATTTGGTAGAGAAAACACCTCCTTTAAAAATGGCTGCTTCCATGCCAGGCACGGTGGCTCACACCTATGATCCTAGCACTCTGGGAGGCCGAGGCAGGAGGGTCACTTGAGGTCAGGAGTTCGAGATTAAAAATGGCTGCTTCCGTGGAACTTGTAAAATGAGGGCAACAGGGAAGGAGAGATGGCAGTCTCCAGAAAAATAGGGTTTGGGAAAAAAAAAAAAAAAAGCATGGTACATAAGTACATTTGCTTTTAAGCTGCACCAAAAAAATTAATTTTTAAAAATCTTTCAAAATACTTAAAAATTGACTTATTTAATAGGTTTTATAAAATTAAAACATGTAGTAATTTCTTTCTAAATATTTCTTTATGTAAGTTCCATCTGTCTAACAAGAAACTATAAGTACTTGAAGGTCAAGAAAGAAAAAAAACAATATATCTCCCACAGCTGATGTCTCCAACCCCCGGGCCATGGACTGGTACCAGTCTGTGGCCTGTTAGGGACCAGTCACAGAGCTCTGCATCCACCCTCCCTCCCGGTCCATGGAAAAATTGTCTTCCATGAAACTGGTCCCTGGTGCCAAAAAGGTTGGGGACCACTGCCCCACAATACTGAGAATGGTAGGTCACAAAGTCTGTGCTTATTTAATACATATCGAATGAAGTTAAATTAATAAGGAATTAATTATTCATCATGTTCAAATGAATGAACTGTTCATTTTTGGCTCCATTATAGTTTATCTAAATAAGAACTTTGATCTTTAGAAAAGTCAAAGTAATAGTATAGTGTTATGGGAACATAGTCACCTAGATTTGAAAACTGATGTCCAGGACATAGTTCCAGTTCCACCACTAAATTTGTCACGGCCCGGATTGCAGAACAGGGAATGGACACAGAAAGAAACACACAGACACACACAAGGACATACAAGACTGCAGTAGACAATTCTACCAGTCGCTTTATTATATACTTTTTCTATGTCT
>NW_012150352.1:455922-459450 GCF_000956105.1 Propithecus coquereli | reverse complement strand
TACAGAATCCTATGCAGCAGCCAATGATCTGGCCCTCTGATCAAGGGCCTATTAGGGAAAAGACTGGAAAATCTGAGACAAGGAGAGAAAGGAGGTCTGGTTAGGGGAGTACGGATGGACATATGGGAGTGAGAATAAAGTGTGAAGATTTTTGTGTACTTGTTAATGCCCAAAGAAAGCATCTGCCATTGAAGTGGCACTGAACAACCAAGAGGGCAAAATGAATCCGGCAACTAACATTAACCAGCTGCAATGGACTAAACATTTGTCCTCCCCCTCTCCCAAAATTCATACTGAAATCTTAACCTTCAATGTGATGGTATTAGGAGGTGAGGTCTTTGGAAGCTATAATAATTAAGTCATGAGGGTAGAGTTCTCATGAATGGATTAATGCCCTCATAAAAAAGACCCCAGAGAGCTCTCTTGTCCTCTTCACCTTGTGGGGGTACAACAAGATGAGAACAGTCTACAAACCAGAAGGGAGCTCTTACCATAACCGAACCATGCTACACCCTGATCTTAGACTTCCAGCCTCCAGAACTGTGAGAAATAAATTTCTATTGTTTATAAGCCAGTGTGTGGTATTTTGTTACAGTAGCTTGAACTAAGACACCAGCCTTTATGACTGGTCACCCCACTATTGACATGATGGGCACTAAAGTGGAATGGCCACAGTGATAGAGAAAGAAGCCTCATACTGGCCCAACAATTTGGACTCACACCACTGGTCTAACTATGGCTGCCTCTAAATTTCCAACCTGTCAGCCAGAGAGACCAATGCTGAGCCCCCGTAAGACTCTACCGCAAAGATTAACCAGCCACTTGGTAGCAAGTTGACTGCAAGGGACCCCTTCTGACCTAGAAGGGCCAGAGGTACATCTTCACAGGGATTGATATTTATGCCAGGTATGGATGTGCCTTTTCTGCCCAAAAAACATGATCCAGCACCACTTATAAAGGGGATTCAGGAGTACCTAACCTGTAAGTGGGAAATCTCACCTAACATGGCATCAGAACAGCAGGCCCATTTCACAGCAAAGGAGGTGCAGGGATAGGCCCATGAACATGGAATCCTCTGACTATATCACATACAACCAGAAGCAGCCAGCCTCGTGGAGCTGTGGAATGACCTTCTAAAGGCAAAGATACAGTCCGTTTTAGAGAAATAGTCTGAAAGAATGGTCTTCTCTCCTTCAGGAGGAATTATATACATTAAACCAGAAACTTTTATATTACTCTGTGTCTCCCCCTCTCCTACCCCCAAATAGGAAGAATATATGGTTCCAGGCACTAAGAGGTGAGAGTAAGAGTGACTCACATGCCATTTCTTATAATGAGCCACTGGAGCTTGGTGTTTCCTGTTTCTACAACTCTGGGCTGTGCAAGGGTGGAAGCCTTGGCCCTCAAAAGGGACACACACTTGCCAGTTGACACAGAAAGTGTGTGATTGAACCACAATCTATTACTGCTGCCAGAGCACTTTAAAATTCTTGCCAAAGACCATCAGTTGAGAAGAAATGTCACCATCTTGACAGGAATATTTGACCCTGGTCATCAGGCAGAGGAAAGGCCACTTTTTCACAATGGGGGCAGGAGGAAATGCATATGGAACTCAGGTGATCCCTGGTGCACTTTTAACTGTGAAAAGACACATGCAGAAATCACATCCCGAGAAGGGTACAATTATCAATGATCCCTCAGGAATAGAGCTGTGGGTCACACCACAGATAAGCCATCAAGACCTGCTATGGTCAGAGGGTGAGGAAGCAACTGCATTGACAAGGGCTATGAGTCATCTTACTAAGTTCCTACTTGTAAGTCTCCTCTTACAAAGAAGAAAGGGCCCCAGAAACCACGGAGGAGTTGCCTCCTGAATGTACACAGGGAAGTAGATCTGTGCAAGGGGTGGATTGTGGTGGCAAATGAACTCTTCAG
The DNA here is from genome assembly GCF_000956105.1 of Propithecus coquereli. NCBI lineage: Eukaryota > Metazoa > Chordata > Mammalia > Primates > Indriidae > Propithecus > Propithecus coquereli. Next base: position 457,515 of record NW_012150352.1, on the reverse strand, counting down.
ACCTTTTATAGTGGGAGGTAACTGCCACCCCTCTGGAATAAACTAACACATTCTCACAAAGGCTATACATCTACCAAGCTGCTCCCAGCCAAAGACTGGAGAAGGTGAGAGATACCAGTGCTGGCCGCTGTCAGATCTACATTGAGTTCTGAAGGTGCCTCCTGCTTATTACTGTTTTCTCCTCTTTATCCTTCGTAGACCTTTCTCCTACAAATTATCTTGCACATCTAGGTCCTTCTTGGTGTCCGTATTTTGAGGACTCAGACCTATCCAATGCATTATTTCAATTAGCTATGATTATTTTGAATGATGACTCTCATCTTCCACTTTAGCAATCTCTGTATCAATGCAAGTTATTGTGAATGGCTCTTAGCAACTCTCATGCAATTTATATCACCACAGGGGTGAAATTTCTTGTTGGCTGTTGGTTTTCAGCCAGTTGTAAATCCACTCAAGTGCCATATACTGCATTTATATAACTTATGTCTAAAAATGTCATGAGTAATTTGTTAAAAAAATCTGGAATGAAAATACAACCTATCTATAATAGGCCGTTAAAATGTCAGTGAATTTATTAAAATAAATGTGATTAGTTTTGCATGAATTTTTCATTAGTACACTAATGAAAAGTCTTACTTATCATTGTATTCTTTTCTACATCTTATAAATCATGAATTGTTTTGCAATGTTTTTGTTTTTTGTTTTTAGCGGTGGGGAGGTTGTATTAGCCTATGTATGCTTGAATTCAAAAAGTCTCAAAATTCTGAAAGAATAAAGGGTGGAAAATCTCTCCTATATCTGTTCAGAGTCAATTATTTCCCTTTTCATGATAAAACAATTTTATTAATATTTGTATATTCTTTCTGTTCTTACACACCATTCATGCCTTGCTCTTTTACTTAATTCTGTATCCTTGAGAAATTTTCATATCAATACTTGAAGATGTTTCATACTCATTTTTACTACCAAATGGTCTTCTATTGCTTAAATGCGCCATAGTTTATTTACTGTGTTTTATGTTGATAACATTTATGTTTTATTCACTATTTCACAATTATAAGTAATTCTTAAAGAAAAAACGTTACATAAACATTATTTTGCATATGCAGAGTATAACTATAGGAATTTGAAATAGAATTGTTTTGTCATAAGTTGTATATTTATAATTTTGATTGATATTGCCAGATATCCCTCCATAGCAGTTATGCCAATTTACACTATTGCTACCAATATAAGAGTTTTGTTTCCTCCTACCCTCATGAGGACTTATCAAACTTTTAAATCTTTCCCATTCTAATAAATAAAATAAATGTCATTGTATTTTTAATTTGCATTTTTCTTCCTAAGAGTATTGCTGAACAGCTTTATGTGTATTTATGAGCCTTTTGCATATCTTTCTTTGAGTGCTCTGTGTCCATAGTCTTTGCCCATGGTGACAGTTTTCTTTTTTAAAATCAGGCTACTGTAGCAACCTTTTTCATATTTTAAGATAATTAGACTTTTATCAGTTATATGATCTATGAATATTTCCCTATATTTTATGTACAATTTTTCATATGTATGTATTCAAATTTATTAACCTTTTCTTTTATG
>NW_012150352.1:452340-454537 GCF_000956105.1 Propithecus coquereli | reverse complement strand
ACACAGTGAGACTCTGTCTCAAAAAAAAAAAAAAAAAAAAGGCACAATGGCTTGTTCAGTTCCAGAACCTCAACTGATTTTCAGATATAGACCCTGAAGAGGTAGCTCAGTCCTTAGGAAGAAAGACCCTGAAATCCTGTGGCAAGTATATATGATGATGATTTTCCCTGGTTTTTATCCCATATGGACCTTCAGCCATTTACTTGGGTAACTGCATACCGAAGAAATGGAAATACACAGACATTTAGAGGACAATTGGATACAAATCTTGAGTTGACATTGGTATCTGTATTTCAAAACAGTCATTGTGACCATTTTTAACCAATTAATATGGAATCCTTTTGTGTCTGTAGATCCACACACAGTGGTCATTTTTCCAGCATCTGAGTGTATAATGAAATGGACATACTAGGGAGTTGAAACAGCTCATTGGGTCCTTGGCCTGTGGGATTAGAGCTATTACAGATTAGTGCTATTGTGTATTTAGAAACTTCCAAAATTCTCCTCATCCCTCTAGCCTAAATATTAATAGTAAATTAAAAACAATTTTGTATCCTGTTCGGGATGACAGATGTTAGTGCTACCATGAAAACATGAAAATACAGAGATAGCTGTACCTATTATATTTCTGTTTAATTCACCAGTCTGGCCTCTGCAGAAACCAGATGGATCTCAGAGAATAACTATAGGGTACTATAAACTCAACCAAGTAGTAGAATGTCTCAGACTTACAGTGTCAAATGTGGTATTATTGCAGGAGCAGATTAAAAAGGCCCCCAGTACATGTTAGGTTGTCATTCATTTTCTGAATGTGTTTATTTTCTATTGCGATTAGAAAAATGGAATAAACAAAAATATTTATTTAGAGTTTTATCTCAGGGTATACTAACTCTCCTGTCCTCTTTGTAATATAGTCCAAAGGAATCTGAACTATGTGGTGTCTCACCAAATATCATTGACAGTATCATGCTGATCATTCACAATGAACAAGAGGTGGCTAGTCTGATTAAGGCCTTGGTAAGACACCTGCACTCCAACAGGTTGTAGATAAACACTACAAAGATTCAGGGAATTACTAGTTTAGTGAAGATTTTAGGGAACCAGTAGTCAGAAGCATACCCATACCAGGTTACCCCCTTGCAAGTGAGAAAAAAAAGGGCTGTATCTTGTATATTCTACCTTCAAAACAGAAACAGCTCTTGGCAGACCTCTTTGGGTTCTAGGAGCAACATACCCACACCAAGAAATATTGCTGTAGCCCATATGCCAGGTGATATCAAAAGATGCCAGGTTCGAGAGGGGCTCAAAGGCATAAAAGGGCTCTTTATCAAGTCTATGCTATGATGTAAAGAGCCCTGCACCTGCATCATACAATCTGGAAGAGCCTATGGTGTTGGAGTTATCAGCCGTGAGAACAAATGTAGTATTCAGTTGATGTCAAGCCCCAATGTGAGAATCACAATTCTAGTTCCTAGAATCCTGCAGCAAGGACTTGCCATACATAGTAGAGAATTATGCACCTTTTGAGAAATAGCTTCTGGCATGTTTTCAAACCTGGTAGAGATGAAACACTTGATAATGGTGCATGAAGTGACCATGCCCATTCAGAACTGCCCATTATTAGTGTTTCCTTTGGACCTGCTAAGTCAGAAATTCAGATGGTCCCAGTCATAATCCTTTATAAGATGGAAATTGTACATCTAGGATTCGACCCACACCAGACCAAAGGGGAAAAATAAGGTGAATAAGCAGAGTAAGACCCCTGTAACAACCACACATTTTCACCAGCACTCATCCCTGAGTTTACTCCTATGGCTGTATGATATTCCTTATATGCAGAGATGTAAGAGAAAACAAAGGATTAATCTTGGCATATAGGTACAAATGAAAAATTAATTGCAACTGCATTATTATCGTATTTAGGTATGCCATTGAAAAACACTAGGAAGAGAAAATCTACCCAAGTAGCAGAGCTATGAGCAGTGTTTCTGGTCATCCATTTTGTATGGAAGGAGAAGCAACTCAAAGTGAGATTATGTACAGAATCCTATGCAGCAGCCAATGATCTGGCCCTCTGATCAAGGGCCTATTAGGGAAAAGACTGGAAAATCTGAGACAAGGAGAGAAAGGAGGTCTGGTTAGGGGAGTACGGATGGACATATGGGAGTGAGAATAAAGTGTGAAGATTTTTGTGTAC
>NW_012150352.1:449341-452290 GCF_000956105.1 Propithecus coquereli | reverse complement strand
CAAGGAGAGCACACCCAGTTTCGCTGACTCTGGGCTTAAGCCAATTTTGCCCAGGGACGGTCCCTACAAAATTGATAAGTAAGCATGATCAAGTCAGAGCCTGTTTTCTTGTCTATAAAATGAACTAAGTGATTTTTAAAGTTTATTCCAGAAAAATGCTATTAAAGCTACAAAATGTTACTATTTCAATAGTAGTGAGTATATGTGAACTGTTCACACACCAAGTAATGTTTTAATTCTATAGTTCTTAATGCATTAGATGTTTCAAGCTCCTCTTCTGTTAGCAAAATTCCCTGCGATTGCAGTTGACCAAAAAAGAAAATTCAAGTAATGCTTTGTGATTTTCTATACATTTAAACTGGTGAATCATGAAATATTTGGTTGGGAAGAGAACTTAAAGATCAGACCTATTGTCTTCCAAATGCAAGAATCCATTATAGAGCATCCCTGAGAGGTGGTTATCCGGCCAGTGCGTGGGAACTGAGCATGTAATTGATGTGCCTATTCAAATCCTGGATAACTTTAATTGTTTCAGAGATTTTTCTTTTACTGAGCTGTAATCTGCCTACTATAATTATCTCTCATTGTTATTAATTCTGCTCCCTGGAGCAAAACAAAACAAGTGTTTTCTCTCTTCCACAAGACAACCTTCAAATATTTGAAGGTGTTATATTTTTTACCAACTAAATACTAAATATTCCATTTCCTTTAAAACTGTTCCTTTGACAAAATTTTCATGTTGCTCTCTTCTGTGTATAGTACAGTTTGTTACACAGGACTTGTCACAAACTGGTGATGAGATCTCACGAGTATGAGTAACAATAGGGCTATTACTCTTTGGGAATTGGATGTAATATTTCAACAAGTGTACTGTAAGATGCCAATCACCTCTAAGGGAGCTACTCACTGTTGCTGTTTCACTATTGAAAACGAGAAGAGTTAGAATCCTCAGACTTTTATTAAATAAACTTTTATTACAGTTATGTCTGTCACCCTCGTAATAATAGAATTGAATTTTTTTAATCCAAATTTTAAGATTGTATTTACTCCATTTGAATATCATTTGGTCACAGTGCATGTGGTAGCTATGAAAACATGCCATGCAAATACTCAGCTGTAGGAAGAATAGTTGACTGACAGCTTCAGCCCCTTGCCCATCTGAATCCACCAATTAATTTACATAGCAGCATTCAGGCATTCATTTGCATAATGGTCTTGTTACTCCTGGGCTGCTCCCAGTTAATGACAGAACTGAAAGTGGGGGGTACTAGTGCAAGCAATTATGGCTCAGTGGTTCCCCCTGTCTCTGGTCAAAACTTTCTTAGAAATACACTATATATATAGTCTGAGACACTCCCAACCCAATCTTCCTTCCCCTTTCTTTTAATATGCATCGGATTTGCTGCCTTGCAATCTAAAGCCTCTCTCTGCTTCTTCCCCTTTAAGTTCTTGCAACCAATTCCATTTGGCATCTGCTACTCAGAGCACCTGAATTACACAGGCAGTACTACGAGTGGTCTAAGAAAGTAAGCAGTCAGATGATATTTGCGGACTGGCTCATTCACCACCCAGTGGGCAAAGAGGAAACCATCCTGTGCGGTAAGAGGGACACAGCTAGTTCCTGGCTCAGGACAGTAGCTTGATTGCTGAAGGATCTCATGGACGCTGACCTTGGAAAATATCACAGTAGAGGGGAACACCAACCAGGAAGAGTAAAAGAGGGAATATAGCCAAAAAGCATACCTGAGATTTGATAGACACAGAGCTCCAGAGACTACTCAGCCAAGAAGGTCTGTTATGCTAAGGTCAAGGCCCTGATCTGGGGTCCTGAAATATGGGTTTGGGATCTTTTGATGATTGCCTCTGGGCAGCTTGGTTCCACTCAGCTTTCAGAGATCCTGAGGACTCTAGTAAGAGTTCTAGTACCCCTCCCTGCTAAGAGCTAGCATTTCTCCAAGCTAGAAGAATCTGCAGAGCCTCCATGCACCCCCACAAGTTGCCAATCTCCTTACATTTTCCACCTTCTCTTCTGGCTTCCAGGCCTATAACTAAGAAAAAAATCTCAGCATAGCCCACCTGAGCATGTGCTGAGCCTGATTGGGAGGAAAGAGATTATACACCAAAGGAATTGCAAGATTTACATAGAATGTACCAACAGGATCCAGGAGAATTCTCTAGGTTTGGGTTTTAAGGGTGCTTGATCAAAGAGATAAGAATACAAGTCTGTATAAATAAAAAATCATTGAGTTGGTGTCACTTACTTGGGACATGGGGACTAATACATTGGCGAGGACCCCAGAGGATCCCAGAGGGCAAAGTCACTGTTAGGTAGATAGTAGACGCATAGAGAAAATAATAGCTTAAGCTGAGTGAAGTGAAGTGCCTGAGCTGCTCTTATAGACAGTAGGGAAAGGAATACGGAAACTGATGACAGAGGCCATTTTGGGACGAATACATTGTGTGAAGCCAGAAGGCTTTTCCAGAGGATTATGTTCCAGGAGAGGGCCCAGAGGACACACACTTGCCAAGGCCATCAAGAATGCACTGGTGAGAGGGGCACCAGAATCACTCAGAAGTTGAGTGGTGGCTGTCCTCTGTAAGCCAGGGCTGAGAGTTGGTGACAGAGCTCATTTTTATGTGTGCGGATAATGGGACTCCAAAGTAACAGAGGCCAGGTGGCAGTGCTTAACTACCAGAAGCCCATACACAGCAATTACCATAATGACGAGCAAGGTAGGACCAGAGCCAAGATGGCTTGACCATTAAGGGATCATGGAGTTGGTTAATAGAGCATGTGTGGACAAGCATGCTGATTTAACATCTATAGGCAGAAAAAGACAAGAATGGAGGAATAGAAGGCTGAGTGTATTTGCTGCAATAAAAAGGCACAATGGGCCGGGTGCGGTGGCTCACACCTGTAATCCTAGCTCTCTGGGAGGCCGAGGCGGG
>NW_012150352.1:418263-447304 GCF_000956105.1 Propithecus coquereli | reverse complement strand
TAGTCTTTCAGTGATCCAGTAACTTTAATTTTTCTTTTTTTCTCCCATGTCATGAAGTTTAGAGTAGAACGGGAATATCATATACTGGTTAAAGTTTTATTATTCAAATTCATTTTATGAAATAAACAAATGGTCATATAAGCTAAACTATTTATGTGGGAAGAAATCATTTGTGAGGGAAGTATCCAAGAGATCATTAAATGTGTCTCATTAAGCCTCATTAAGAGAGAAATTATTAATAGCTTTTCTTCATATTTAAAAAGTGCCTGGATTTGCCTCCATGAACAATTGCCCTCTGGTGGCAACACTTATCTCTAGTGTCAAGTTAGTTTGTTTCCATCTTGAATGAAAAGAGGCCTTGAACATTTTTAGTCCAAATTCTTTACAGATGAAGCAATTGGAAATATTTTTAAAATGTTAAAAACATTGTTATAAACTGCTAGGGTATTCTAGAGGCAGATAAACAAGCCTTTTTATAACAATATTTGCATTAATTCTCTGCAGTATGTATGTATATAGTAATTAGACATAGTTCTACCCAAAGGATTACATTTATTTCCTTATTTATTGGATTCTGAGCCCCAATTGGACAAGAGGAGAATGTAATCTTTGTCCTTATTTTGGCATCATTCCTCTAGAAGAAAGATATTCCGATGGCCCCTCCTGACTTTGGCCCATAATATGGCTTTTCTTGAAATTTGAGACTCTCCCTTGGCTTTTGTGCTACACACAAAGACTGGGGATTCTTACGAAGGCCCAAGGTCCTGGGGCTTGAAACTGGGTCTCCTCAGGCTGGTATACAACCATCTCCTCCCAGGGTACTGCCACAAATTTGGACCTTAATACTCTTGAGAACTGTAGCCTCTGCCCCTCCTCCTCCCCATTCTCAAAGAACTGCAACCATGTCACACTGTCATTTCTTCAACCTAGACATCTCTAATATCTTTTCCATGAGTTTTGGATTTAATAGTAGGTAGGGAAGGCCACTGACATTGCTGGTTTTGTTTTGCAACCATCCTCATTGCAAGGATCGTCAAAGAGCATGTCAAAGAGCATCAGCCTGGATGTGAAGGGAGTATGGGAGTGGGCAATAACAGTGCAACAGATGTAGATTAAAATCTCAATAAATTATTCTTCTGCATTTCCACTGATTTATTGAACATGGCCTTAGTGTGTCCCCCCCATAAGTGTATAGTTTGAATGTTCTGCTTTCACATCTGTCTGCCTTATTCACGATGACATTCTGTTATCATCCACTAGCTTATGATTTTATAAAATGAAGTAGGTTGGAGTGGTAGCAAATGGAGCACTCCTTGGTGCTTGACAAGGGGATAAAAGAATTTTAGGAAGAATATATCTTAATTGTACATGTTAAATGCAGTTTCTTGTTTTTTTTCTTTGTATTTCAAACTTTTTTTACTTTTTTTTTTCATGTAAAGGGTTGAAGGATGCTTGCCCTACTGCCCTAAAAATATGATCCTTGATGAGGTCACCCTCAAATGTGTGTATCCAGGAGACTGTAAGTGTGAACTTTGCTTAATTTACTCTGAAAAATGAAGCACTTGCATATTTTTTCTCTATGAGGCAAGTGGTTGTAAACAGAAGCTTTAGGCAGATAATAAACTCTCATAAGATTCTTCTTCAATATCTCTTCCACAGTTTTTTTTTTTTTTTTTGGTACTTTAATGGTTATATTTTTTGTACATTTAAATCACAGGCCCATTTGAAATTTTCTTCATGTAAGAAATGGGTATATTTTATCATGTTAAGTAAGTTCATCTACTGTACTTTATTAAGTTTTAAAAATACATGTTGGATTTTGGAGTAACCTGTCAGCAACTATGGAACGTGGTTTTAGTTCACCATTTTTTAGGACTTTAGCACTTGGATTTACAGGTAAAATTGTCATTAGTTTTCTTTTCAGTCAATTTTTTCATGATTTGATTTCAAAGTTATTTTGGTTTTGTAAAAAGAATTCAGAAGATTTTTTTTCTATGTTTGAGAAGATTTTAAATAATTTTGAAATTATTTGTTTTTCAAAAGCTTGTTATAACTCAATATGAAACGATGTGAGCCTGTTGCTTTTTGGAAAGTTGTGGGATAGGGCATTTTTACAAATTCTCATTTTATTGTAAGCATAACCATTCTGGTCTTTGTTTTTCATTTAAAATTTGCCATTTTCTTTGTAAATAAAATATATTTGCATAGAGTGAGTATATCAGTCACTTAAGACTGATTCGATATGGTTGTTTACCATTTCTTCTTTTATTTATTTGTGATTTCTCCTTTTAACAAATGAATTAGTTTATTATTGCTTTATTTTATTACTGTTCTTTTAATAAACAACTTTTAGATGAATTGGTTTGATTGTTTTTCTCTTTTGTAATTTATTAATTCATTTTTTTCTTTTATTGCTTTCTTTTGTTTTCATTAATAATTTTTCCTCTAAATTTCTTACGTGGGATGTATAATTCATTTATTATTTTTCTTCCTTGAATTTGGTTAGTGCCTTATTTTAAATAAAATATTTAAACTGCAAATTCTCCTCCAAACACAGCCTTAATAAATTCTATGTGTTGGATAAGTAATATTTTCACTATTATAATTTTCTGAATATTCAAAAATCTTGGTTTCAATTTCCTTTTTGAATAAGTAATTGTCTAAGGGAAAGTTGTGTTAAAACTCTTAGGCTTTAGCACTTTAGTTTTCTAGTTTTTTAATTAGTTTTGTATTCTTGCACAGTGAAGAGAAGATACAATCTATACTACTACTTTGTGACATTTGCTTAGTTTTTCTTTTTAATATATAGACAATTATTGCAAATGTTCCATATTCACTTGAAAAGAGAGTCTATTCTCTCTTTTCAGGGCTCAGAGTTTAATATAAATCAATTATACTTAGCCTTTTATTTATGTAATTTAAATGTCTGTACTCATTTTTTTTTTTTTTTTTGTCCACCTGGACTGTGATAAACTAAGAGGCATGAACCAAAAATTTTCATTATTAGTAAACCTTTGTTTATTTCCCATTGTATCTGGGAGGTTTTTCCTTTATAAATGTTGCTGGCGTGCTGTTTGGTGAAGACATATTAATAACTTTTGTATCTTTACTTTCCACCTTATAAAGCATTCTATTTTGTCTCATGCAGTGCATTTTGCTTTGAAGTAGACTTTGCCTGATGTGAAGAACATGATTTCTGCTTTGTTTTTGTTTTTGCTTTCCAGTGCACATTTGTCAATTCTTTTTAACTTTAATCATTTTGAGACACTTTTCCTTGGAATGTGTTTTTGTTCATTACAGTTGAGTTTTATTCTATGTTCCATTCAATTTTTTTTCTTTAAATAGGTGAGCATAGCACATTAGATTAAACAACACGATAAAAATGTTTGGTCAATTCTGTTGTACTTTTTAAAAATTAAGATGATATTCACATAATATAAAATTAATCACTTTAAAGCAAAAAATATCATGGCATTTAGTACGTTCACAATGTTGTGCAACTCCCTTGTACTTTTAAGTTTCCTTTGTAGTTTATTTGATAAAATCCTTTACTGTGTTCCCCTTGCTTGTATGAGCATATTTCTATCTTAAGGTTTTAATTTTTGTTCTAATTTTACCTTTATAACTAAAAGCTTATATAATGCATTAAATCTGTTTCCTATCATTAGCAATATTATACCCCATTACCTCAAAATGCACATATATTTATGTCTTACTTATAGACAAAGTTACCCAATTATCTCTTGGTGAAGTGAGCTCATCCTCTTAAGAAAGGCTCATGGGAACATTTTATTACCTGGTTCTTACGTGATCACAATGGTTCATCTATAACATTTTTTTCTCAAAATACATGTACATTGGTATAAAATCTTTGGCTCATACCTTTTTTTTCCTTGCAGATTTCAGAGGTATTACTGTACTTCATGTCTCATGATGCCATGGAGAAGACTAAGATTAGCCTGGCTCTTTCACTTTTTGTAAGTGACCTTGTCTATCAAGTTGCCTAGAGAATACTATCATTATCTATTAAGTGGAGAATATTTACCAGGATATTCTTTTGGTAATTTTCTGGTCGATTTCCATGGGGCACAGTATGTCCTTTCAGTATGTGATCCACATCTTTTGTTTTAAAAATTATATCTTCAAATATTTGTTCTGTTCAATCATTTCTGTTAATTTCATCAAAGACCAATTATGAGTACTTTTTAATCTCGTTTCCTGATCCCCATAGCTATTATTTTTTTCTCTAATCTTTTCAAACTCTTTTATTACTTTCATTTTAGTTTGTCATCAATGTTTTTGTTTTCTGAAATGTTTATTCTCATTGTGCTTCTCAAAACTTGTCCCACTTTTTGTGATGGCTTCATTTGTTGTTTTTTTTTCCTTATCTTTCTTTCCTGAGTTATACCAACTCCTTTTCATCTCCTGCAGTTATCACATCATTTTTTCCTCAAGTATTTACACTTTTTTTGTTTTATACACTTGCTTTAGAGAATAATCACTTAATTTATGTATTTTAAAAATAAATAAAATCCTGCTAAATGAAAATTTTTATCTGTTCCATGAGAACATTTTTCTGTTTTGAGTTTATTTCCAGATGCATGTAATAGTAAAACCCCAAAGGACTATAGTTCAAATAAAATTTATCCCTTACTCATGAAAGAAGATGGGTGGTATGCAGCCTGGAGCTGGTGAAGGTCCACAGAATTGTCAGTTACCTGGGGTCCTTCTGTCTCACTGCACCTCATTCCGGCTAGAAATTCAACCAGGAGGATGAGGGGAGAAGGAAGAACCACTTTCCCTTCAAGTAACTTTTCAAAAGTTCCACCTAACACTTCTGCTTACATGTCTTTGACCAAACTTAGTCAAGGGACCATTTGTATCTGAAAAGGAAACTGGGAAATGCAGCATCTTGGCTGGGTGGCCTTGCGGCAGCTAACCCTTGTTGCTTATGAAGAATTTCCAGGAAGAGAAGAATGAAATGCTGAGATTTGTCACCATATTCAAACAAAGGTCCAAACCCCTACTTTCACAATTTATCCAATAGCTGTTTTGTTACAATGATATCAATCATTTTGTTGGCTTTGACAATGAGTTTGCCTCTTTATTTCCACTTCTCTGGTGCCCTTTTCATTCTTTATCATTTCCTAACTTGTCATGACTTTGAGCTCTGCTTTGCAAATTCCCTCGGCACTCTACAGTTCTACTGGAATTAGATATCTGAATTCATTGAAGGCAGGTTTCCTCTCAATTCCTTGGCTAACTTGGATTTTAATTTGCTCTACAATATTTGTTCTATTCTTTAAATTCTATTCTATCTTTTCTACTCCATTCTTTGCTAGCAATCTCTTTGCTAGAAATAAAAGAAGAAGCAAAATAAGAACAGAGAGGTCCTGCTTTCTCTCTGTCATCTATTAACAGTTATCTTCCCCTTGCAGGATACTTTCCCTGCCTGTGAAGAATAGAAGAAACAGTGATTTTAAAAAGGGACCTGGCTTTTTTTTTTTTTTTTTAACATTCTTACATTGTTTTCTAGGCACTCATAAAATGAAATATACAGCTTGGAATCAGCTATCCTAAGTGTTTATTCATTTTTAATAAATGCTAGAATGAGTATGGTGATTTAATATTTTATACAGTTGAATGCATTTCTACTTTTATCTCAGCATTCCTACCCTAGACTTTTAATTGCACAATCTTTACCATTCATTCTCTTTGCCATACCTCTCACTGTCATCCAGCCTCACACTTGGATTCTTTCTGGACATCAATGCCTTAAGACCCTACCTAAAACTATATTTCTTGGTGTTAATCACGTTTCTATTTCTCTCTACTATATAAATTGGAGCTCCAGGCTACCTATGTTTGAATCACTCATTTGTATCTTTACAAGGCTATTGTGTTGCTTCACTTATGTTGCTAGACATCATCATTTTGACTTTCTATCTTTTTCTCTACCTCAAAAAACTCCCTAATTTTATTCACTTTTCTCTATATCAAATTTTTAAACTGCAAAATCAACCGTTTCTTCAAAGGTTTAGATGGAAGCAAAAATGTGAAACAGCTGTATTTTGAATATATATCCTGAATTATATTCCTTATCCATGAGCAAATTTGAACCTTTTCTTTCATCATGGTTTTAAAAAGGGGGACAGAAGATGGTTACTACCTCAACAAGGAGAGCAATATAATGTAGAGGAAAGTTTTGACTAGACTGAAAGAAAAAGCAAAGGCCTATTGCTTCTGGCCAAGCGATCGTGTGATAGGATGACAGAGACAGAGAAATGAGAGGCAGGGATACCAGAGTCCCATTGCCTCTGCAGACTTAGGCTTGGAGAGGTAGAGGCATGCTCAATAAGTTGGGGAGATGCCCAGAGCAGGATGCTTTCCCCTAGATTCAGGTATAGGATTCTGCAAGGGAAGCTCTGTACCCAACAGTTCTCAGTCAACACAAGGCAGCTTTAGGAGAGTTTAGGCAGAGGGAATGAGACATCTCTCTTGCATGATTGAGCCTTCCCCAGTTCCCTCCACGTCTACGTGTTGAAGTAAGAGCCAGCAGGCCTGCCAGGGGTTCACAGTAGTGGGAGGCACAGGGCTACACCACAGAGGACTTAGCATTAATGCTCCATGCCAGGGGCTGGACGAAGTATGTGGTGGACACTCAGAAACATCTGGAGGACAAGAAGAGAGGAGAGGAAGAGTCAGCAGGATGGGGCTCCTGAGCCCTGGCTGAGTCAAAGAACGCACCCTAGTTTCTGCAACCACAGACTCCAGTAGCCATGCAAAGAGCCCCAGGTTTTCAATCTAGCCCCGTATAGTTCAGAGGATGCCAGCAGTAGCTCAGCACAAGACAAAAGCATCCTCCAATGCCTTGAAATCGTGTATTTTCCTCTCTCTCACAGCCCAATGCCATTTTGAAAAGGAGCAGGGGGGAAGGGAGAGCTTTCTGTCAGGCTAACCAATCATTTCACAGCTCCTACGTTGAACCAGATAGCATACTGAAATCATTAGACTGGGCTAAATTTTGAATGTGATTTGACTAATTTTTGGTGTGTGTATATGATTGTGGAGCCACTCATGAAGAAGGCCAGAGAAATTTCAGAGAAACAAAGGAGCCACTTTAAAAAAAAATTTGGTGTTGTAGTTTGAATAAGTTTGCAACATTTCTAAAAAGATGCTGGCAAAAGTGCCCTGATTAGATCTGTGGTGATGGGTATATATTTATTTCAATACATTTTTCTAGGAAAACTAAACTATTGCTTTTATTGATATTTACTTTTTAAGTTAGATCTATTTTTAAAATTTTATGAAATATTCCAAACATAGAGAAAACTGAATGAAAAATACACAACAAATACCAATCTTTGTGCTTTTATTCTTATTTCTGTTACTCGACTGCAGCATTTCTATCTTATACAATTTTCCATCAAGTTATCTTCACTTGTTTCAGGTAAAGTTATATTTTTCCCATAATAGTTTTGTATTTATTAGAAACCTATGTGTCATTATTAATAAGTGTCCTTTTAACTTCTAATGTGTTCATTGGGATAGTTATTTGTTTGGGTTAGTTTACTAGTTACATTTGCCTAAGTTATGAGTAGTTTAGCCCAATCCTATTTTTTCTCACAAGCTTTGTTATTTTTAATATGTGATTTTATAGAATACACACATTTATTCAGTTCTTTCCCCCCAGGATCACTTACTATACACATTTAAGAAGTACCTGTATATACAATTAGAGAAGAGGAACTAATTAGGTTGGTGGCCATCTACACTCATGTCCTAAAACCAGAAAGAAGCAGCATGTTACCAGCTCAGATCTAGAGTCATTCCAGCTTGTTCCACATGACTTCCTCATTCTTTTTTTCTTTTACAGAAGTATGAGTTCTATTCTGTTTTGTACTTCTGTTTTTAAAATACCTCGACAAATAATTTATTTGATTCTCATCCTGTTGAATTGCATTTGTCTGCCACCTTCTCTAGCTTACAAAAAGCATGCTTCATTATGATGTTAAGACTCCAAAATCATGTTAAAAGTTTTGTTTTAGTAGTTCAAATATTTGGTAAGACCTTAGAGAATACCCAGAAAAAAAAAATCAACCAAAGATCTCACATACAGACTTTAAGGACACTGTATTCCCATTTGGTTGGTGTCAATCATAGTCATGGCTTTGGGGCAGCAATGTTGCTTCCTTGTAAAAAGTGTGGCTGTGTAGTAAGATATTTGTGTTCAAATCCTGGTCCCACTATATCCTGTCTGGGTCACCTCGGACTAATTCCTTATCCTCTCTAACCCTCAGTTATTTTTTCTAAAAAAAAAAAAGTCTTCCTCTTCAGACTATTGTGACATCTACTGCAATATTAATTAAAATAATGCACATGAAGCCCTGGGAACATACCTAACACATAGTGAGGGCGCAGAAATATTAGTTATTATTAACAGAGTACAAGCTTGGTTGGTTTAAACCCACAGTTGAGGAAAAAAGTTTCAAAAACTTCTAAAGAATTCTTTCATTGCTGGGTAAGCCCCAGAACACAGCCACTCCTTAATATTCCAAATAATAAAACACAAATACATAGATTTGGATTGTGACCTTCATTTTAGAAATAAAAAAATTTTCTTTTATGTATTGCTATATTCACTTAAGTGTTCCCTTCATCACATTTACAGAACTCGAAAAGGATCTCATGGCTTCATGCCCCTCACTCATACTCATTGTCAAGGGTTCATTTCTCTCATATACTTGCTCTTGGCTAAACACTGTTTTGCCCTCACCTCATCCTATCTCTTATGAGCACTTACTCACACACAAAATGGCTTGCTGTCGCACAGGCACACCCATATTAGCAGTTTGAACAGCCGCTGTGAAAGCACGGATGGAAATTGGGGAGATTTTGCAGTCTTTCACATATGTGTTACCAAGGAAACCGTCTATGTGTTAGCTCACAGTCAGGTTGGCTTTTATTTTGTGTCTTCAATTCCCTATGAAGAAAATAGAAGGAACTCATATTTCCAAAGGATGCATCATGAACAATAGCTACACTCTAAGAAAAATAAAAATTATAAACCGTACCAGTACTGGAATTCAAGTAATAGAAGTACAAGTAAATGTTTCAGTACCAACAAAAATTTGTTGTAAACCTTGATAAAAATGCATTTGAGATATCATGTACAATAGCAAATAGTTTACAGAGAGCAGGGAGTTTACATTACAAACAACAGGAGATGTAACTGATTTATGTTCATTTCCAAAGTGATTGTTATCATGAAGATGCTGTCAGTGAGAGATGAAAAGGCAGAAGACTGATTGTTATCCTGAATTCACCCCTTAGCAATTGAAGTCTCCATTACCGCAGGTTTAAAATGAGTGTAAGGCTACTTTCTTATCTACCTCATGGGATTGTTTGGGAACTCAGATTAGAAAATGGATATGAAATACATTGTAAACTGTTGAATTGCTATTTAAATATGTATGTATATGTAACTTTTATAATATACTTTCCCAAAATATTGGAAAAATACAAAGTCAAATTAATTTTTAAAGAAATAAATTGGATATTTTAATCCACATTTTAAGAATGAGAAAAATTTGTTATGGGGAGTTCTAAGACCAAAGATTTCCAACTTTATGTATGTATAATGAAACTTCCTAGGCAGAGACGATTAGAACCTAGAGATCATAACAGTCTCTTAGCTGTAGTTTCAAATTCAAGTATTTCCCAACTATGGATTATTCCAAATGTTACTAACAGAGCATCCTGTCGTCGTCTTGATAAATCACTTATGTTGTATTAATATATCTCAGTGGACTATCATGGCTATTTTTTAAAATCTTCATAATGTAATTTAAATCTATTCAGCCTCACATCTCTTTATTTTCAACACATATTCTCTGTTTCTTGCCAGATATACTTTATCTTATCTAAAACTCAAGCCATAATCGTGTCTACTTCATTAACTATGGAATATGTATCTTTTAATTTTTAGATTCATTACACATGGAAAATAGTGCTGAACATATAGAGTAGGATCTTCAAAATTACTTGCTCATTTATCTGTTAAATTGACAGCACCTGCCTTCTCAGACCCATTCATGTTAGTACGTAATGAGGTCATTGTCAATTTGTCAATTAATATCTTTTAGAAACCTAGATTGCATATTTAGAGAAAACTTTGTAGAATTAATGCTATACAATGATGGGATGTATTTTGCCCAAACTCATTGCAACAATAATGTTATTTTTTTCTAGCGCTCCTTTCATTTTCTTGGATAACTAAAGAGTTCTTATTACATATAACACTGATGGCAGTCATCTTTACTTGCTACATTAATATTTGTTGATAAAGACAATAATTTGTAAACCTAAACAAACAAAATTAGTCACTATAGTGTAATATTATAGAAAGAATTTGAAATCATGTAAAAACATGGGTTCAAGTCTTGGTTCTATCTCTAACAAGATATTTATCTTGTCTAGATATATTAATCTCAAACTGGAAGAATAATACCATTTGATTCAGTGGTAGTGAGCTTTAGTATATGATATATGATACATATATAATTATAATATATACATAAAAATACATATATAGAAAACCACAAAACATTTCATGGCACATATCAACAAATTGTGGCAAGCTACTCAAAAATCTTGAATATCAACTTCAATTTTAATCTCAGGATTTTCTCATAGCACCTGGGAGTTATCACCTTTTTGGAGAAAACTGCCTCTATATTTTAAATTCTGTAAAAAATTATCCAGCCTCACAGTTTTAAAAGATCTTAAAGAACACCAAGGCCACCTCCCCACTTCCTAATTTGGAGGAAGAGCTCATTCTTAACAAACGCATCATATAGTAACTATACATGGAATATGTTCTTATAAAACTGCAGTGACATATTTAGTTTGTCACATTTCTTGTGCTTTATATTGCCAGTTAAAATCATCCTCTGTTAATGCTAAGCTTAACTTTTTAAAAAACATTTGAGTGACCCAGAACTCAAAATTCCGCCTCACTAAGAGGAAGATAGCAAATCAACACACCACAGAAATACTTTAATAAAAAGCATTACTACCTTTCTCCTATACATGATGCATTCATTTCTTATTTACTGCCATAACAAATTACCACAAATTTAGTGGCTTAAAACAATACAAATTTATTATCTTGCAGTTCTGTGGTTTAGGATTTTGATATGGACCTCACGGGGTTAAAATCAAAATATTATTCCTTCTGGAAGCTTTATTCTAGCTTCTAGAGGATACCCGCATTCCTTGCTGCCTGTCCCCTTTCCTCTACCTTCAAAGCCAGCAACATAGCAACTTTTTGACCCTGCTTCCATCACCACATCTCGTTCTCTTACTCTCTCTTCTGCTTCCTTCTACTTTCAAGACTCTTGTGATTACATTGGGTCCATCCTGGATAAATCAGGATGATGTCTCTATTTTAAGGTCAGATGATTAGCATCCTTAATTCCTCTGCAAATTTAATTCTGTTTTGTCATGTAACCAAACATATTCAAAGGTTTTGGGGTTTAGGACGTAGACATCTTTAGGCAGACATTACTCTACTTCGTACATGGTAATGGAAGCTTGGTTAGCCTCACCTATAAACAGCATATGGCTTGCAGGACATCAGGAGTTGACATAGCCAATAATGTTAGGAAGATTTCATTCTGGCCAGGGTCTGCAGTTTCAAGTATAAGTTAAATAGTTACCATAGTCCTCTCCTTTGTATTTGGCACAAAAGGAAAACGCTCCTATGGAATAATTTTTACCTCACTCTGGCTATCTCTTTTGGAAATATATGTCCCCAAAGAACATTTTTCAGGATCTTCATAGTATATTATTTACTTACTTTAAAAACAGCTTTATTAAGGTATAACTGAGATACAGTTCTATGCATATATTTGGAATAAGTATACAATTGAGTAAGTTTTAACCATACATACTATCAAAACTATACATACACACGCGCGCACACACACACACACACACACACACTTATGAAACCATTATCACAATCAGGATAATGAACATATTTATTATCCCCAAAGGGTTCCTTGTGGTCTTTTATAGTCTCTCCTTAGCCCCCTTCATCAGATAGCCATTGATCACTAAATGTCACTATAGATTAGTTTGCATTTTCTAGAATTTTATATAAATAAAATCATAAAGTATTTGTTCTTTTTTAATTTTTTTATTTCAAAAATTTACGGAGGTAAAAACATTTAGGTTATATATATTGCCTTTGCACCACCCGAGTTAGAGCTACAAGCGTGCCCAACCCAGACTGTGTGCACTGAACCCATTAGGTGTGCATTTGGCCATCCTTTCCTTCCCTCCCTACCTGCCCAACACCTGATGAATGTTACTTCCATATGTGACCATAAGTGATGATCAATTAGTACCAATTTGATAGTGAGTACATGTGGTGCTCGTTTCTCCTGTCTTGTGATACTTCACTTAGAAGAATGGGTTCCAGTCTATGGCCATACCACCCTTGAACATGCCCGATCTCATCTGATCTCAGAAGCTAAGCTGGGTGGGGCCTGGTTAGTACTTGGATGGGAGAAGAATGGGCTCCAGTACCATCCAGGACAATCCAAGAGATGTTAGCTCACCATTGTTTTTTGTGGCTGAGTAGTAATATCCCGTATGAATATATATGCAAAAATTGTCTTAAAATCCTGGCAAATCGAATTCAGCCGCTCATCAAAAAAAAATCCATCACGATCAAGCGGGCTTCATCCCAGAGATGAAACCCTTCCTCAAGTAAGACATCCCCAATGTTCTGTCTTACTACTGCATCTAGCCTAAAACCCAGGATCTTGGGGTGATGCATATCCCTCTCCATTTAATTCAATAATATCCCTCTCCAATCTATCTCATAAATTAAAGACAGTATTTGCCCTCATTTCACCTAATATATAATGGCATAGTCACAATAGAAAGGTGCAATAAAAATTTGCACAGGGAAAAGAGAAAAATAGGAAAAACACACAGTCCGTCATCCTCAATTAACATTACCAAATTTCTATGGACAGTCATCACAAAGACTTCCTTCTATCACAATCAATAAGTTCCTTAGTGATGCCATCTGGTAGCTCTGGTTCATGCTCTGAGATGAAATCCCTTCTCCACTGGTCTCCATGATCTCTGAATCTGTCTCTGGAAGTTTCTTTCCATGCCATTCTTGGGAACTGCATAATTTGGGGACCCAATAGTAATACTGGATGTTTGAGAACTAAGGGATTATTTTACGAATAAAACGAGCTATTCCAGGCATTTCTTTAGCAAAACAACTTTCTCAAAAATATAATGATCTCTTTGCTGATCTCTTTGCTTCAACTGATCTCTGCTTCTGGTCAGTTCTATATGTGAGTAACTGTTATAGTTTAGATATTTGTTCCCCAAACCTCATGTTGAAATTAGGTACCCAGTGTTAGAGGTGGGACCTCATGGGAGGTCTTTGGGTCATGGGGGTGTCAATCATGAATGATTTGGGACCTTCCTCAAAGTAATAAGTAAGTTTTCACTCTATTGGCTCCCTAGAGAGATGACTGTTTTCCCAAGAGAGAGGCACTTCCTCCTCTCTTTTGCATCCTTTCTCACCACGTGGTGTCTGCTCATGCTGGCCCTCTTCTCCTTCTGTGAGTGGAAAATCCCTGATATCCTCACCAGAAACAGAAGCTGGCACCATGCTTCTTGTATGCTTGCAGAGCCATGAGCCAAATAAACCTCTTTTCTTTATAAATTACCCAGGCTTAGGTATTCCTTTATAGCAACACCAACAGACCAAGACAGTAACCAAATCCAAAGATTTCATTAGACATCACTTATTATCCTGGAAAGTCTGGCCTTCTACTTATTGACCCCTGGGCTCTGCCCATTCCCTACTCTCTCACTTACACTGAGAAAATCTTGAGGCCATCTGAAACCATAGACTTGGGTAGGAAAGCAAAATATTTAATTTTCTTTCTGCTTCTTCCACTTTTGTCAGAGAATTCTTAAAGGAAGTGACTTTTAAAAGCTTCTTCAGTCTGTATCACCTAGTAATCCATTTATAGCCAACATTTAGAACTATTCCAATTTGGGTGCTATGGTTTGAATGTTTGTCCCCTTCAAAGCTCAAGTTGGAATTTAATTGTCATTGTAATAGTATGGGGAGCTGGGACCTTTAAGAGGTGATTAAATCATGAGGGCTATGCTCTCCTGGGTGGAATTAATGCCAGTAGAAAAGAGTGAGTTCAGCCCCTTTTTGTTTCTCTTTGCTCTTCTGCTTCCCACCAGGTGATGACACAGCAAGGAGGCCCTTGCCAGATGCCAGCCCCTTGACCTTGAACTTCTCAGACTCTATAACTGTGAGAAAATAAATTTCTGTTTATTATAAATAATCCAGTCTCAGATACTCTGTTATGCAACACAAAGTGGAATGAGACATTGGGGTACAGAGTAGTAGACTTTTTTAACCATATGAAGCCCCAAATTAGACTCTCCATCCACTTAAATGCAGGTTATAGGTTGAAAGTGACTATTTTAACAGTTATATATCTCCCCCATACCTGCTTCATTGAAGTTAGAAAGAAGCATCCAACACAGATGATGTATTAATTTTTTCCTATTGTTTCTCAAATGCTACAATCTCAGTGGATATGTAGACGGACCTTCAAGACGTCAATGCAAATAGTTTAACTACATTTTTAAAAATTGCCATAAGAACCACTAGCTTTCCAGTCTGCAGTATCTGTGCCTTTACTACTTATTACCTGACAAAACCAATGCCAAGTATTTTAGGTTCTGTTATGTGTGGCACCCCATTTTGAAGTTAAAATTTGTTTTCTTTAGAATGAAGAGTATCTATAAGTGACAAATGAAATCAAAATAACATGAAACTAACGTGTTGTCTTACAAAGAACACCTGGAAAGCAGTCTAAAGCTAATATGGCTCCTCAAGGTGTCATGGACATTTTACTTTCTTTTTTTTTTTTTTTTTTAGCCTTGTTTTTTTTTATTTCAGCATATTATGGGGTACAGATGTTTAGGTTACGTGTGTTGCCCTTGGTTCCCCCCCCCAAGTCCGTGTTTCACATATGTCCATCCTTCGGGTAGTGCGCATTGCACTCCTTGTGTATACAAATACCCGTCCCCTCCTCCCTCCTCCCCCCTCCTCCCGCCGCCCTCCCCCTTCCCCAGCATCCAATAGATGTTGTTCCGATATGTGCATTTATGTGTTGATTAGTTAATACCAATTTGACGGTGAGTACAAATGGATCCCGTTCTTCTGCTCTTGTGGTGCCCCACTTTGGATAATGGGCTCAAGTTTAATCCAGGAAAGTGTAAGTGGTGCTAGATCACTGTGATTTCTTATAATTGAGTAATATTCCATTGTAAACATATACCAAATTTTGATAATCCACTCATGGATTGACGGGCACTTGGGTTGTTTCCACATTCTTGCAATAGTGAATTGTGCTGCCATAAACATTCGGATGCAGATGTCCTTATCGTAGAATGTTTTGTGCTCTTTTGGGTAGATGCCTAATAGTGCTATTGCTGGATCGAATGGTATTTCTATTTTTAGCTCTCTGAGGTATCTCCAAATTCTTTTCCACAGAGGTTGCACTAATTTGCAGTCCCACCAGCAGTGTAGAAGTGTTCCTGTCTCTCCACATCCTCGCCAACATTTGTTGTTTTGTGTTTTATTGATAGAGGCCAATCTCACCGGGGTTAGGTGATACCTCATTGTGGTTTTGATTTGCATTTGTCTAATGATTAGAGATGTTGAGCATTTTTTTATATGTTTGCTGGCCATTATTCTGTCTTCTTTTGAAAAGTTTCTGTTCATTTCGCTTGCCCATTTGTTAATGGGGTTGTTTGATTTAGCAATCCTAAGTAAAAAGAACAAACTGGGAGGTATCAGTTTACCTGACTTTAAGCTGTACTACCAGGCTGTAGTGATTAAAACAGCTTGGTACTGGCACAAGAATAGAGACATTGACCTCTGGAACAGGACTGAGAATCCAGAGATGAAACCATCTGCATATGGTAATCTAATCTTTGACAAAGCTGACAAAAACATACACTGGGGAAAAGAATCTCTTTTCAATAAATGGTGCTGGGAAAACTGGATAGCTACATGCAGAAGACTGAAAATAGACCCCTACCTCTCACCTCTCACAAAAATCAATTCAAGGTGGATAACAGACTTAAACCTAAGGCATGAAACCTTAAGAATTCTAAATGAAGATGTTGGGAAGACCCTTTCAGACATCGGCCTAGGTAAGGAATTCTTGAAGAAGACCCCCAAAGCAATCGCCGCAGCAACAAAAATAAATAAGTGGGATCTAATCAAATTAAAAAGCTTCTGCACTGCCAAGGAAACTATCATTAGAGTGAATAGACAGCCCACAGAATGGGAAAAAATATTTGCTCTCTACACATCTGATAAAGGGCTGATAACCAGAATCTATCTAGAACTCAAAAAAATCAACATTTTACTTTCTAATGGCACTTCCATCTGTGTCTTCAACTTCTTGTGTCTATATTCTAGGTAACAAAATATAGGATTATTCCAGAAAGAAGAGGCACAGAGAACATACTTACAGTCCCTTAAGGACATATCTCATGACAAGTCTACTTATATACCTTTTGCCAGATCTTGGTCACATGATTACACAAAGCTGCAAAATGTAATCTTTCCTATAGGTGGGAGACATTTTTTTTTAAGCTAAAAATCAAGGATTATATTATGACAGCAAAAGGATAGAAATGGATATGAAAATTCAATTTGGAGGCCAGGCGCAATGGCTCACGCCTGTAATCCTAGCACTCTGAGAGGCCGAGGAGGGTGGATAGTTTGAGCTCAGGAGTTTGAGACCAGCCTGAGCAAGAGCGAGACCCTGTCTCTACTAAAAATAGAAAGAAATTGGCCAAACAACTAAAAATAGAAAAAATTAGCCGGGCATGGTGGCGAGTGCTGTAGTCCCAGCTACCTGGGAGGCTGAGGCAGGAGGACCGCTTGAGTCCAGGAGTTTGAGGTTGCTGTGAGCTAGGCTGACACCGTGGCACTCTAGTCCAGGCAAGAGAGTGAGACTCTGTCTAAAAAAATAAAAAAAAGATTCAACTGGATATCTCTGCCACATGTTCTAAGACTATTTAAATTTTAAGGGTCTATGGTTTTAAAATATATTCTATTTTTCTTTTGAAATGATTGCTTGATCAAGATCTTAAAATATGGGCTAATGATCGTTAGCCTTGTTAGCCTTGCTCGGGCCATTCATTCCTACTGCTGATTAGTTAGTATTAATTAAACCCAAACTCATGCTCAATTATTTAAAAGAAAAGAGATAAACACTGACTCAGAACAAATACAATTACGCAGAGAACTGTGTAAATATTAAAGGAAACTTTTTAAAAATGTACTTTAGGATCAGATTACACGGTACATAAGAAGGTACAACTAAACCCAATCCATAATGGATGGGTTGAGTTTGGGTTGGTAGATAATGGAATCGTAGAGTAAAAATTCATCGTTTCAGGTCAGCACCAGGCAAGTGTCCATATCCTTAATGTTTCCTTATAAAAAGCCATGGGATTAAGGAAATGTATGCATATTCCATCACCAACCCTCCACTTTCATCTTTGATCTCATTTGGATTTCTTGGTTTCCATTCTGATGGTTTCTATACAGAGTCTCCCTCTCTTTATGGCCTTTTCATGCAGCAGTCATCTGGACATCTATTTTACTTCTCCCCAAGCTTTAGTCTCAACTCCTCAGACTCCAATTATGTACATGCATACGTGCAGTCAATCCCAGCCAAATATTGCTAACCTCTGTACCCAACTTAAGTTCCCACAATACAAAAACCACCCACCCATTCCTCCCCCCACATCCAGGAAAATGGAATGCCACAGAAAAAGTTTTAACAAAAGCAAAATTCTTCTAATACATAAAGTTTAAACTATAGATTATTGTAACTCTACTAGTTTAGCTGACTTAAGGCAAAGATTTTTTAAATGTCTTTTTTCTTCCAGTTTGTGGTCTTCATTCTCCCTAAGCATTATTTCTCTTTTATCTGTAATACCAATCTTCATACTTTTTCAAGTATCAGCTCCAAATTCCAATTATCAATTCAGTAGTACAGTGCAGGTAGAACACATTAGAAGAATCCCTAAGTAGGTAGAACAGCACTGTAAATACACCCTCTAGTTATCTGGTTGGCAATCAGAGCATCCCTTTATTAGATAGTCTCTGATTTAAGCTCAAAATGACCACATGACAACATCTACTATTTTCTAGAAGTATTTGAAATTTGGTTAATATTTATTTCAAGTAACTTGTTCTCAAAATTACCTTTCTTGTGGATTCAGGTCGTTTCATACTCATTCTTTTTCAAATATGCTCCACATTAACTCTGAAATCTCTCCGCCAGAGCTTGGCCAAATAATTATGTTGATTGCATTCCCACTTCTTTATTTCCAAAGTTCACCAGGTAATTGTAGAGGTGCAGCAGAGTCTATGCTAGGTTCAGGTTCATTTATTGCACTAATAAAAGGTTTAACCATTTGGCATTGGCAGCTTAATAGCTTTTTCTGTGTATGTGCCTAAATTTTGAAGCATAAAGAAAATTTCTATCACTAGGGGCTAAAGTAGTAATCAAAACAATTTTATTGATGAAATTATGTTTTAAAGATTAAGATGCTCAGATTTGCTGCTTCCCTTTTACTTGCCACCAGGGATGCAGTCCCCAAAGCAAACTTAATCAGAAAATAGAGTATTTTATAGGACCAACCAAACACGAGAAAAATCACATTCCAAACGTAACAACTTCTAGAATCTACCAGGTATGGTAAAAATGGCATATAATTTAAATAACAAGCTCATGCAAGTTAATCATAATTATAAGTGCTGAATACCAGGAATTAGTAAAAAGCAAAATTATCAACTATTTGAACTTATACATGTATGTGTTGTCCCCATGAAAGCAGATTCTGTATGCGGATATGTGTTTTACACTGTACACGCTGAGATTTGTATCAGCATAATATCTGGCCAAAGAAGATACGACTCTTACCGTATTTTACTGGTAGAATTCATTCAAAAGTGTAGGAGTCTAAAATAGTCAAACTCATAGAAACAGAGGGTGCAACAGTGGTAGCAAAGGACTTGGGGTGGAGGAAATGGGGAGTCGTTGTTCAATGGGTATAAAATTTCAGTTAGGATACATTAATATGTTTTAGATATCTACACAACACCTATAGTTAACACAATATTGTGCACGTAAAAATTTGTTATTAGGTTGATGCAAAAGTAATTGCAGTTTTAGCATTGTTGAAATTTGCCCTTTGATATTGGAATACATTCTTAAATAAATGTGGTTATGTTATACATCATTTTAATGCATATTTCTCGCTTTACGTTTCTTACTTATTACTTGCTGTTTATTTTATATTTATTTTAGACTATGGAAATGATGTTAGACAAAAAGCAAATTTGAGCAATTTTCTTATTCAAGTTCGAAATGGGTGGTAAAGCATGAAGACCACACTCAACATCAACAACACATTTGGCCCGGGAACTGCTAACAAATGTACAGTGCAGTGGTGGTTCAAGAAGTTTTGCAAAGGAGATGAGAGCCTTGAAGATAAGGAGCACAAGGACAGCTATTGGAAGTTGACAATGACCAATCGAGAGCAATCATCAAAGCTGATGTTCTTACAATTACATGAGAAGTTGCCGAAGACCTCAGTGTCGACCATTCTATGGTTGTTTGGCATTTGAAACAAATTGGAAAGGTGAAAAAGCTCAATAAGTGGGGGCCTCATGAGCTGACCAAAAATAAAAAAAGAATAGTGGTTTTGAAATGTCATCTTGTCTGATTGTACACAACAACAATGAACCCTTTCTCGATCAGATTGTGACATACGACGAAAGGGGATTGTATATGACAACCATTGATGACCAGCTCAGTGGTTGAATTGAGAAGAATCTCCGAAGCACTTCCCATGGCCAAACTTGCACCAAAAAAAGGTCGTGGTCACTATTTGGCAGTCTGCTGCAAGTCTGATCCACTAAAGCTTTCTGAATCCCGGTGAAACAATTACATCTGAGAAGTACACTCAGCAAATTGATGAAATGCACCGAAAACTGCAACACATGCAGCCAGCATTGGTCAACAGTAAGAGCTCAATTCTTCTCCACAACAACGTCCGAACACGTGTTGCACAACCAACACTTCAAAAGTTGAACAAATTGGGCTACAAAGTTTTGCCTCATCTGCCATATTCACCTGACCTCTCAATAACTGACTACCACTTCAAGCATCTCAACAACTTTGTGCAGGGAAAATGCTTCCACAACCAGCAGGATGCAGAAAATGCTTTCCAAGAGTGCATCAAATCCCGAAGCATGGATTTTTATGCTATAGGAATAAACGAACTTATTTCTCATTGGCAAAAATGTGTTGTTTGTAATGGTTTCTGTTGTGATTAATAAAGACGTATTTGAGCTTAGTTATAAAGATTTAAAATTCACGGTCTAAAACCACAATTACTTTTGCACCAACCTAATGGAAGGAGATATAATGTTAAGTCTCATGTAAAGTGTTCTTGCCACAATAAAACTAGAACAAACAAAAAAAACCTAAATAGACACAAGGGAACTTAGGGAGGTAGTGGACACATCTATTATCTTGATTGTGGTCATGGTATCACAAGTGTCTGCAGATGTCCGAAGTATACACATTAAATATGTGCAGTTTTTTGTATACCCATTATGTCTCAATAATGTTATTTTAAAAAGTGTAGGAGGCAGAAGCTTTGACTTAAGCCCTGTGATCACAAATGACAAATCTAGATACACGTTTGTATTTGTTTGTAGGCCCAACCTGCCATTTAGGAGTCTCAAATTTTAAACAATAGTTTGTCTTTTATCTAGGCTCAATATTAAGCTCTTTTATCTCTAACCTGATCTTAAAAAAAGAGAGAGAGAAACTGCAATAAAGGAAGAATGTATTCACACAAGATACTTGAGCATATCAAAATGCCACTTCAATTAAGGAAGATTGGTACCAATGTGGAGAAATTAGGTAAAAAGAAACAGACCCAAATATACTATATATGGAATTTAGCATAAAAATATCGGGGGAAAAGATGAAATATTCAATAAATGTTGTGACAAAGAGCTAGCTACTACATAAACCTGGTTCCCCTTGTCGTCTATTACATCAAAATAAATTTTACATGCATCAAATATTTAAATGTTGAATGATAAAAGTACTAGAGAAAGCAAACACAATAATCTTGAGCAGCCAAAGTAACTTCAATGTGAAAGAAAGAAATCAAAGCTATAAAGAAATAATTTTTACTGCACACACAGTTTTAAAGTTCTATGTAGCCAAACACCATAAAGAAAAAAACCAAAATTCTAGGAAAATTCTTTCCAATATTTGTGGATGAAGCACATAGTCTCTCCCTATATAAAGGGCTCTTCATATTAACAATAGTTCCATAATTTCACATCTAGGAATTTATCCTAAATATGCAAACTAACTTCATTGAAGCATTATTCGTGATGGTAAAAATCTGAAATATATCTAAGTACCAATTAATAGGACACTGTTTGTTAAATTATGGTATAGCCAAACAGCCAAGGAAATAAAATATTGGCAAATAAATTATGTTTTGTCAGGAGGTAAATAAACAAATAAATAATGTTTATCTCTATGTGTAGATAGGAAAAGACGTCCAATATACTTATTAATGAAGGCAAGTTTCAGAAAAACAAGTAAAATATGTGTAGAGGGAAAGGATATTTTATATCCTCGTAGAGGAATAGATTTTGTGAAACGATATGAAAGAAACTGCAAATAGAGATTTCCTTCTGAGGCGCGACACTTAAATTGGAGATAGAAGATGGAGATTTACTGAGCACTTCAAACCTACCTAGAGCATTTGATTTTATTTAAATGAAAAAAAGGAATTGAAAAACTCCAAATAACAAGTAAACATATTGAGCCTTTCTGCTATTACCCAATGCATAATGTCCAGATATTTTACTTAGATCCTCACCTTTTGCTGAGCCTTTCTGCTATTACCCAATGCATAATGTCCAGATATTTTACTTAGATCCTCACCTTTTGCTGACGATTCTCTTTGGCCTTGGAACTGCTTGTGAGTTGCACCAATGAAGCATGTTTTTGTAGAGCCTGACCCTGACTTTTCAAAGTTCATGTCTTCATTAATAACTATAGTCCAGGCAAACTAAACCAATAGCCTGAGATGAAGGTGTCCATAGAATGAGGCAATTAAGTTTTGGCAAAGACAAATGCATTCATTCACTCTGAGTGTTCAATACAAGCTACCATTTGCCAAGCACATAACCACTGCCAAGGCTTTGCTCCCTTAGCCAAACCAATAGCTGCTTTTCAGCACCCTCTTGGCTGACATCGAGAATGAGAAAGTGTTAGATCTGGAAAAGACCTTGAAAATAATTCTGTCTTGCCCTTACATCTGATCTATTAGGATTCCGAGATCCAGCAATAGTCTGGCCATTCAGCTGGGTGAAAATAGAGATGAAACTAGTATGTTTTCTAACTCCTAACTGAGTGCTATTGACACCAGATATAATGGTGTTAGAGATCCAATGATTTTCAAAGATGTAGACAGATAACTATTTTGTCTCTTCATTTTTTTGGTCTTTATTGACATGCTGAGTGTTTTGGGTAAAATTTCAACTTTCATATGATGACCCACAACAACTACCCAAGCCTATGCCTTCAGAACAACCCATGGGTACCCATCCTTTCTATCAGGGATTCTTTTGAGGCATAATGATTAAGAGCAAGGACTCTAGGATCACAGTGTCTAATTTTGAATCCCAGCTCCATAACTTACTAACTGTATAATCTTGGGTGTATTAGTTTGTTGGCATCTCAGCTTCCTCATATGTATTAATAAAATGGGAAAAATAATAATACTATTTCATGTGGTGCTTGAAAAGTGCCTGCACTGGATAAGTACTCAATAAATACTAGCTAGTACTACCACTATTATTATTACTAGTACCTGGAATTTTTATCTGTTCCCCTATTATTAGTGTATAATCCAAACTTTCATCTGAATTTTTGAAATAACTTCCCAACTTTCTCCCCTGACCACAATCTTTCCTCATTCCTTCTCATCATTCTCTCTGCTGCTAGCATTGACTTTATACAATGTGAAGTCTGGCAATGTTATTTTCCTTGTAAAACCTTCGAATGGTTCCCTATCGCCTTGCTAAAATCTAACCTCTCTGGCATGGCATAGAAGGCCATTTGTGTTCTGAGTTAATAGATCATCATCAAATGATGGCCCTTCCCTGTTCTCACACATGATAAAATTATAAGGAAGGAAGAACAGTAGCTTGTTGCACTTGTTCTATCTTATTATAGTACAGCCTTTTAAAAAAATGTGATCTTATGGCATAAAAGTGTGGTCCTATGTAAAAGTTTCAAAGATATTCATATTTTAGGTTCATAAGTTGTGAAAAAGTATATATTTTTTCATTTAATTTAGTTCAGTGTATTTAGATTCCATAGCTCTGCAGATATTGTACAATAATTCTAGCACGATAACACATTTGTTCAGTTAAATAGCAGGGAGAAGGGATAAATTGTACATTTTACAATCTCTTTTGGTAGTATAGGCAGCTTGTGTTGGCACTGAAACCCTTTACATGTTGGTATAGTCATTTCTAGCCCAGAACTTCCTCCTCAGTTTCAGACCTTTATATGAATGACCTACTGGATATCTGCATGTAGAGATATCACAGGTATTTTAAACTTGGCAATAAAATACCTATTCTACCTCCTTTATTCTCTGTCCAGTCAGTCCTCCCAGCCAAAACCTGGGATGCATTTGATAGTCCTCTTTTTCATTCACCACCCGCTCCAAGCCCAATCAGTCACAGATTCCTTCCTGATTGCTTTCGAAACTGTTCTGTCTTTTCCCTTTGTCCAACAATCGTTATTCTCATCACTTCTTTGGTTTCTCCTCACTTCTTGCTTGGATGATTACAATGATCTCTCCTCAAAATCTCCCTGCCTCTGGACTCATCTCACTTAAGTTCACGCTCTGCACACCTAGCACAAGAAAATATCTAAAATATAAATTCAATCCTTTTACCTTCCTGCTCAAGATACTCAGTAGTCCTCCCAGAAAGCTTTAAGAACAAAATTCAAATTCCCCAACATATAATGTAAGATTTTTCATAAATGTTGTCCTATCTACCCCCCTAGACTTAATCCTATTCCTTAAATATGATTTTTACTCCATTCATATCCAAGTACTTGTATTTCCATAAATGCTGTGCTGTTTCAGGCCTCTGTGCCATGCTACTCTAAATCTCTTTGGAGTTCTTGCATGCGTGTTTCTCTACTACCTTCTTCATTTGTACAACTTCTCCCTACACATTTTGAAAAACAGCTCCAATGTCCATTCATCTTTGGGAAGCTTTCCTTGACCTACATGAATTAAAACATCTTTGCTTTGTTAATTCTCCTATAAATAGCCATTTATAACACACTTTCCTGAAATTATCAGCTGTCTTGTCTCTCTCTCTCTCAAATGTAGGCTCCTTGAAGGCAGGGGCCATACATTATCTATCTTCACACACTCTGTTGCATGCACAGTGCCTTTCACTTAGTCTATAAAGAAATCTGAAAGCCAGTGTGGCAGTGGCAGCAAGGAGGGAGCAATTCCCAAAGGAAAGAGAAGTATGAACATCCCTCCACTTTAGGGAGAACTGGGTTTGATTTATTTTAAGAAAGCTGTGAGGTTTCCTTATGTTGACATCTGTGTGCTTACAACTGGCATTCGAGAACTACATGTTGAATGCATGCGTGCATGAATGAATAGCAAGAATTGAGATCTACTGGAAAAGTTTCAACTCTCTTCTAATATAACAGCCCCTTCCCAGACTACATGGTTTGAGGTTCTGCAAGAAGAAGGACACCCCAGAAGAAGGGTGCAATTTTAAATCCATGACTATACAAACTAGGAGCTGTTGTGTCGGTTAATGGCACGTGGAATCAGGTGATTCTAATCATCCACATGGGTACCTCAGTGAGCTGCTGCATTTTCAATATTTCTCATAGATAATTGTGAATTAAAAATAGACACTATCGTCCTTTGCTGCAGTAAAGAAAACTAGTATTTGTTTAACAATAAAATACTGTTTTGTTAAGGCTCTGCTTGTTCCTTGTTTTTATGCCTACCTTCTCCTACACATAAAAATATCAAAACCTAGAAGTTTCAAGATATTTCTCATTCACCAGAGTTAAATGTGTCCTATTTTTATTTACCCAAGAGGCTTAGTAAGATAAGAGTGCTTTTATAGCAATTACTTAAGCCTTGCTTTGGCACAGATAGCCTTCTACATAAAGGAGAAGAAATAGCTAATGACAGAGTATTCAATCACAGATTTTATGTGATATTGGTACTGGTTAAAATGGACTGTTTCTTTTTATGTACATAAGCCCCCTTGTACTCAGAAAAATTGATGCACTATAAACAGTTTTGATGGACTTTATTCACTTAAAGGGGAAAAAATGTAGAATTTTTGTTAAAACGCTAATACAGATACAATGTTCTGTAACACTGACAAAAAAGTGGTAAGCCCCCTTTATGTGAAGAATCTATAGCTCCCAAATAAAAGATGTTAAGGGCAGGTCTGGGTAAGTTAGTCAAAATTTGCTCTTTTTTTCCCACAAATTTTCTAGTTAATTCCTTTATTTGTGACAATGTCATTATCCAAATAATGACTATGTGTCCCTGGTATCTTGAAGTGGATCACATCAGGGGCCAGTTTTATGACTTAATTATTGTTCTCTGTCATTCCCACTAAAAAGTGAGTTTCATGAGAGCAGGAAAATGTTTTTATTTTTTCTGTTTATTCCTAAATCCCTATTGCCTTGTGCAGCTTCGTGAATATACAGGTAGTAGGTTCTCATTAAATATTTGGTGAACAAATAAATGGCATGGATAAAAGATATGGAAGTTAGGAGGGTAAGAGTCAACCCATCCTATAGGATTAAACGGGTAATGCTCCTTTACCTATTTAACCCAGCCAAAAGGTTAAATAGGGAATAGAGTAAACAGAAGGTACATAATGCTGTTGACACTAATATCTGCACAGATATGACCTTAGATTATTTGTCTTTCTTTTTGGAAGGGATTAGGCTGCCCCAGACAGGGCCAGGTTAAAAGAGGAGAATTTCATTAGGGTGTTTTAAGGAATATTAAGGAGAATTATCTGGAAATATACATGTAATGAATAACCAGGAAGCAAGGAATATTTGATAACAATAATTCCTGATTAAAAAGTATTCACTTTTGATATGTACCATGGTCTTCAACTGAGTCAGTCTTTGTTGAGGAACTACTGTGTATGAAGAGTCCTGGGTAGTGCAGAGAGAGAATAAAGAAGTCATCCTCTACCTGTCAATTCCAGGGAGGTTTTTGTTCACCTTTGTTAGCTCACCTTTCTTCTCTTGCATTGAAAATGTTAATTATTTTTCTTTCTTTTTTTTTTAAAATTAACTTTGGCATATTGAGATGATGCAGCATTTCCTGAAGTCATCAGAATTTTATATTAATACATGTTGACTTCTGTGATAAGGGCATTATTTAGATAGGTAATCATATTTGGAACACTTTCAAAGCAGAGACACACAATACATGTGAAAAATATCATAGCAAATTGAATTTAAAACAAAAAGGTTTAAAGCAGACTTCTCTTCATTGGTAATGGATGTCAAATGTTAATGGATGGTCTTGCTGATCACTCCCTCCACAGTTATTTATGAGTATGTCTTCTGGATGTGCAGATGAAGACTCAGTGCCATGTGACTATAGAGGAGATGAATTTAATTGTTCTGTTAAAATCAGGGCACTATATAAAGTATGAGAAGCCACCCAACCAATATGGATTCTGAACCTTGAGTAGAATCATTCATTTTTTTAATTTCATAAGGGCTTGAATCTAGTATCAGACTCTGACTGGTCCCTGTGACTCAGTGGTAAAAAAAGAAAGAGGGTATTACTGTACAATATGACAGGGTAGTTCAGAAGCACTTAGTAGGGTACTTTGGGAGCACCTAACAAGGTGGGTAGGGCCAGGAGGGAGTCCCAAGAGCAAATGATATCTGAAAAAGACTGATCATGCAAAGGGAGAGGAGACAAAGTTATATCACATTCAGGAATTTGAAAGATTGAATGGATCATGGCATCAAGAGTGGGGTGCGTGTGTGTGTGTGCGTGTTTGTGTGTTTGTGTGTGTTTGAAAAGGAATTAGGGAAGAAGGTAAGGGTGAATAAGACTTGAAGCTGGAGACGTAAATTGGAATCCATTGGCTGTGATTAAAAAATGAGATGTTTTTATGAGAGCAATGAGGAACACTTGATAGATTTAATGAGGGAGAACAATGTTATCAGACTGGTGAACATCCCTGACTGTAGGGTGGAGAAAGGATTGCACTCACTGAACAAAAGGAAGGGAAGCAAATTAGGTGACGGTTGCAGTCACTCAAGTCAGAGATAATGGTGGGTTCACGTGGGATGGTGCTAGAGGAAAAGGGGAGGGCTGGTGGATTGGGGACGTATTTAAGATACAGAATAGACAGGAGAGATTGAACGACAGAATGTGGGGAAAGAGGAAGGTTTGAAAGTGACTTCTGAGTTTCTGAATTGAACATGTGTGCTGCCGTTTACAGAGCTAATAATTATTTCCTTAAATTTGGCAATGGGAAGTACTGACCTTGTTCTAACTCTAAAGTCCTAACTAGGCCTCATCAGAAAAGAATAGACATGAACAGAGCAGCTTCAGAATATGCTCTTGTCTCTCTTACAAGTCACCTTTCCTGGATAGATGGCAATTTGGAATAGTGCTAGGGTATGGCAAAAAATATAAACTGGAGTTTGAAAAAATCAGCCTGAGGTATGAGGTATAAGAGAAAGTAGAGTTGACTAAGGCAATTAAAAGACAAGAACAAGGCAAGTTTGGGGGAGATATTTTTTGTGGACAGTTTCTCATTTAATGACGTAGTTCAAGCATGCCTCTAGGGAATCCCTTAAGAAATATTTATCAATCAGGTATTGAAGTACAGACAAAACTGACCTTACTTTGTTTGTGCTGATGCTTTAACATACTGTTAGTATTTCAATAAATAATCAGAGATGTTGGTTTAACAAATGACTACTTAATTTCTTCATGCAAGAATTCTATGATTTGGATGTTGGGTTTAAAATTAAGACAAAAGTTTTCTAAGCCTTATGAGCAAGGGAGAGAGGTGAGAAGAAGGTGAGAAGGAGATTTGAGTTATGTTTTATTATGGTAAGAATGGCTATAGTTCTGAGATATATTTAAAATGCAGATTTAGTAGATGCCATTAGAATTATTTTCTAAGACTTTGGGATGACCGTTAGGATTTGCAGCCCATAAAGTGGCTGATAAACTGTATTCTTCTATTAAATGAGCCAAGCACAACAAATATTCCTTATTCATTCATTCATTTATTGGACAAATGTCCATTAATACCCAACATGAACAAACACTCAGATCTGAGGGCTAAAGGCAAATAATACGTGGTATTTTCTCTTAAGAAGCATATGTTTTATTAAAGGAGATAGCCACTGACTCAGCAATGACAATTCTATGCCCTAAAAACTGTGATCAAAAATGGCAGAACAAAAAAGGAGACTGGTAGAAGAAAAAGGCCACGTTTTGATAATAAGAGTCAATTAGATGAAGAAAAAGTAGTGAGAAAGACAAAAATTCAAAAGTGAGAAAACTGCAGGCTCATGAGTAGAATGTTCAAGGGAACTACAGAAAGTTCCAAATGACGAGAACAAAGGCTGTGTGGGGATGATGGTGGTAATTGAGCCTGAAGTAACAGGCAGGGCATGTGAGGTATCCCAAGAATGGAAAGACAAGCACCACATGTACTCACCATCAAACTGGTATTAACTGATCAACACATAAATGCACATATAAGAATAAC
>NW_012150352.1:404741-417923 GCF_000956105.1 Propithecus coquereli | reverse complement strand
GGTTTTCAGTAATTGTTTTATGGTAACCTATTATCATAGCCCATTATTGTAGTGTATGTTCCAAGAATGAAATTAGCTTTTAATGCTTTCTCTCTTATTTATCCAGACAGTTCTCAATTATCCATTCCATTGAAGGGGAAATCAGAGTGGTGCACAATCCAAAACAGCTTCTAATCAAAGGATTACTTAATTTGACTTTGAGTTGAGGTACTTCAATGAACATGCCTATACTTGGTTTCTTCTATGAATTTATAGTATTTTTTCAACATAATGAAACTAAAATGTGGGGAAATAGATTACTCAGAAACTAGGCAGATGTCTAGCTTCTCTGGTTTGCTTCTCTATTATAATTATTAGTATTGTTTTTCCTCCTTCTTGTATTACTCCTTGAACTGATGTAAAATCTTGGCCAAAGTCCAACTAAAAACATCCAAACATCCATGAGATGAAATTAAGTCTTTCTAGTCTTTGCAAATGATAGAAATATCATTGACTCTTGGTATTCATTCTCAAGGGTAACAAACTATGACCATGGCAAATGGTACATTCTTCTGGCTTTGTTCAATCACACTTCCATTAAGAATCACTTGCTCCCCTCTGAAAAATCACATTTTCAAGTTTTAGAAAGATTTTACCCTCACTTGATGACGATTTTTCTTAAGTTTTTATTTTTTTTATTTCATTACTTTTCAGTTAAAAATAAATGATATTCCTACATTGCTTAGGAAACCAATGAAAAGTAACAATTACAAAGAACTGTGAAATTCCATGAAGTAGCTAACTTACCAACACAGGAAAAATTGTTATTAGGGATGCTTGCCGTGGACCAAGCAACAATCTGGCCAACTTGTGATCTCAACACACTGGTTCTATTTTATATCATATATTTGAACTTAATACTTGTTAATCTGCTTAGAAATTACACTTCATTCCCTAATTCCTTCTGCCCCTGAAAGTGGGCTAACATTTGGCTCTCTTTGCCAGGGCCCTGTCTAAAAACCCTGGCCAGTGCTTCTTTTTGCAGTCTTCTTAAGAATTCATCCCATAATTAACTCTCGATTACAAAAGTAGTGGGCTAAAGAGCCATTTTTGATGAGTTGCTATCCCTTTCAGAAATGTGTTGGTCAAAAGTTTGTTATAGAAAGTACAATGGAAGTGGTAAGGAAGATATGCAGTAAACCAAGCAAAGCACGATTTATGGAGCAAGTGATGTTTTATATTATCTATGGTAATTGAGACTTCAGGTAAAGAAAGGAGGTAATTATTTTAGATTAATCTTTCCTAAAACACTGGCTCAGGCCTTTTTTTCCCCTGGATTTTAAGAAAAACAGTATTATTGAAGTATAATTTCTATTCTATAAAATTCACCCATTATAAATGTAAAATTTGTTGATGTTAGTAAAGAGTTATATAACTCACCACAATCTAGTTTTAGAACACTGTCATGTTTTGTTAAATTTATTATTTGACAAACTCAACATGTTTGAGAGCATTAATAGCCCAGGCCAAGTCTACCACTAG
Source organism: Propithecus coquereli (assembly GCF_000956105.1). Lineage (NCBI taxonomy): Eukaryota > Metazoa > Chordata > Mammalia > Primates > Indriidae > Propithecus > Propithecus coquereli. The sequence continues at coordinate 416,402 of NW_012150352.1, read as the reverse complement.
GTGCAACTAATATGAGGTTTTCTGGTTAACGGGTGGATTGAACCACTAGAGGTTAGTTGTAGGAGAAAATGTGGCATCTTCTTGAGAAAAATCATTCTGAAGGAAGAAGAATCTAGACATAACTAATTTTACCAAATAACAATATGCTGGTCTGTAGTGAGATCTGTGATTCTGCCTCCAACATGGTGTATGTTCCTAGAGATTTACTGCTTGTTCCACTCCCATATTGAATTCATGCCCAGAAGCATGTTGCCTAATATACATCATTAGTCACTAAATAAATATTTGTTGACTAAAATATGTATTAAAGAAATAATTTCATTTATATAAAGAGATCAAAAGCAGGCCTGAGATAATAAAAAATGCAACACAATTTAACAGACTATACCACAATAAAGGAAGGGGGAATTTTCATTCATTCTGCAACGGGACACTATTGAGTGGCCGTGGCATTTGACGGTGATTTGATTGGCTGCAGTATGAAATGAAAGTGTCTGCAGAAAGGTAGCAGTAATAGCAGCACTGTGGACAAGTCAAACCCCAGAGAGATGATTTGGCGAAGGACTACAGGAGGAAATGTGAAGAGTGTGACAGAGCATCTTCTTTAATGTATCAACATGTTTGACGAATTTCAAAAACCCATGCCTGTCCTTGCTCACTAGGTACCTGCCATAGTAGCCCTCTTTTTGATCTGCTGCTATGATAAACTTTTCCCTCCTTAGGGCCTTTTTGCTAGCTGCTCCCTCTTCAACGAATATTCTTTTCCTCAGTCTTGAAAGGTTGATATTTTTTGTCTTTGGATTTCAGCTGACCTCATCACTGCCCAATCTAAAGTAAAACATTTTCTATCATACACTCTTCTTCATTGGATTTATCAGTGTAAGTAAGTCCAATATTACAAAAATATCTTGTAAATTTTTATAAACATTATGTTAGAAAAAGCATAGTTTGAGGGAAATAATAACAGAGTAACTTTGTTTGGATTAAAACTTTGAAGTTATCTTATAAAAACACATTGCTAAAAACTTTCTATAACATTCCTCAGAGGTCATCCAGCTTTGCTGTTAGCAGGTTTAGTAAGAGAAGACTTACTGTTCCCCAGACCAAGCCACTCTCTAGTTGAAGGATTCCAAGTTTTTATAAAAAGATTTTTTTTTCTCTTCTGACTGCATATTTTCAAACAGACTGTCTTCAATCTTACTAATTCTTTCTTCTGCTTGGTCAATTCTGTTGTTGAGAGACTCTGATGCATTTCTCAAATTATCAATTGAATTCTTAAGCTCCAGAAATTCTGCTTTATTTTTTTATTATTATTATTTCAATCTCTTTGTTAAATTTCTCTGAAAGGCTTTTGAATTATTTCTTGTGTTGTCTTGAAGTTCATTGAGCTTCTTCCTCAGGATGGCTATTTTGAATGCTTTGTCTGAAATGTCACGTATCTCCATCACTCTAGGATTGGTACCTTACTTAGTTCATTTCATGAGGTCATGTTTTCCCAGATGTTCTTGTTGGTTATGTATGTTCATTAATTCTGGGCATTGAAGAGTCAGGTATTTATTTTAATCTTCACAGTCTGGGCTTATCTGAACCTATTCTGTTGGAGAAGAGTTTCCAGATATTCAAAGGGAATTGATTCTTGTGGTCTAAGTCTTTGGTCCCTGCAGCTGTATCAGCACTTGGGGCAAGGGCGTGAGCAACCCAGTAATGCTGTGACTCTTACAGACTCCTGTTGTTATTGTCTTGGTGGACTTGGGTAAAATATGCGAGAATTCCCTGGATTACCAGGCAAAGTCTCTCATCTCTTCCCTCACTTTCTGTGCTGGGCTGTTGGAGTTGAGGGAGGAGTGATGTGGGCACTCCCTCGTGGCCACCAGCACCAGGACACACCTGAAGCCAGCCCGGTCTCACCCAAAGACCATGGCAACTGCTGCCTGGATATCTCTGATGTTTATTCAAAGCCTAAGGGCTCTTTAGTCAGCAGGTGGTGAATCCTGCCAGGACTGGGTCCTTCCCTTCAGGGCAGCATGTTTCCTTCTGGCCCAGGGTGGGTCCAGAAATGCCTTCCAGGAATTAAGGCCTGGATTCAGTGGCTTCGAGTGTCTTCTTGGAACTTTATTTTGTTGTGGCTAAGCTGGGACCCTGGGACCCAAGTGGCAAAAGTAAATCCTCTGAATTCTTCCCTTTCCTTTCCCCAAGTGGAAGAAGACTCTCCCTGAGCTGTACTGCCTAGAGTCTGGGGCAGGGGTGACACAGGCCCTGGCTTGGCTGCCACAGCTGATGTCTCGCTGGGGCAGCTGGTGTCTCACTGGGTCATGTGTACCCCAAGCCCCCTGGCTCTGAGCCAGCCCAGCTGTGAGAATTGCCCAAGGACTCTAGTTTTTTTTTTGGCTCGACTACCTTCTGAATTTAGTCCAGGCCCCAGGCTGCTTTTTGTCAGCCAGTGATGGTGCTAGCCAGAAATCAAGTTTTGGGGTGGAGGATTTCCCTCTGGCTGGGCTTGTCTGAATGCTCCCTCTGTAGGCATTGGCAGAATTGGGCTTTGTACTGTGTTTCCCTGTGCCAGGGTGGCCCTGAGTTTCAATGCACAGTCCCACAATAAGTTTGCTCTCCCTCCCTTAGGCACACAGATTCTATTTCCACTAGGTGTGCTGGTGTGGCACTGCAGGTGGATTGGGGAAGGGTGGTATAGATAATGCAAGATTGTCTTTTCTGCCCTCTTCAGTGCCTCTTTCCTTGATACAATGTCAAAACCAGGCATTATGATTGCTCATCTGATTTTAGGTTCTTCTTAAGGTGCTTGCTCCTGTGGAGAGTTGTTGAATTTGGTGTTCATGTAGAGGGACAATTGCTGGAAGTTTCTATTTGGCCATCTTGCTCTATCCCTTCCATTATGCAAGTAGCCTTTCAGGGAATAAGGAAAAATGGCAGGATATAAGGCTGGAAGTATGGGTAGCCCCAGCTCAATGCGAGTCTTGAAGGCCATGTGCTTCATGTGCCTCTGAAGACCAAGTTCCTTCTCTTAGCCTCACTTCAGAGTTCAGCCATGGCTGGCTTCCATGCAGGCTTCAACTGCCCTTATGGAGATGGTGTCTTACCTCCAGCATGCACTTCATGTATTTAACTTTTCACCCTGGAAAGTTTCCAATGCCACAGACACCAGAGGAGCTCATTCCTCAAGCATACATTAGCAGCCCAGAGTACAGGCAACCCTAACCAATAGGAGATGGGAGTTTACAGATGAATACTTCTGGTCAGTCCTCAGAGGACAACTCTGAGAAACATTCCATATGATGCTCAGAAGTTTGGGGGACAAGGGAGAATCTTGTTACCTTCAGTGAGACCTTGATGACCTATTCTTATGATGGATTTCACTATTTCCTCCCTCTGCAAATCCCTTACTCCCAAGCCAGTAGATTTCCTCACTATTAAATTACATGCACCCAAGTATTTGTCTTGGCCTCTACATTAGGGAAAAGAACAAACTAAGAATTGTGGATTCTATCCTGCAAGGTAGGGGAAACCTCAGTCAAGGATGGCTGCACAAAGCCTAGCAGGAGAATGAGTAGCACTACAGGCAGGGGACCCCTTGGCAGATTGTTGGGGTCTTTAGAGGCCAGATAAATCACCCTTTCCTCTCTGAAGCAATGAAATATAAGACAAAGGAGTAACGCAGATGGGAGTTAAGGCATTGCCTTTATTTCTGATAAAAGTCATGTTAGAGAATGTGATTCACATTTTTAGGCAGATGGGCTTCCCTTTAATGAACTTCAGTCAATCAGACAGATTTATCCCTGACAGTTTTAGGGCAGTAAGACTTCCCCACTGCAAGCACCAAGCCTGCCCCTAGAGAGGCAGAATGGAATACCTACTTACAGGCCACGGAAAAAAGAGGAATTGACTCTAGTAAGAGAGAGAATGCAGGAAAGCTTTGTCGAAAAGCAGTAATAGAGCTGAGCCTTGGTGAGTGAGCAGAGTTTTGACAGACATAGATAGGAGGTTACATGTGAACTAGTGCTTTCTGAATGATTAAATGCTAAACCATAGCCATTAGTGTACTGATAGTTATAGAAAATTGATTATTTTAATGCAGGATACAAGTAGGATTTTGAGTGTTTATTCTTTCCCTCTCAGAAAGTTAAATAGAATTCAGGGATTATTGAACTGGGCATGCCAATACAATTCACACTGTTATGAAGACCACATGGTTGGGGAAAGAGAAAGGATTTCAAAAACCTCCATCCTCCCTCATCAAAGAGAGACAGGGAATCTGCCCACACACATAGCTCATCACTGCCACAGGCTATAAACAACTAGTAACTGAGAAAACCACCACACCAAGGATATCTATAACCAAGGCATCCATCCAAAACTTAGATTGCCATCAAAGCACTGGCAAGCAAAGCCAAAGGTTCTTACCTACAGACATACTCTTATGAATGAGTGCAGAAAAAAAAAGCCCCATTTAAACAAAAGAAAATCCAAAAATAAGAAGCAACAGCTGCTCGAGATGAAAAGGAATCAGCAAAAGAACTCTGGAAGTATGAATAATCAGAGCAAAAGGACACCCTAAAGGGAACACCAACTCTCTAGCAATGGATACCATCCAAAATGAAAATATTGAAATGACAGATAAAGAATTGAAAATATGGATTGTAAGGAAGCTCAATGAAATCCAAGAGAAGATGGAAAACCTAACTAAAAGAAATCAGAAAAACAATGCAGGAAATCAATGAAAAATTCACTGAAGAGATCAACATATTTAAAAAATATAGAACTACTGGAAATGAAAAATTTCAAGGAAATACAAAACAGTGTAAAGTTTTAAGAATAGACTAGACCATGCAGAAGAAAGGATCTCAGAGCTTGAAGACAACTCTTTCAAATTAACTCAGTCAGTAAAAAAATACAGAACAGAGTATTAAGAGGAATTCTGAACAAAGCCTACAAGAAATATGGTATTATGTAAAAGGGTCAAATATAAGAATCACAGGCATCCCCGAGGGTGAAGGAGAAAATGAACAAGGACTAGAAAACCTAACTGAGGGAATAATTATGGAGAACTTCCCTGGTCTTGCTGGAGATTTAGATATCTCCAGCAAGAACAGGGTACAAGAAGTTCAATTAATACCCACCTGGGAGATTCATTGCAAAGAGGCAATCACCATGACACACAGTTATCAGACAGGCCAAAGTCAATATGAAGGGGGAACTCCTGCAAGCCATGAGGTGAAAACATCAAGTAACTTACAAAGAAAAACCCATTAGGCTAACTGCAGACCTCTCAACTGAGACCTTATGAGCCAGAGGGATTGGGGCCCCACCTTCAGTCTTCATAAACAGAACAACCACCAGCCTAGAACTTTGTATCCTGCAAAACTAAGTTTCATATATGAAGAAAAAATAAAAACTTTTTCAGAGAAGCAAACACTGAGGGAATTTGTCAAGACCAGACCTGTTCATCATGAAATATCAGACCCACATATACACAGATCAGCACAATAGACTTCCACCAGTGTAAAAACCACCTGAAAGCTAAAGCTCAGAGCTCATATTACACAATAGCATAAGAGGTAAAACAAAGCAACAACGTACTACCCAACATGATAAACAGAACAACATCCCACATATCAATTCTCTCAATTAATGTGAACGAACTGAATGTCTTACTCAAGATACATAGGCTGGCTGAATGGATGAAAAAATATGACCCAAATATCTGACATCTCCAGGAAACACATCTCATCCACAAAGATACATACAGACCCAAGGTGAAGGAATGGAAAAAAATATTCCATGTAAATAGAAATCAGAAGAAAGCAGATGTAGCTATTTTTATATCAGATAAAATTGACTTTAAATCAACAATAGTAAAGAAAGAAAGGACCATTATATAACGGCAAAGGGAACAATTCAATGAGAAGACATAACAATTCTAAATATTTATGTACCTAACACAGAAGTTCCCAGATTCATAAAGCAAACCATACTAGATTTAAGCAAAGAGATAAATAGCAATGTCATAATTGCCAAGGAATTCAACACCCAACTGAGAGAACTGGACAGTTCACCCAAACAGAAAATAAATAAACACAGACTTAAACAGGACTCTAGAAAAAATGGGTCTAACACACATCTACAGAATATTTTACCCAAAAACTACTGAATATACATTTTTTCTCATCAGCTCATAGAACATTCTCCAAGATAGATTATATCTTAGACCACAAATAATGTCTCAACAAAGTCACAAAAATAAAAATCATACCATGTATCTTCTCAGACCACAGTGGAATAAAACTAGAAATCAACTCGAAGAGAAACACTCAATTCTACACATGGTCATGGAAATTAAACAACCTGCTGCTGAATGATTTTTGAATCAATAATCAAATTAAGATGGAAATCAAAAGATTCCCTGAACTGAACAAAAAAGGAGACAAAAGCTATCAAAATCTACGGGATTCAGCAAAAGCATTCCTAAGGGGAAAATTTATAGCCTTAAATATCTACATCAAGATGATAGAAAGATCATATATTAACAATCTTTTGACATGTCTCAGTCTTAAGGAATTAGAAAAGTCTCAGGTTACAAAATCGACGTACACAAACACTAGCCTTCCTATACACCAATAACAGTCAAGCTGAGAGGCAAATCAAAGACTCAATACCATTCGCAATAGCTATTGTACAAAAAAAATAAAATACCTAAGAATATACTTAATCAAGGGGGTGAAAGATCTCTACAAAGAGAACTATGAAACACTGAGGAAGGAAATCACAGATGACACAAACAAATGGAAAAATTTATCATGGTCATGGATCAGTAGAATCAACATTGTTTAAATGTCCATACTACCCAAAGTGATTTACAGATTCAATGCAATCATCATCAAAATACCCAATGTCTTATTTCACAGATCTAGAAAAAATAATTCTATGCTTTGTTTGGAACCAGAAAAGAGCCCAAAATAGCTAAAGCAATCTTAAGCATAAAGAATAAATCTGGAGGCATCACGTTACCAGATTTCAAACTATACTACAAGGCTATAGTTACCAAAAAAGCATGATATTGACACAAAAATAGACATAGACCAATGCAATAGAACAGAGAACTCAGATATAAAACCATCTACATACAGCTAACTCATCTCTGACAAAGCAGACAACAATATACACTGGGGAAAAGAAGCCCTATTCAATAAATGGTCCTGGGAAAACTGGATAGCCACAAGCAGAAGAATGAAACAGGATCCATATCTTTCACCACTCACAAAAATTGACTCAAGGTGCTTAAAAGACTTAAACATAAGGCATGAAACCATAAGAATTCCAGAAGAAAGTGTTCAAAAAATTCTTCTAGATATCAGCCTACACAAAGAATTTATGAAGAAGACCCCAATGGCAATTACAGTAACAACAAAAATAAATAAATGGGACTTGATTAAATTAAAAGGCTTCTGCACAGCTAAGGAAATAATCAACAGAGCAAATAGACAACCTACAGAATGAGAGAAAATGTTTGCAAGCTATACATCCTATAAAGGGCTACTAACCAGAATCTACAAAGAACTCAAGAAATAAACAAACAACTCCATTAAGAAGTGGGAAAAAGACAAAAAAAAAAAAGTTAAATAGAATTCAGTCTTATCAATGGGGTGGGTGAAATTTTGAGCTAAAATGTCAATGTATAGTAACTACCATCCTCCACATTTCTTCCCCACAGTCACATTCATATTCATTAAATCCTTCTCCCTTGTTGCTAAGTAGAAGATGCAAGAATACATTAAAAATCATAAATATTAGCACAGCAGGATTTTCAAGTCAACCTATCCTATTAGGAATGCAGTTGCAAAGTTATAACCTTCTGAAATCTTGTCCACATTCTATACAGGCCAATAACACTTCCTCCAGGATAGATAATCAGCATCAGGAAAGGCAGTCACTGCTTGTAAAGCATTGTCATTTCTTCTCTGCCCCATTTCTTGTTTACTGTTCCCACATGTAGTGTTGTCTACATATAAATGATGGCACATGCATGAGTGAAGGCATGTGTTCATCGCCACACATGTACACACCCTCACAAACCACTCAGAAATACACACAGGCACAGCTAAAATGCAAAAGTAAGGATTTGATACATCTTTCCAGTACCTAAAATATAAGTTTTTGGCACTTTCATTTTTAAGGGAAAATGTGAGTGAATATATGCTTAAAAGAGTCTTTCCTCTTATTTTGCTTGATCAAGGGAAATTTCAGAGCTGACATAGTATGAGATCTTGGCATCATTTGCATACTTTTTTCTCAGTCTATCCTGAGTTAGAGTTAACTGGCTCTCAGATAGTGTCAAAGCTTCATTAATCTCTTCTCTCCTGCAGCTTGCCTGCCTTTTGACCATTTTAGTGCTAATTAGCCCTGAGAGCAGGTGGGGAGAGAGAAGCTGTTGATCTCTATTCATTTCACTTCACAGTCTGGTTTGGAAGGAAGGATAAATATGGAAAAAGGGAGGTTTGGTGCTGCTTTAAGATGTCACAGAGTTTCTCTCTCAGTCTGGATACACTGAAATTCAGGATTAAAATCTTAAAATACCAAGTTACTAATGTAACATTCTTATTGATCAATATTTTGATTCAATTCACTTTCACAATTCAATTGATGACGTTTCTAGAGCCAGGCCCTGTGTTGTGTGTTAGGGAGAGATGAGTGAACAAGACTTGCCTGCTTCCTGCTCTCCTGGAGTTCATGGAGGAAATTGAAACAGACAACAAACAAGTAACTGCAGATGTGCTGAATGGCAGGAAGCTAAGAGCAGGGTGTTATGGGAATGCAGAGCAAGGAGATTCAATTGTCCGACTTTAGGGAAGGCCTTTATGAGGGAACGGGCAAAAGGGGAGGCTTGAAGAATAAGCAGCAGTTAGCCAAGGACAGAGGATTGGATAAGCATTCAGGGCAGCTATCATGCAATCAAGTAAGTTAAATTAACTAATTAGAAACACCTGTTTTGAGGCAACTTGGTATTCTCCAGGGCAAGACCTTAAGAAGTTTTGAGAAAACACCTGCTGAACATCGAAGATCACTAGAAAATGTTTGTCCAAGGGCCCTCTTTTAGAAAGACACAGGCATGGGGGTACATATAGATAGGCTCAAAGACCTTCACAGAGCAATGGGACTTTGACGTTTTCTCCCAATTTTCCCATATCCTCGGGAGTTCTCAGGTGAAGAGAAGAATGGTGAGAATATGTGGCTGACTTGGAGGAATGGCTAAGCCAATAACCTGCCTTTTTAAATAAAAAGCTGAGTTTTCACTTGCTACATAATCTTTCTGAAGGTACTTTGATAGCTTTGTACCTCAAGTTCATTTAATAACCTCCTCCCATCTGGCTATTAAAGGGCCAACCTTCAGGGTGTGCTCCAATTAAAGTTACTTCTGCCCTTGAGAGAATTGCAGAAGGGTAGTGCTTTAAGAACCTTTGGAAAATCACCATATTATATGGATGATAAAAATCAGGTTTGGATATTTACATAATATTTTCCCCAAATCAGATTGTCAAGATGGAAACTCAGGTCTTTTGACTACCAATATTTGGCATGTTGATGAGTCACACTCCTTCTGGTGAAGCTTCTGGCAATTTTATAACTGGCCTGTAGAAGACACTAAGCATATATATAACTTTGGATTTAGGTCAAATCATTGATTTAAAACTACTAAATATTTTCAGAAAATAAATGAAATATAAAAGATACCTATAATTCTTCATCTTATAAAGCTGACATTTGATGGCCTAACTCAGGGCATGCAAAATGATATCACGGGTTTTTGTTTGTTTTTGATCAGGTCCATATATAATGTTGAGGGACTTAAAAGTTAATTCTTGATGAACCCAAAATGATTTCTGATGATTGTCACATTCCCATTGTTTTCTCAGGACTCACCTTCTTTCTTTGACATCTTCTGCAGAATTATTATCTAAAGTGCATGCCAAATTTGCCAATATCAAAATTATAGAATATGCCTTTTGATGTTGTTGAAAATGATAATGAAATAATTTTGTTAATTTTAAGTAGATTTTCATTTAAATATTTTTTAAAGATTTGAAGGGTGCTTTATTTAGTGTTTCTTGTCAGTACTATCCTGTGGAAATTGTATTAATAAGAGTTAACAAACTGCTTGTTCTCTGTCAAAATTACTGCATCCATCACTTATGTTGTAAGGTGAGGAAGATCTCTGAAAGGGTAGCTATTTTTAAGCCACCCCTAAGCATATTCCTTCTTCCTTCCTCCTAATTTGTAAGGTCAATGATATCCACCCCTTTGACTGATAGCAAGTCCTATCTGTATGAAATCAGCTTATCTAAATACATTAGGAATGCCCAGCAGGCCTGTTTCATGGAAATTAAATCAGTGAATCTTTGTGATGAGAAAATCATGAGGTTATGGCCACTGTTGCTTAAAAACTTTAAAACTGAGCAAATCTTTAAATTAGTTTGCTTTTGTTCTTTCCATGATAAGAGCTCAGGGGTCATCTTTCTCTTACATTTTGATATTCAGAGCAATGCCAAGGCTCAGGAAATAAGAGCAATGCTAATGCTGGGGTTGGGAGGTGGACTGATGGCGTATGAGCTAAGCAACAACCCTGCCTGATGAGGCTTAAAGATGTTGCTTCAAAAACTGTTCAGTAGTTTGTGGTATGAGTTAGCACTATTATGTCTTTGAGATAATCTTAGTGCATTATGTTTAGAGAGTTATGTGTATTATGTTAGTATATTTTGTTTAAATACAAATAAATGATTCCACCCAGTAAAATGATTTCCAGAGGGGGGGAGTCATTTCAATTTAAAGAAAAATAATTTTGTTTGGGGCATTTACCCTACTCTGTATTGGACACGTACTTCTATTTGGTGCCTTCTTACTCCATGTTGTAAAACTTGAATTATGGGATGTAAACATTGCTAGGATAATCATCCATTAAAAGAGTTCTAAACATAATTTAGGCAATAACTCATGGAGGAAGAACTTACCTTGTTGGTTCTCTATTTCCACTTCCCATCTCCAAAGGAAGTTCTTTCAAGCATTTGTATGCTCATGATGTACCAAGTCTTCCCGTGTTAAAACTATATCTTAGGAAAAGATCTGATGAAGAAGAGTTTTTTAGAAAAAAATTCTTGGTGCAAAGAATTATGTCAATATGTTTCTAAACTGCGCTTGTTTAGTCTTAAAAGATGCATGTCTTTTATCTCAGCACATCGTTATATTTTGTAATGTGAAAGGCTTTGCCTATTGTTAGATGATGTTCAGATATCAGCAGAGCAAACGAAAGAATGTTTGGTGGGAGAGTGGAGGGAGGGGCACATACGCATTGAAGAGAAGGGAAGTCTTCTAGAATTGTATTTATTCTAAGGAAAAAAGAACAACTTTGAATCCCTTTGACTTCATGCTTTGATGCCCTCTGGGTCCTCTGGTGATACACAGATTTCTGTGAGTGGTAGGATGTTTATGAAGAACCTGCACCTGAATGTTTATAGCAGCACAATTCACAATTGCAAAGATGTGGAAACAACCCAAGTGTCCGTCAATACATGAGTGGATTAATAAAATGTGGTATATGTATACCATGGAGTACTATTCAGCTTTAAGAAACAATGGTGATATAGCACCTCTTGTATA
>NW_012150352.1:399799-404523 GCF_000956105.1 Propithecus coquereli | reverse complement strand
AGTGCAATGCGCACCACCCGAAGGATAGACATATTTGAAACTCAGACTTGGGGGGGGGGCAAAGGCAACATACGTAACCTAAACATCTGTACCCCCATAATATGCTGAAATAAAAAAAAAAAAGAAGGTGATGGAAAAGGCAAGAAAATTTCTCAGAAATTCTATAATGCAATGTAAAAATATGTACACAGTTAATGTAAACAAAATTCTCATGACACTCATGCCTTATTCTTCTGGATCTCACTTTCCATAATACATCTGTTATGGAATTGAATGTGGAATACTATTTCAAATTAATTTTGGTATAAATATATGAGGAAAAATAAGTACAAAATAATTGAAGGTGGAACCTGTTGTCAGTAGAGATTATTTCAGAAATAATCTCTGTAATGCAAGACTTCCCTATCTTTCTTGGTCAAGAAATACATAAAAAACGGGACGATTTGTAGGATATCCTGAAGTTAGTCAATGAAGATGCTGGAGACTGGGAGCCCAATTACCCCAGGCACTATGCACCATCCCAAGGTGTATACCTGTAGCCCATCTGCAAGGTGTACCTCTGTAAACCATCTGTAACACACTGATGGGAAAGCTTTGCACAAGCCTGACTTCTTGTAAGTAGATTTCCATCCCTTTCCATCTTAATTAGGTAATACCATACGCACTCAAAGGAAACTTATTTGACCCTTAGCTCAGCTGTTTTATTAGTAAATGTATTTGATTTGTTCCAAAGACAAAAATTATTCTTTATTGTAAGTGAGTTGCTATCTTGACATTTGGGTCAATTCCAAATGTAATTAAAATTCATACAAGCCAAGAAAGGAAAAGGCATGCTCTTCAGTAAAATCTTTGGCAGCTGCAAGTCCTCTAAGAAATAATCACATCAACCTTGTCCTTTCGAGAGATCTCTTTATGTCCTAAGCTGATGATAGGTCACAGCAATAAAAGAGTGCATGAGTCCACCTAATTACCTTCACTAACTCTGAAGAACAAAATAGCCTACAGTCCAACCCTAATCCCAAGTGCCCTCCCCTCCCACACACACCACCACCATTCAGTCATATCCCTCTTAACCTCGGGTATTGCATGTTGGATGAGAGAATTTTAAAAGTAGCAATTGAGTCATCTGATAGTCTTTAATTGCAGCAATTGCACACTCTAGTTGCACATTAAAATAAACTGGGAAGCTTTTAAAATTTACCTGTATCCAGGTGCCATTAAATCCTATTCTCTAAAGATGGAGAGACACAATGCCCCAGATGAAGTAAAACAGTTTATAAATACTATGAGGTAATGAGTATGCTAAAATGCAATGCAAAGATAAGCTCATAAAAGGTACTGATTTTTGTTAGCTGAAGTTTTAAAAGAACGTGGTTAAGCGGAGTTGGGGCTTGCAGTGGAATACACAAAGGCTATCCTCAGGTGGAGACCGGATGAGAGGGCCTGCTGAGGACCAAGAGCATGAACACTGTATGGCCAGACTGCAAATTAACTCAGAGTGGTTATGTAAAAGGCATGAGGCAGGCCTGCAAAATTTTAATATTCATTTGAAAAGCAATGGGAATTGATATTATTAACTGGGCAAGACTAGATGATGGAGATACTTGACTAGAAGACTGAGTATTCATCCTGAAGTTAAAATGGTAAGTAATTAGAGGCTTTCATCCCAGAGGAAGGAATAGCATTAGAAAGATAAGCCAGCACCCAAAGTCTTCAGGATCCTTGAGAGCACTCATTAGAAGTCTGCTTTCTATGGTAGATTTGACAAATCAGATCTATCACTCTCTCAATAAATACCTTTCTTCTTGCTCATTACCTAAAGTCTGAATCCCCTGATACTTAGTTTGTGTACGCAACTATAGGCATATATTGGAGTTTATGGAATATGCCTCCGGGATTTTTTGTTACACAGTACCTAACAGCGACTCACACAATTCAAGTGGTTATAACAGATATTTTCATGATGGTAATGAGCTCTTCTCTAGTTATGTAGTCTTGGATAAATCACTTAATCCCTTAGGTCTTGGTTTCTACATTTATGCAATGAAGAGACAAGATTAAGTTTTCTAAACATACATATAAAATTAAGATCACATAAGTTTCTGATTATTATTCTCAGCCACGCAAAGGACAAGATTTGTAACTGAGATTGCTTCATCCCTGGCCATTTATCCCCACTAGATTTGGGCACGCTATTCTTTAGAAAAAAATTATGTATCTTTCACTTTCTTTGGTAAGTTCAAAGAAAAATAACTGATGTTTGACAAGCAGAAAAGAATATTGATCTTATTTATTTTTGTTTTTTGGGCTGATGAATAGAGATAAATTTAAAAAAGCTGTAGGTTAATAAACTATACTGACATAAATATGTAAGTTCAGCATAGGAAAGATCAGACTCCTTGTCATTCATATATGAAATGTACAAAGTGAATAGTTATCCTTTTAAAGATTTTAATACATACTTAAAAATGGACAATTTAGTATTACATAGTTTTGTAACATTGATACTGTTAGATATGTGGATGTATATATTTTTCTTTCCAGTAAAATGGTTTCATGCTTATAAAAGTCACCCTAGGTCAAGTTGGGACAAAGAGAACAACATACAGTAGAAATAAACCAAGTAGCAAATAGGGTATTGGTAAAGAAAAAATATTATAAAGCAGTTACATTGTTGACATACACACACACAAATAAATACACTTTTCTATTATTTGAAGGCAATTCACAATAATTTTCAGGAATTCTGTGAGAATTTAAGGCCATTTGTTCTAAAGAAATGCTTTAATTTAGACATGACTTCACAAAACTGTATTCTTGTAAAAACTGTACATGCAAAAACTCTTTACAATTAATTGTGAACAGGCAGGTCAGTATATAGGAGTAGGTTATTTCACAAATGTGCTGTGCACTAAGTCACATGATTGTATATATTTAACTGGGAATTTCACAAAAGACTTCCAGCCTGTGCACCCTGCATGGCAACATGGAACAGTGATAACATGGAATCCTAATCAAGAGAGCCAGTATCCCTTTGAATTAAAATATCTAGACAAGATAGAATGGAGTAAAAAGTTTAAAACATCTGCTACATGGTTCACAGTTAAATATTCTTGGTTTCAGTCTTTCTAAATAACATTATAATATAAGGATGCTACTTTTTACACAAAGTATTTTCTGTGCATTTAGAGTTCACAATGTTTGACTTTTTAAAGTTTCCACTTAGCTTTACAAAACACAAACTGGCTGCAGTCTAAATTTAGAACCCAAACTCTATGAAAAATGCATGTTCTTACGGGATACACATCTGCCAAGCTAAAACTCCCAGACTCGGCTAACATCGCAAAGAAACTGATTACTAAGCAGATGTGGCTTCTTAAGACAATCCAGTTACTGAGAAATATGAAAGCATTTTTCCCTTCCCTTATTTGCAATTGTTATTTGTCCAGACAGTCATTCAAAGAGATATTGCTCTTGTGATTATAGCTATTGCAATTTAGAAGACAAAGGATTCAATATGCAAAACTTTTATTCTTAAGAACAGTTATAAAAGTATTGAAATTTAAAAAGTAGTAACATGTAAACATTGATACAGAGAGACTGCTCTCCTATACACATAGCAGTCAAAGACAATATCTGAGTTAAAAACATAGCTTGTGCTTTTTCCCAACAATACGTTGGAAATTAGCTGTTTCTGTCAAAAGAAAAATTTAAAGATTCAGAGAAGACATCCATACTTTTCTTCAAGCATTTGAACAATTTTTCTGTTGCTCATGCAACAACCATATTTACAGTTTTGGTTTAGGAAGAGAGTTAATTTTGGATCCAAGAAAGCACATTAACCAGTACTGCTGAAACTAAACTGAGAAAAGTGTCTTATTCCCTGGGTCATTACAGAGCACCAGGCACAAGGCATTGACTCAGCAGTTCTAACTCATGTGTAGCTAACCTTAGCATTTGGGAGCACAGTCAAATTTGAGTCTGTAACACATGTGTAGGTGGAGTGTATGGGGGAGGCGCAGGTGATGGCTTGATTCCTCGGGCCCTCATATAGGACAGAAACTGCTCAGGGATCTCAGCCAGCACATCTTTAGCCAATCTAGCCATGCTCAGTATGTGGTTTCCGCTTCTGTCAATATAATCCCTGAATGGCACAAACTGAAACAGAGGTTAAAAAAAGTTATTTTATAGACTTTAGCAACCTATGTAATAAACACAAACATCAGTACATGTAAACGTTTGGTTGTAGAAGAATCAGGGAAGCCCACAGTAATGGTGAGATGGATAACAATTATTATACATTTTAACAAATATTTGATACACTACAAATAGCTGTAACGGTGACCAAACTTTTGTAATTTATGTTTTATTTAAAAAGAAATGTGATTCTTTTCTATGTTTTCTCCCCTAATACCTCATGTCACTTGATCCCAATATGCCCATTACGTTGCTAACTGTGTTTTGCAGTTTTGGGTTCTATACTTCCCTAACACCTAATAGGATGGAGAGGTTAACTTCTTGGGGGCTTGATTTCTTGTCAAATGAAATTAATACATGTTTAATTCAGCTTCTGATACAAAAATATTACCCAATGCTGGGTAAGAAACAAATATTACCCAATTCAGGGTAAAAAATACAGTGTGTATTATTAAAGAGTCCTAAACACATTATTTTTAATTATTGCTAGGACATCAAATCACATGGATTATGCATATAAAATTCAT
>NW_012150352.1:391082-399519 GCF_000956105.1 Propithecus coquereli | reverse complement strand
ATTTTTGACAAAAGCACCAAGAACATACATTCAGGAAGAATATCCTCTTCAATAAATGGTGCTGGGACACTGGATATTCATATGTAGAAGAATGAAACTAGATCCCTATCTCACCATATAAAAAATCAAGTCAAAATGGATTAAAGATTTAAATGTAAGACCCTACACCATGAGACTGTTGAAACAAACACAGGAGAAATGCATCAGGACATTGGTCTGGGCAATGATTTTATGGATAAGACCTCAAAACACAGACAACAAAAGCAAAACTAAACAAATGGCATTACATCAAGCTAAATAGCTTCTGCATGTCAAAGGAAATAATCAACAGAGTGAAGAGACAAGTTGTTGAATGGGTAAAAATATTTATAAACTATTCACCCAGCAAGGGATTAATATACAGAATATATTAGGAATTTTTTTCCTCCCAGAGAAAGAAAAATCCCATCTCATAAAACAGCCATTTTAAATTTATTTTGAAAAACTTGCTTTTGATTTAAAGTTATTCATGATGTGCTTTGAAAAAACAATTGTTATTAGAAAACCGCCTTTTAAGTGGTCAGGTTGCTACAGGTAAACCAAGTTAAAATTTTAAGAAATCAAAGAGAAGGTAAAATACCTTTTATGCAGTGAATGGATTCTCTTTTAAAGGAAGAGTAGAAAATTATTCCTTTCTTTTTAACATAAGGCACACTATAGCAGAAGAATATCTATATGACTAAACTTTTCCGTATCTGTCTTGCTACCGGGAGAAAAACTCAGAGAAGCTTTTAGAAATATGTGTTAAAATGGTGACCCATCTTTCTCTTACCCTGGAAGGTAGCTAAGGGCAAAAAAACACAAACAAACAAACAAACAAAACTCAAACCAAAAACACACTAACAGCAAATATAATCTTCAGCTGAGAAGAGAACAGGAGGATGTGAACTTTTTTGTGAAGTCATACAATCTAGCTATGGATAAGACTTGACATTTTTAACAAAAAAACAAAGAGGTGTAAAAAAACAAGTTGAGGTTTATTTTCTCTCTTCAGAAAAATGAGAAAATAAAAATCAACATAGTTAAAAGACTAATGAGAAAAAGGTATCTAATTGTAGCATAGTTTACTTCATTCTTATTTTAAAAGGCATAACACTTTAAAAGTTAACATTTAGTGATGTTGGTAAAGTTCGTAAACATGTAGCTCTCTTTAAACTATATTTTTAAAGAGTTCATTTTTTTCAAAATGTGAGTAGCTGATACACACATTTCAGGGAAATGGCAACACCTATGGCAAACAGTTGTTACTTCTCCTTGGAAAGGGGAGATCTCATCTGCTTTTGTTTTACCTTTACCTCAACTTTGGCCTTATATCTTATTTGATTCTTTACCTTTCTTATACATTGTGGGCATTAAAATCATTAAATGTTTTACCCCCTATTCTCAAAAACTCAGGCATGAGACTTCCCAGTTTCAAAGCCTGGTTCTGCTACCTATGGTAAGTTATTTTCCACTCTTTGCCTCAGTTTCCTCTTCCATAAAATAAAGATGAAGACCAGATAGCTTCACTGTTGAATTTTACCAAATTTTAAGTGAAGAACTAATACCAATTCTTCTAAAAATATTTTAAAAAATTGAAGGAGAAGGAATTCTTCCAAATTCATTCTATGAGGAGTAGCACTATCCTGATACCAAACAAGAACACAACAACAACAAACTGCAGGTTGATATTGTGAAGAATATAGATGAAAACAAAACACTAGCAAACCAAATACAATAGCACATCAAAAAGATTATACACCATGATCCAATGAGATTTATCTCAGGGATGCAAGGATGATTCAACATATGCAAGTCGATAAGTTTGATACATCATATCAACAGAATGAAGGACAAAAAACACATTATCATCCCAATAGAAGCAGAAAAAGCATTTGATAAAATTCAACATCCCTTCAAGATGAAAACTATCAGAAAATTGATACAGAAGGAATATATCACAATAGAGGCCATATGTGACAAATCCACAAGAAATATCATACAGAATGGGAAAAAAATTGAAAAATTTTCCTCTAAGAACTGGAACAAGACAAGAGTGCCCATTTTCACCACTCATATTCAACATAATACTTGAAGTCCTAGCCAGAGCAATTAGGCAAAAGAAAGAAAGAAAGAAGGAGTATCCAAACTGGAAAGGCAGAAGTCAAATTGTTCCGGTTTAGACACAACATGACCTTAAATTTAGAAAAACTTAAAAGACTCCATTAGAAAACTCTTAAAATTGATAAACAAATTCAATAAAGTTGTAGGATACAAAATCAAGAAACAAATATCAGTAGTGTTTCTTCATAGAGATAACGAATTAGCTGTAAAAGAAATCAGGAAAGCAATCCCATTCATAATAGCTATAAAAAATTACCTAGAAATAAATTCAACCAAAAAGATGAAAGACCTCTACAATGAAAACTATAAAACACTGATGAAAGAAATTGAAGAGGACTCAAAAAATTGAAAAGACATTCCATATTCATGGATTAGAAGAATTAATATTGTTAAAATTAACATGCTACCTAAAGCAATCTACAGAGTCAATGCAATCCCTATCAAAATATCAATTATATTCTTCACAGAAGTAGAAAAACCAATCCTGAAATTCATATGGAACCACAAAAGACACTGAATGGCCAAAGCAAGCCTGAGGAAAAAAAACAAAGCTGGGAGCATCACACTACCTGACTTCGAAATATGCTACATAGCTATATAGCTATAGTAACCAAAACAGCATGATACTAGCATAAAAACAGACACATGGATTAATGGACAGAACAGAGTACCCAGAAATAAATCCACATATTTATAGACAACTGATTTTTGACAAAAGCACCAAGAACATACATTCAGGAAGAATATCCTCTTCAATAAATGGTGCTGGGACACTGGATATTCATATGTAGAAGAATGAAACTAGATCCCTATCTCACCATATAAAAAATCAAGTCAAAATGGATTAAAGATTTAAATGTAAGACCCTACACCATGAGACTGTTGAAACAAACACAGGAGAAATGCATCAGGACATTGGTCTGGGCAATGATTTTATGGATAAGACCTCAAAACACAGACAACAAAAGCAAAACTAAACAAATGGCATTACATCAAGCTAAATAGCTTCTGCATGTCAAAGGAAATAATCAACAGAGTGAAGAGACAAGTTGTTGAATGGGTAAAAATATTTATAAACTATTCACCCAGCAAGGGATTAATATACAGAATATATTAGGAATTCAAACAACAGCAAAAACCCAAATAATCCAATTAAAATGGGCAAATGATCTGAATAGATAGTTCTCAAAAGAAAACAAACATATGAATGGCTAAGAAGTATATAAAAAAATGCTGAACATCACTAATCATCAGGGAAATGCAAGTCAAAACCACAATAAGATATCATCTCACCCCAGTTATGGCTATTATCAAATAGACAAAAAATACCAAATGTTGGTGAGGATGCAAAGAAAAGGAAACTCTTATATACTGTTGGTGGGAATGTAAATTATTGTAGCCATCATAGAAAACAGTATGGAGATACCTCAAAAAACTAAAAATAGGACTACCACATGAACCAGTAATCTCACTACTGGATATATAGCCAAAGGATAGGAAATCAGTATGTCAAAGAGAGGTATCTGCACTCTCATGTTTGCTGTAGTACTACTCACAATAGCCAAGACACAGAATCAACCTAAGTGTCCATCAACAAATGAATGGATAAAGAAAATGTAGCATATGTACATAATGAAATGCTATTCAGCCATAAAAAAAAAAATGAACTCATGTCATTCACAGCAATATAATGAGCCTGGAGGACATTATGTTAAGTGAAACAAGCCACGCACAGAAAGATAAATACTGCATGTTCTCATTCATCTGTGCAAGCTAAAAACATTTATCTCTTAGAAGTATAGAGTAGATTAGTGGTTATTAGAGGCTGGGAAGTGTGGGGGGGAGGGTTTGGGAGAGTTTGGTTAATAGATACAAAATTACATCTAGATAGGAGGAATAAGTTCCTGTGTTTTATAGCACTGTACAATGATGACAGTTAATTATAATCTATTTTTTGTTTTCAAATAGCTAGAAGAGAGGATTTTAAATATTCCCAACATGAAAAAAATAATAAATGTTTGAGGTAACGGATATGCTGATTTAATCATTACATATTGTGTACAGGCATCAAAATATCACACTGTACTCTCTATATATGTATAATTATTATGAGCCAATTAAAAAATAAATTAAATGAATTAAAATGAGGATAATAATTATACCCACTTCATTGTCTTATATTAATTAAGTTAACATATAAAGTGCTTAAAACAGTGTTCAACTCATGTACTATATACAATAGCATCATCATTACTACTTCTATTCATCAATTTATACATTTATATATAAAACTATTTCATAATAGTTTTCTATTTACATTCATATCAAACATTAAATACAAGGAATATGATTATCAATTTTACCTCTTTCAAATTTAAGGACAATACCAATTAATGCAAAACAGTGATTCCTGGACTTTCATCATTTTAAAACACTTATTTCACCTTTCCAGTAAGTCCTACATGATGTGCTGACGGTTTTTTATTAAGGTAAATTGAAATTCACTTTTAAGAATTTTATGATACTCTGGAATGTCAAAACTGAGGCTCACAATCACTGTTCTCATAATACATACAGCTCTACTCATCTTAAAAACATGTATATAAATAATGAGTAAGAAAGAAATACTAGTTTTCAACCTAGGATGGGTGTATATAGCACATTTAACTTAGGTTTGTTAGGTGGGGCACAGAAACTGATAAGCCACTTGAACATTAGGAGGTCTTGCCCCCAGGCTGGGAATCACTGTCATAGTAAGTCACTGTTACCAACAGTGGGTTGAGTACACTTCAACCCACATGTATATTTGGAGAAGGAAGAAAAAGTTAAGAACTTTCTACTCACTAACTTAGATGATGTAAACATTTTCCAAAGGAACAGGTATTTCATCCACCATGTCACAAAGTACTTCATAAGTGAGAAATGAAAAAGACAAGTGACTCTTCATTTCCTTTACCTATTATTAGTGTCAAATCTTACAGTTTCATGACACAATATTCTCTCTTTATTGGAAGATTGCTCATATCCTACCACTACAGATTTCCACTCAACTTCTCAGATTACTGTATTTATTGTCTCATTACACGTTTGATCCCTGTACCTGTGAATCTCTTGTTTAAAATAATTCCTACACACTTGTGAATGTATATTGACCAGAAGTTAACTTTGGCCTTTATAATGTTCAGTTTAGAAGAAAAAATCAATTTTCACTTTGCAGTAATTTATCACATTCATATGAAGAATACCAATAAATGCATTATTTTCTATAGAAAATATGGTATCTTATTACTCTATATCTTTTTTTCCATCATCCACCCAGTGTAACGAAAATGTTCCAAATGGCTGCCCTAACAGTTCACTTTGCCTATTTGTGAAAACAAATTTGAATCAGTTTGGGCAAATGGGCTTTTAGTTGCTGTTCTGCTCAATTTTGCTTGATTGTTCCTACTGTGCAGAGCTCCATTAGTGATTTTCAAGTCTAAGCCTTTAAGGTTATTATTCTCCTTTTAATGGAGAATAGGATTTAAATATAATTTTTAAGGAAATGATAGGCTGGCCAGCAGCTACACGCAGCCAGGTGAAATGGCATTACATTACACATGATGGCCAATCCATAGCACAAACAAACAAATAGAAAGCCTTTCCATACATTGACTTAAGAAAATAATGCTCTAAATTTTAGAATAGCAACCACAGGAACTCATCCTGCTTACTCCTTATACTATAGTCATATGAAATTAAATCTTAGTACAATGAAACGTAATCATGCATAAGACTGACTACAGTGTCTTATGTGAGGGCACAGCTACTGTGAAATAGTGACATAAAAAACACCATCCTTTTGGATTGTGCCAACAAACTGTACTGATATTAATGCATTTATTGAGCAACTAGCAGGTGGGTGGCCTTTTGCTAAGAGATTTAGCGTATCTTTTAATATTCATAAGTATCATACATATTTTAAATTTACACAAGAGGAAACTGAAACTTAAGAATGTTTAATTAACTTACCCAAGATGAGATCTTAATAAGTGTCAGGGTCATTATTTGAACCCAAATTAATTGATCTGACTTGAATGCATTAGCCACTACCATAATATAAAAAGGAGAGTAGATCCTAATAATTTTCAT
Organism: Propithecus coquereli; assembly: GCF_000956105.1. Taxonomy (NCBI): domain Eukaryota; kingdom Metazoa; phylum Chordata; class Mammalia; order Primates; family Indriidae; genus Propithecus; species Propithecus coquereli. Next base: position 393,246 of record NW_012150352.1, on the reverse strand, counting down.
TAGATTTTTGCATTTTGTGATAGTAGGTGTGTTATAATAGGAAAAACACAGGTTTTGGGATCATAACTCAGTTGGAAATCTGCATCTACCAACTTTTGACCTAAATAACTTTGTATAAGTTGTTTAACTTCCCATCTTTGGCCTCAGTTTCCTTATCTGTAAATAACTACAAGACAAAAAATGGCCAGTATTTTTAGGAAGATATAAAGTGATGTGAAAGAAAGAAGAAATTTATTAAGGTATGGGGAGTGAGGATTTTGAAGAGGGCTTTGTGAAAGGCTCACAGTGGGGGATTTCAAAATGTAGGATTTCAATCAGCACAGATAAGGAAGAGGAGTATTCCAGGTAAAATGAAAAGAGAAAATAAAAGCAAGAACTATGGAAACGTATGATGTAAAGTTGATTGGTCTAAATAAAGTGTAGTGTGTCTGTGTGTGTATTAATATTTAGCTAAAGATGACGACTATGTTCAGATCATAGAGAGTCTTAAATGCCACATTTAGGTTTTAGAATCAAAGTTATACAGAATACATGTTAAGAATTTTAAAGTCAGATTAAATAGTAGGAGGATTAAATACTAGTTCCACTTTTCATTAGCTATGTGATTATGGACAGAGAAACTGAGCTTCATTTTTCCTCTTTTGTAAAATGCAATAATCAATGTATCTGTCAATAAATTAAGGACTGAGTGATGTGATGCTACAGCTCTTAGTCTGCCTAGCACATGAAACAATTAATAAAGAGTTTGATATTATTATTATATAAAAAATTGGAAGCTGTTTAAGATTTGATATGATAGTAAAAATCCTATCTACTATCCCCAATTTTCTGCTGAACCTCAGCTACCTAATATTATTTGCAACCTTAATATTTTGTTTGTCCACCTGAGAAATGTGGAATTTCATCTGTGGTGTATTAGCTTCAAAATGTAAGACATGGAAAATAGAGAAAATGGAAAAGAACCTAAACAGACCCTATTCTCTGATAATGTTTTAGCCAGTTTGTTTACAGATATTTTCTGACCTTGGGAAGATTGACAATATTCTTCATGTGCTTTTATAAACCCAATATTCTAAATATTCTATTCTTGAAAATATCTCACTTTAAAAACTTTTTAGTGACTGGTATAACACGGAGAACCTTGATGATGGAATGTTTAACCTTATTTAGGGTAGGAGAGAAGGTGCCAATTCTTTGACACAATGTGATATGCAAATAATTGATCTGCTTACTATTTAGAAAGGAAAAAATCACTGTTTAGAAACTTCTCTATGAAATTAGAAAAGAGTGCATCAAATCTCCTTAACTAAACGTAGGACTGTAAGTCGAGATGTCAGTCATTCGGATAGCTACTAATTTCCTGGAGACATTTTAATTTCCTGTTCAGTGTATGTAAGACCCCATCACTCTTTCTGTTCAACTTTATGTGGCAGAATCTGTTGAGTGTTTGCTATACGTGTTCAAAATCTTTGGGGATCCCAGTGTTACTTTATGGTGATACACTGGTCTCAAGAATTCTGACTCTCAAGAAAAGGACACTTATATTAATTATATTAATACTACTGTATATCTATGCTACGACAGGCAACAAAGTATTTTATGTCTTTTACTTCCTCTGAGACTCACAAAATCCTGAGAAGAACAAAGATGAAAGAATTTGGAGTCTACAGATAACAAAACAAAGGTTGAGAGAGATTTATTGACTTGTTCAGTATGAGAGTGAACATGATGTGAGCAATCTCAGCTACTTCCTAAGGGACAAAGTAATACCAAGTTTCTGCTAAGCAGCATTTAGATGAAACTATGAGATATGGGGTTGCCTCTGCTAACTTTGTAAAAATGCTTTACAATAGCAGCATAACACATTCTAAAGGACTTCAAATTCATACTTCCATGTAGTAATTTGATTTTTTGGAAACTGTGAGCAGATATTATAGAAAGCTTTTAGATAAAGTGTAATTACTTGGATCTATAATTATACTGATGAGGTTAAGATGAATTATCATGTATCTAATTATGAAAAAAAAAACCACCATGAGATTCTGAAACAAATGACCACATGGCCATGTTCTTTGTCTCAGTTGCTTGTAACCTAATCATTTATGTATATGTATACTTTTTATTCTACCAAGTGTGTTAGGTTGAAATGTTTAAATCACATTCA
>NW_012150352.1:381122-390286 GCF_000956105.1 Propithecus coquereli | reverse complement strand
TTTTCCACCTTTCTAACCATAATCTATGGGGGAAATACAAAAATATATACAATATTTTTGGTGTGTTTTTACTAAGTTCATTTACCCTGAATACCTATAAGCTCGAAATATATTTAGTCTTTGTTAAAGACTAGACAATGAATAGATAAGCGTCATTAAAAAATCTATTATATTTCTAGCTTCTAATTTTGTTAAAGATCCCAATGATATTTTCTGGTAATAGTAAAATAGAAAAAGGTTTAATTTCTTACCTGCACAATGTCCCTTTCAGCATATTTTCCTCTGGAGGAGACTCTTACATCATCTCCATCCAATTCGACCATTGCTTGAAAAGGAAATGTGATCATTTTATCCAGTACATTTTAGCCAAATACTAAAACAATGCGGGCAATAAAAAAATCAGTATGTATGAAGTAGCAATGTGCGCTATGTAAAGAAAAAAAGCTGTTTAATCCCTTCATCTATCATTCATTTCTCTCACAAAACTTGACTGTGTACATGTTTTACAGATGAGGAAAGTGAGCTAAGACCCGTGTAATCCTTTGAAAGATGGGGCGAGCCAATACATTAAGGAACAGTCTACAGGTCCATCTCCCCCCACCCTACTAGTTCTAAACTGTTAGTTATATGCTTATATGATTGATTGGGTAAGTGATGTTAATCCATCAAATTTTAATTTTTCTTTCTAATTTGAGAAACTTGATACCACTCATCATAAAATTTTCAATAACTTGATCTTCATTCTCATTGAGGCTACAACAAAGCTATATTTATATTTTTATTATCCACATTGTCAAAATTTTACTTTATAAATAGACATAAAAAACAAAGAAACATTTTCTTTGCCCCTATAATGACTGGAGAAAATATCATTTTTCTGAAGTATGATTTTTTTTATTGGTTAAGAAATAATTTCACCATTACCTAGATCAGTTGGTATTTGGAAATGCTGTGATATAATGAGACAGCTGGTGATACAGTAATGCTATGCTGCAATTAAGAACATTTTCCAGAGTTTATTAAGTTTTCAGTGAGAATTCGCTAAATAATTAATTACATGAGGAATGCTAATTTGTGCTTAAAGTATAATTCTATTACTGATAATTCATTTTGTATACACATGACATTCACCAGACTCCAGAGAGCTACTTGCAATTATAATCTTTGCCTCCTCACCCCCCATCCCAACCCCAATATTGCTCATTCAGAACACAATCCTTACCTACTCACTATGTTCTTCAGTGCTTAAATGATGTATATCGGATAAAAACATTGTTTCCAATTTTACCTTTCTACACATGCTCATGAGTCAATGTTTGAGCTGAAACATTGCTAGTACACATAATTGACAGAGAGCCACGACTTAATAATTTGCTTAGATATGCAATATATCATAATTCTATAAAAGGTGTGCATTACCAACAATAAGGGAATTAATTATTCAAAATACAAAAGAACTTTTTCCTCCCCTACTTCTTGTGAGTATAAATAGGAGAATCTATTATTCTCAAATATTTTCAATAATTAATTTCTATTTAATCTAAATTTGCTTTCACAAATTTCATATCACTTTGAGACATAAATGTACATCCATAGTGATATGTCAACAATCCCAGAAACTTCTCCAATATTTTCTAATATGTTAATAACTTGTAACAATTACCCTATACTCAGTCTAAAAGGGAAACAAGAACTAGATGATAACTTAGGTCTCACCTTCCACAGTCCACTACAATCTCTATTGATTTTTGTGAGTGTTTCATTTCAATTAATGAAGAAAAGGACAGTTATTCAGGCAATAATACTATATTAGAATGAGATCCTATAAGATATCTTCCACTTTTCAGCATGCCATTTGGGTTAAAAGACTGCAGGCAGCAAGGATGGGAGGCTACACTTTTGAGAGCAAAGAGAAGGGAGATGGTATGTAATTGGTAGTGGAGTTATGTCCACTCTTTGGGTTTTTTAGACCATCTGGTCCTCAATGAGGCAAAGATTATGAGCCCATTTCTCATCCGTATCTATGCATGGAAAGTATGCGAGCAACAGAGCTGTGTTTCTTTCTAGCCATGGGAGACACAAGGAAGTTCGAATTCCTTCTATTTATCCCCTTCTCTTAACTCAGATCAAAGCAGAGAGTCAAATGCTGTTTTAGTTTGACTTCTTGACTGTCTTTTCAGGATAAGGAAATCCTGCTTGGAGAAATATTTCTCCTTAATGAAGGTATTTTATTTAGGTGTAAAAAGTCCTTGGGAAAATTATGCAGAGAGTTTTTAAATGTTCTTATTAAAATGCAGAATTAAATTGAAATACTCATTAATACTTTATTCTTGGCCAGGCACGGTGGCTCACGCCTGTAATCCTAGCACTCTGGGAGGCCAAGGCGGGCGGATTGTTTGAGCTCAGGAGTTTGAAACCAGCCTGAGCAAGAGCGAGACCCCGTTTCTACTAAAAATGGAAAGAAATTAATCGGACAACTAAAAATACATAGAAAAAATTAGCCAGGCATGGTGGCGCATGCCTGTAGTCCCAGCTACTCGGGAGGCTGAGGCAGAAGGATTGCTTGAGCCCAGGAGTTTGAGGTTGCTGTGAGCTAGGCTGACGCCATGGCACTCTAGCCCGGGCAACACAGTGAGACTCTGTCTCAAAAAAAAAACAAAACTTTATTCTTATTTCCTGTATCTTCAAAGAACAGATGACAAAATATTGTATTTTTTGCCCATAAAAACAATGTCTTTTGCGTTAAAAATGTGTAGATGTTGGATTTCTGTTTTTACCTACACCAGTTTACACATGTGATATATAAACTTACTCTATGGTAGACTTGGAAGTGCCATGTGAGGCTCTTCTGATAGGAGAGCAGCAATTTGACTATAAGTCAAAGATTTTTCTGTATTAAATGTGCGTATTCTGTCCTTTCCTTCTTAGCCATGGAGAGAAGAGATGTGTTTTGAGAGGAAAAAAAGAAAAATAGAGAAGCATCTATTGTTTCCTAGCAGAAAAGTCTACTTTTCTAGTACTAGGCCTGGAATTTTTTTCCATCCTATTAAAACTTCAATCATGTTGAAGCTTCCATCATGTTGAAAACAGAAACCAGGTGTTCTAGGACCCTAATTCCCTGTTCACATGCTTCTAGAGGAAAATTTCACTCTAATTTTTGAGAGGAAATTCTCCTGGGAAGGTACCTTTCCTTTTTACCTACAATCTTCACTCATATTTTTGCATGGAAAGAACAATTCATAGGATTACTAATATTAGGAGAAAGAATGGAGCTTGGATCTCTCTCTTTTGGAGCAGCCTATCCTAAGGCTGGATGCAGTTTCTCTCTGTGGCATGCTTAATAGGCAAAGCTCTGCCTCTGTAGGGAGGAGGCCTGGAGATAAGAGTGAGGTCATTTAATCTTGGGGAGGGAAAGCAATGAGAAGTGTGACTCTGTCCACAGGTGAACCCAAATTCTCAAATTCTGCACTGCTAGCAATAAAGCTGATATGCTTGTCTGAGTTATTCCTGAATATATTTTTTTCCAGTTAGTTCACGACCTCAGAGAGGGAAATGATGAAATTATTATACTCAAAACCCTAATGAATTCATGGGGAACAACAGAAAGGAAGAAAATAAATAGCTGTGGCTCTTGGATGAGGATAGTACCCAAATAGCTGTGCCTGCTACTCTACATAGAAATATATAACCAGAAACATACACCAGGAAGGGTCAGTGGCTTTGTATTCAAGTATCATGTGTGGGGGCTCTTGAAGAATAAGAGCTGACTGAGGTTTACCCATGTCTGAGTTCCTATATTTAATGGTGGACTTCCATAGGCATCTGGGAGAGCTGAGATGTACCCATGAGAGGTGCATCCTTCAGAGGCAAAAGCAAATAGAAGCCAAAGAAGAAAGCACGAGTTATTTTAGCCTAGCAATCAGTGAAGTCTCTGAATCGCAGTTGATCGATCATTGATTAATGCAGATCATCAAGTGCACAGAGCATTGACAAGAAAGATGTCTTAGCATTCCTGACTCCTGAGAGGAGTCTCAAATTCCTGCCTGGAGTACAATGCAAACAGATGTGAATACTCAGAGATAGAAAAAATCTTAGCAGAAGCTGTGGCAGTCAGAGCTAAAAGATTTTTGCTTTAGAAACTGTATGATTATAATGATGAAAAGGATGACTAGCCAAGCATAGAGTCTTAGGGAGTCCAGGGTCAGCACTCTTGCTTTGCCTTGGGTACTTTACCTGAGACTGGCAGATACGTATTACCTTTACGGACGAGGGACGCTGGTTAAATAAGAATCACCCCAGTGATAACCATAGTCTAGTTAGCCACCTATGAGTCTAAATTAACTAGTACCTGACCTAATGTTATTTCAAACATTCTAAAACGATTCTCATTTCCAAAGTCACAAACTAATCTGTCCTTGTTAATATAAAAACACCTGAACCAGGTGAATGTTACATGGCCATGCACTTGCTGTCTAGTACAGAGTTTTCTTAAAGGAATTTACCAGATGACTAGGAACAGATTATCCTTTAAAATGTTTACCCAGTCACTTAATTGACATTTGAACAAGGTCTGAGCCCAAACGGAAAACTACCCAGTAAGGCAAATTAGCATAATTATATAAAGTCTCATTAAATTTCAGCTGGTCAGTTCCATTTTCATTTTACTTTGTTCTCTCATATGTCAGAACTTCTTTATTTATAAGGCTAATGTCTATCAACTAGCCAGGGTCTGAAAACCCATTAAATTAGCATATTCTGCTTATGTTAACATTTCTTTTCACAACCTAATGATTTATTAATTTAGCACTCATCCTTAAAGGTTTTTAGTGAACACAGAGGGTGTTTTGCCTTGGGAACAAAAATTCAATTTATCACTCTGTCAGTCTTAAGAAATGTTATTTTGAGGTACAAACTATGTCTAATGAAATAGAAAGCTGAATGCTGAATGAATCTTTAAACTAGAGAGAGAATGTCCCACTCAAAACACAGGATCTTTTAATTTGCTTATGTTAATAGATATCAAGAGCTATCTATCTATATGTATGTGGATGTTCTATACAAACCCAAATGCAAGTCACATCCTTCTATATAGAAAAGAATGATAGAAACCTAAGAACATGATACATAAGATTAAATAAACTCCCAAGGAATCCTATTGAAATTTTACTACTCACCATCAAATTCTGCTGGTCCAACACCTACTATAATTATTGACATTGGAAGTTTTGAGGCCTTCAAAGAGAATACACAATTAGGTTTCAATTAAGAAATCAAGTTCTTAAGAAAAGAATTAAGAAATAATATCCTGAGTTTTATTTCACATATTTTTCACAGATGTTCTTTAAAATAGTTTTGAACATAATGGTTAACACAGAATAATATACTTGATTATACTCTTATCCTTTCTAAACTATCTACATATGTTAATGCAGTGAGACATTCTTCAGGAATAACTAGCCCTGGATAAGAGCAAACAAAAAGTAAGGAGCATTTACTTTCACTTGCTACTCTCTGCCAAAACCTTTCTAAGCTGACTTTGAGTATCTTTGGCCTCTTTTTCATGTTCTTTCTCCTCCAAAAATCTTTCAGTTACTAATGGGGGAAAATGGTACCAGATTTGTGAAATAGTAATAGTACCATACTCTACCTCATTTATATATCCAAGGTTAGAAAAGAAATTTTCATAGTAAATGAATAAACATAAATGATCATCACAGAAAGTTATTATTAATATTATTAATGTATGTACTAAATATCTATGAGATTGTGAGGGAGACTAAATATTTGATATTGTAACATGTTTTTCCACCATATGTATCACTTCTATTACATCATCACTTTAAGTAATTTAATGGTATGAATGTGAGATACAGCAACAGATAGATGGCACACTATAGCAACCACATCTTCAGCTATGAAGGTCTCTGAATTATGAGTAATTATTCCTCGGTGCATCATGTCCTATTAGTTAAACCTAAATTATTAAGTCCATATTTTAAAATGCATATTAATGCCGCCAACCAGAGCATAACGGAAATCAAGACGAATTCAACCCAAGTGTGTGTTTGCTTAAAAAGCAACAAACATACAAATAAACAAATTGTAAACCTTTATCTCCCCTTATTTTTATGTTGGTTTTTCTAAGAATATCTATAAAGCATTTAATTTTTCCCCACATGTAACTATTTTTTCATACTCCAATCAGCTCATTATATTTCTCTATGCTGCTAATAATTACGAGGTTTGATAAATAATTCATTCATGCAACCTATGTTTATTAAATGTCTACTTCGTGCCGAACATTGCTAAACCTAGATATAGATAGGTGAGTAAAAACAGTTACAATTTTGTAGATTACCACCTAGTAAACACAGATTGTGTAGATTAATCTAGAAAAGAAGACAATTAAATAATCTTTAAAAAATCATACAAACATATAATTAGAAATTATAATGAGAAGGATAATTTTTTTTTTTTTTGAGACAGGGTCTCACTCTGTTGCCCGGGCTAGAGTGCCGTGGCTTCAGCCTAGCTTACAGCAACCTCAAACTCCTGGGCTCAAGCGATCCTCCTGCCTCAGCCTCCCAAGTAGCTGGGACTACAGCCATGCCCGGCTAATTTTTTCTATATATATTTTTACTTGTCCAGATAATTTCTTTCTATTTTTAGTAGAGTCGGGGGTCTCGCTCTTGCTCAGGCTGGTCTCGAACTCCTGACCTTGAGCGATCCACCCGCCTCGGCCTCCCAGAGTGCTAGGATTATAGGCGTGAGCCACCACGCCCGGCCTAGCAGGATAATTTTTGAATCAATCCAGCCCCTATGCAGTTCTATAGAATGGAGATCAGCTAGCATAGTTCTCCTATAACTGGAAAGTAAAGGTTAAGAAATAACCTGTACAAATTATAAGATTATATACAGATAGATCAAACTAATAGAGGTGAACATATGAAGGTGATGCTACTATCTTTCTTTTTGAAGCAATCATTTCTTTTTCTTTTTCTTTTTTTTTTGGAGACAGAGTCTCGTTCTGTTGCCTGGGCTAGAGTGCCGTGGCGTTAGCCTAGCTCACAGCAACCTCTAACTCCTGGGCTCAAGCAATCCTTCTGTCTCAGCCTATCGAATAGCTGGGACGACAGGCATGTGCCACCATGCCCGGCTAATTTTTTCTATATATTTTTAATTGTCCAGCTAATTTCTTTCTATTTTTTTAGTAGAGATGGGGTCTTGCTCTTGCTCAGGCTGGTCTCGAAGAATTTTTTTTTTAACTCAACTATTCATACTCCTGATTGATCCTCATGGATGAATGGTATGGTGTGTATGAGTTGTCTCGATAAGGTTGAGGATGTGATCTGCTGCAAAGGCACGGGTGTTCTATTTTAATGTTAAGTCAACTAAAAGAGACTCTGGTCTCACTCTGAGTACTACCATCCTGTCACTCAACCAGCCTGGTACTGAGCGACCACTACTCACGTTAACTATGGACTCCTTAGTTTGAGCCATATCTGAGATAACGCCATCTGTAACAATCAGGAGCACAAAATACTGGGAGCCGTCCTTTACAGAAGCAGCATACCTGAAAGGCAATGAAAAGGTAAGGAATATTACAGAAAATAAAACAGTTCCTCTCTATGTGCTGGCTGCTAAATGCAATTTGGAATAGTCAACAAACCTTTTAATCTTAAGAAAATATTTAAACATATGTTAGAAGTCTATCTTATGTAAACTCTCAAATACACATTTTTCTGAATAGCACACTAGAGTTAACTGCAACATTAGTCCATGCCAGTAGGCAGAAACATCTGTCTTAGGAGTTCATTAACTAATAAAATGTGAGAAGGAGATGAAGTGCTACTTAGCACAAAGGAAAGGACATAGCTTTTGGAAATAAACATTTCCTGGCTAAGCAACACATTATGTGAATGATTATCTGTAAATCACCTAAGCTATCTGAACTTTATTTTCTTACCTTTAAAATTGAGATAAAAACACTTACACCTTTGTATTATTGCATGAATTAATAAAGAAATTGTATGTATGGTACTCAACATATAAAAGGATTCTATAAATGGTAGTAATAATCAAAAATGCCTTTTGTTTTGGAACTACATAGAGGTAAAGGATGCACAATATTGTGAATGTACTAAGTGTCAGTGAATTATATACTTTTAAATGGTTAATTTTATTATGGGAATTTCACATTAATAAAAAAATGCTGTAGAAGAATGTTTTTTGACACATCTACAGTCAAGTTCTTAATACATGTTAAATCAATGAGAGAATAATTATACCAAAGTAAAAAATTATGTATATATTAAAAACATATTCTAGCACTTAAATAAGTTTATTAGAATTCTTGCCAAATAATACACAGTAATTTAGAGGAGAATTTTATGAATATGTTATATTTTATTATATTTCTCCTTTCTCGTAGTGCTCTGCATTCTAGGTACCTAGATTATATTTTCAATAAGCATACCTTTTATAATTTTTGTACATGACTGGTATGTAGTTCATGTCCAGTGATGAGTAACCATTATGGTTCTCTTAGGAGAGAGGAGAGTAAACAAGACCTTGATCTATGTTTCTAAAAAATTATCAAGTAGATTACAGAACAATTGGGTTTCAAAATACTTTCATTGATTGGCCAATGAAATTCCTTTACGTCCTGAAGGACCCCAAGGGATCCCATCTGAACAGGTTAGAAACAGAGAAATAGCATAATATGTCAGGACACAACTTATTTCTTGGGCAGCAGAATTAATGATCATGTGAAGAAGAAAACTACTTGTCAACTTTCCCATGGACTACAGAAACTAAGATTTGTTCATGCTACTAATAAAATACTGGTAATTTTGTAGATTGATAAAGAGAATACAGTAAGTGGCATATTCACATGCTGTAAAGAGCATGTTGAACGGGTTCCATGATGTACTGTAGAGTCAAAAATACCCCCATAGTACTGAACAATTGATCCTGGACATAAAAGAATTTGTATTGGCCGGGCGTGGTGGCTCACGCCTGTAATCCTAGCTCTCTGGGAGGCCAAGGCGGGCGGATTGTTTGAGCTCGGGAGTTCGAAACCAGCCTGAGCAAGAGCGAGACCCCGTCTCTACTAAAAATACAAAGAAATTAATTGGACAACTAAAAATATATAGAAAAAATTA
>NW_012150352.1:367437-368772 GCF_000956105.1 Propithecus coquereli | reverse complement strand
AAATCCTGAAAAGAAAAAAAATAAAATAATAATAGTGGCTATCTCTAGGTAGTCAGAGATCTAGTGACATTTCTTTCATTCTTTAACCTATTCTATATTTTTCCAATTTTTCTCCAGTGAACGTGTATTAAAATCAGAAAAAATAAATGCAGTTTGCAATCCAGTGTTACCTGACGGAAGAGAAAATGTAAAATATCTGCCACATGCATATTTTCAGGCCACAGTTGATAATCCGAAATACAGAAGGGGTCAGAAGGAATAGAATTTGGTGTGGGAAAAACCAAAGCAAGGTAAAAAGAAAAGAATCAATGAAACATATCCACGTTGTTCAAGGGAAGTGGAGCTTGCTATTAAGATGCTCTCGTTCCAGGGACAGCACATGGAAAGGCATCATTAATCTGGACACCTAGTCTAGCTTTTTCATACATTAAATGCTCTGTCATTATTAGGTTTGATTCTCCTAGTCCAGATTCCACTAATAAATAACACAAGTAAGACAGTGTGTTCATTATCTATTGCTATGTGACAGATGACCCCAACACTTTTACCCTTTTGTACAGTGGTTTAAAACAATGAATATTTTTATTATTTCGCACATTTTTGGGATGTCAAGCAGCTTAGCCAGCTTTTCCTGAGCAGGATCTCTCATGAGTTCCTAGCATATGTTTCTTAATGAGATTTTGATGTAAAGTTCTCAGCACAGTATCATGATAGCTTGATGGAGACTGTTTCTACTGAACATCTTTTTCCTCACTTTCTTGGATGTAGAGAGTCAAGATGCTGACCTGGGCTGCAGTCATGTGAAAGCCTGACAGTGACTAGAGGATCTGTAAGTAACAAAGCTCACTTATATGGCTGTTGGCAGGAGGTTAAGTGGACTCACCATAGGGCTGCTTGAGTGTTCTCAACAACATGGCAGCTAACTTATTCCAGAATGAGTGATCCCAGAGAGAAAGCAAGGACAAATCCCCAAAAACTTTTATGAGCTGGTCTCAGAAGTTACATACCATTACTCCTACTTTAATGTACTTGCGAGAAATCAGTCACTAAGTCTAGCCCACACTTGAGAAAAGGGGAGTTAGGCTCCACCTCCTGGAAGGGCGAGTATCAAAAATTTTGTAGGTGTATTTTAAAACACTAGTGACACTAACTAAATTTAAACATAGCAATAATTTTAGCAGGTATGTTTTTACCTGAACAATCACAAGTAACTGGTAATTTATAATTAAAATTTGTTGAATTGTATACACCAAGTTTTATACTAAAATATTTATATATGTAATTTTCATAACTGCTAAAAATGAAGGTAAAGTAATGTCATTGTTCCCACTTCAC
>NW_012150352.1:361122-367387 GCF_000956105.1 Propithecus coquereli | reverse complement strand
GATTCAATTCTTAATTTTAAAATACTGATTTTTTTTAAATTCATTTCTTACTATGATTCAGAAACATAAGGTTTTCTATTTAAATTTCATGTGCTTAATGGAAGGCTATAAATAATAATGAAAAACTTTTATAATTACAACGGTATGTCTCTTATGCTTTTCTTACCAAGTGATGCTCTTAAAATGTCAAATTTCTACGAGATTTAAAAAAACACAGAAAGTTGAGTGTTATGCAGTCATATAAAATACCACTTCCAGTGGCTTAACAGATTGCCTTTGATTCACCAGAATGTATACCTAAGAGAAGGGGGAGAATATATTCATATTTTGAAGAGAGTTAGAGATAGAGCATCAAGTAAACTTGGAATTTCTCTGGTTTGTTGTTTTATCTTAAAAATTCATATGATTTTTATATTTTCTCATAAATATATGCTTATATTAATGCTTTGTATTTCTTAACTTCGAGGAAACCTAAGTCTGTAGAAAGATGAGTTTATTATCTGTCTTTTGCTACTGCTAGACACACTTAATTTGAAAATAAATTACATTTTACTAATAAGAGCTGTCTAACCCATTTTAGTTTTTATCACCATCAGCACCACAAATTAATGCTTTAAAACTATTCATTGTTTTTATGGCACTTGTTCTACGCATTGGCATATTGTTGTACTTTGCAAGCAAATCTAAATTTCAAATAAAATCCATTTTTTCCAATTTAGCCTTTTAAAGAATATTATATGCTTATGATAAAATAATTAAAATTCTACAGAAATGTATGAAGTAAAAAGTATAAGCTGGCCACACCCGAGTCCCTCTTCGAGGAGGTGACACTGATACATAGACTCACAGATTCAAATTATATTTTAAAGGTATTAGAGAAGATTGCTTTTTAAAGGAACCAGATAAAGAATCCTTTGTAAATTCCATAATTAAAACTTTTATTATGACAAGCAAGCTACCTTTTTTAAAATATAACCTATCTATATCTTAATATTACTATGATAAACCTGGAGAGAGATGTTAACTTTGTCAGGGTTCTGGAATTCAAACACATTTCTTTTGAGTTTCTGTGAAAGAAATGTCTGGCATTGTTTTTATAAAAGTTCATAAATGGTTGGCTCAGATTTGTGGAATATTCTTTTAGCTTATTATTAGTTCATAAGAATAGAAAGGGCAAAAAGACAAGATAAGAAACTGATTCAGCAATGTCTTATTTAAGTAGTTCAACTATGCCATATAATGAATTAAAACTTTTAAACACTGAATAAAGGAATGCATTTAGGTATTTCAACACAAAGTAACACAGCAAATTTTATGTTACTAAGTTATCACCCCAAACTACTTTTGATTGTGTAATCAAGTGACCACTGTATCCACAAAGATAGGTAGATTTATTTTATTTTCTTTGGTTTGTCTTTATCTTCATAGCAGAGATAAAGGTTTAAAGGTGCAAGGCACCATAGCCTAGTGATCTGGACTGAAATTATTCTGGTTGGAATTTTAGCTCACCACAAATGGCCACTCTACATATCTATTTTGTCATGAGCAAAATAGAAATAACACTACTGTCACTTTCTAGGGTTGTGAAAATTAAAAGAGATAATCCACATTACAGCAATGAGCATATTGCTGGACATAGATCATGGGCTCAGTAATGATTGTTTTGATATTATTATTATTATCGACCATATAAATGGAAGAGATAGAACATAATACATTCTTTAGATTGATTTGAAAATTAGTTACATAACTTCCAAAGTTAAAAATGTCATTTCCTGAAATACAAAAATAAATTTTGGCTAGTTATCTGGATCCTGGAATGTTTTCAATAGCAGGAAAAAAAGAAAAAATGTAAATAGCCAATAGACAGAAACTGAGAGATTCATCTTAAAATTTGATAGCCTCAAAACAAGGAACTCATTGGGCACAGGAAACAAGTGACTAATAATTAGGAAATGATGAATATTATTTAAGTCAAGTAAAGAAATTTTCATGATGTCTTGAAAAGATATTTGATATTTTCATTGGTGTATTAGTTTATTTTTGAAGTATCAAGTTGGTAAAAAATAACAACAAATAAAATTTATTTCAAATAATTTGATATTATTGATATAGAATTCTAGATGAATAGTAACTTTTGAAAAAAATGATAAAAACAAGAATGTAGAAATGGTAATGCAATATCTAAGAGGAAGCTAAGATTAATCAGGGGATGGTTAAAACTCCATTTTATTCAAACTGCCTATCTGTAAAAACATGATTTTCTTAATATTTTTCTTTGTACTGTTATTTTTACATTTAAATATAACATTGTACTGTTATATTTAAACACAGTGTTATGAGATATATTATTACATTCTTATCTGGAAGGCCCTGAAATTATTTCTCCAATTTTAAATTGGTTTCCAATTTACAACATAATGGTATTAATAATACATTTCTTTCTTTTGGTAGGTGGAATGATCATGCTTGTATGTCAATTTGGCTAGACTATATAATACAGTTATTTAATCAAACACTAATCTAGGTGTTGCCATGAAGGTATTTTGTAGATGTAGTTAACATTTACCATCAGATAACTTTAAATAAAGGAGATTCATCCAATTAGTTGAAGGCCTTAAGAGCAAAAGCTAGTTTTCCATAAAAAAAGGAATTCTGACTCAAGGTTGCATATGAAATCCTACCTGAGTTTCCCAACTACCACCCTGCCCTACAAATTTCATCCTTGCCAGCCCCTACAATTGTATGAGCCAATTCCTTGAAATATGTGTCTATGTCTATATCTGTGTCTATATCCATGTCTATAGCTACGTCTGTATATCTCTGATTGGTTCTGTTTCTCTGGAGAACCCTGACTGATACAGTAGCTATCAATCATAATCACATTTTCCATAGGTCATTAAGACTGGCTAAGCATTACCATTCAAAAAGTTCTTTAGTTTCCTATTAATCCTTGCTAATTAAAATGCACTCATAATATATGGCATTCAGGTAATTTAATTAAACAAACAGGTACGGATTTCTCAGTATATGCAAAATATTGTGCTTTATATTGTTTTATGTATATATATGTATGTATGAGAATGATTAAGTCACAATGAATGGTTCCTCCCTTCAATATGGAAAAGAGATCTTACAACCACATGCAACCACAGAGTAGCACAGAATTAGTGATAAACATATACATAGAATGATAGCATAGACCAGAAAAAGCAGTGATTCTGTGTGACTGAATGCAGTGCATTTGGGAGAATGCAGTGGGAAATGAGGTCGGATAGGTGGGAGGTGGTTGGATATTGGTTGTTCTTGAATGCCAAGCTAAACTGCACTTAAATTTATGACAAGGCACCAGCAGATGTTGAGTAAGATTTCTGTATCATTTGAAATGCTATTCCCCAGACAGCTCTGGGAAAGGAGACCCGGGAAAGCAAGAAATCAGAAGCAGGGGCTTGGAAATCCCCAGAAAAATATATAAAACCTTCAAATGTTGCAAATTTGATGCCTTTGGTCTTGTCTATTTCACAATATTGTCATCTCATTAATATTACCTAGGAAGTCAATACTCTTATTACACAGAGATCAGTTCTAAAAATAAACATGTGCTTAAAATTATTATTGTTTAAAAGAATAAACATTCTTCATAATGCTCATAGAAAATGATAACAACTAAGCTTTTACCCATAAAGAAAACACAGTTTTTAGGGGGAAAAAAATCAAGCAAATAGAAAAAGTATGAATATATGTTTTCTTTGACTTAGCTGAAATGAATTTTAGTGATAATATTTCAGTATTTACAGAATTCATTTATTAGACATTTGTTGAGTATTTACTTCCTATATGATGGGCATGCTGCTAAGTACTGTTTAAATGCCTTTAAGAATTAAATAAAATAAGAAGTTTTATATAGAGGTCACATGCCATAACTATGTCAATTAGAATTTATTTCTAATATAGAAACAAACAGTATCTCATCTATTTAGTTGATAAAGTTTTTGGATGATAAATCTGGATCATACAGAAATTGTCTTAATAAAAGCTTAAAACCAAAATGAAGCATGATATTCAAAGATAAAACAAAAGATAAAGGTGTTCCTTTATAGATCCATAATAAGAGATGGATACATGGAACTTTCTATTGTACTGGAAGGAAAAGATGACTCTCAAAAAGCCATCTCTTACTGTTTTTCTTATTTTCTCTCATTTAAAAAAATAACAATAAAGAATTATTAGATCATGCCTTATTTTCAAAGAAGCTGAAAGCTTTAACTAGCAGCCATCCCTATATTTGAGAATTTATAAAATTCTGAGTAAAACATAAAAAAATGGAACAGATATCATCATCGTCCAGTACCCTAATAGAGGCTCCAATACTGTGAAGCCTGTAGTTTTCAATGGTATATAGAAATGCATCTAGAAATTTTATATCTATAACTGTAACTTTTACAGTAGAGATATATGAGAAAAAATTAAAAATTAATTGGTAAACACTGATGAGCACATTTATAATAACTAGCGTGAGTTTACACAAAATAAGTCTTGTTATTTTTCTCCTATCTTTTTATTACAAAGTGATCAATACAGTAGTGTGGAAGAGTCAACTGTAATTTATCTTGCATTAACATGATTTTTTATTTTGCTTTATTCGACAGCCATCAATAAACTAGGAAAACACGTATACATAACATTACTTGTACAGGTAGGTGAATATAATAAGCTAGGAAATGTTTTTCAAATTATAGGTAATGACCCATTAGTGCACTGTGAAATCAATTTTGTGAGTCAAGATCTGCATTAAAAAAAAAAGGAACAGGAAAGAATAGGATACCATAGAAATAAAGAGAAAATATGAGGTAAAAAGTCTAATTTTAGGAATAACCTTTTTTTATTTGTATGTGTAACAGGGTTGAGATGTAAAATTCATGTCTCAGTATAGACAGCAGAAGAAAATGTCTGAAAAACTCCAGCCAAAGGGTCATATGCAGAGAATGATCATCAATGTGTCACTGTCAACCTGAGGTACGGGTCCACAGGGAAGCTGCACTGGGGTCAGCCCTGGGTGCAGAGGTATTTTAACATTTTGTCCATGTGCCAGATAATGGAAAGTAGAGCACATTTAAATTGCTGGTAATGTCCAATAGGAAAGGTGGTAAAATACCAGAATCTTCAAATAGAACTATTTAAATTGTACTGTACATTGCTTTGTACATTGATAAACTGATCAAATGCACTATTGTTTTCAAGTTCTGGCTACATATTTGGAAGACTATGAGAGCTCTACTTTTTGGATTCTCTCAGAATAAGGCAGGGTTTCATGGAATTTGCAACTGGTTCACGCCAAAATTTTTAGAAAATCTGAAAAGTAGTGTCTAATTCATTTATGCACTTATGAAAAAAAATGATAAGTAAGTATATACAGATTTTTGCATTTTAACATTTTCTCCAGAACATGTACTTGGAGTCATAAGCAATTATATTCTGATCTCAGTACTATGTACTATATACAGGTAGAGCTCTGGGAATTTATAAAATTAGCTACTATATTAATTTCAGAGAGGTCAAAATAATATGCCCTATATATCAATGAAAGCTTCAAATACTCATCTAATAGAATTCAGTCTCTTATTACTTCTATGCTACTTTGGAATGTGGTATTACATATGAATGATTTACATAGTTGATCACCATCGATCTTGTTGTTGTTCTCATGTATGCCTTTTCAAAGAAAACAAGATTTTCCTTGGTCAAACAAAGACAGGTCCTAACATAACCTAGCGTATGTTTCTTAACGAGATTTTGATGTAAATTTCTCAGCACAGTATCATGATAGCTTGATGGAGACTGTTTCTACTGTACATCTTTTTCCTCACTTTCTTGGACGTAAATTAGAGGAAAACAACTTTCATCTGGAGTCACGCTAACAATAATGTTATGATTTTACCATGGTCCAGTGTGCTAGAATAAATACCTTGTGTACTCTCTACTTACCTTGCTACATGATTAATTACAGGAGCAAAGTTGGTTGGCCCATACAGTTGTACAGATTTCAGACTCCTATAGTAAGCTTCCATGACCCCCTCAATGCCATCACAGTAGGGGTTTTGAGGGTTTCCATTCTATAGAAAGTTATAGGCAAACAAACAAAACAGTAAAATATTAATAGTCTCTGTGAAGATCAATTGAAAAAGAAGAAAATAATACATGTGGACACAGATTTTTTTGGAAGAACATGCATTTATAGATTTATAATAACAAAACAATAATTATA
>NW_012150352.1:353959-357376 GCF_000956105.1 Propithecus coquereli | reverse complement strand
TTCAAGAAAGGCCAGATTGACATGGGACTGAAGTTTTCGTATTTGCCATTTTCAGCACCCATAGATTATATTAATATATTGCAGCAATTTAAGATGACCTTAACATACAATACTTAAGTAGAAATCAAATCAAATACTATTTCATTGAAGACCTACTTAACCCTTATCTGTCTTATTTATCCAAGAAAATAAAAATGCTTTTGAAAAAAACTAAGGTAATGTAATCATTTGGTAATATTAAAATAGGCATTATCACAAACAACATAATCATTGCTGTTTTCATCAGTTTGTGAGACAGACTATTTTACATAGAGTTAAAGGGGTATAATCTCTATCCTATAAATGTTTGAATTGGGTTCGAAGAACAGATTAAGGTGAAAATAACAAAAAATCCTTCCTTACCAGTAGATACGGGTTTGGTTACACTGAATGAATGTGGAATAGGAAAAGCAGAAAAGGAGAAAAGTAGAAGGGGAGAGAAAAGAAAAAATTACACACAAGTGTGAAAAGAAATGTACGGAAGGAAAATTAATAAACCTCATTTAGTTTAACACAATTATTCTTTTTCTTAGGCCTTAAAATAACTCATGACCTTTTTCCTGAGGCACTTCAGCTTTAGGATCACATGAGTGATTTTCATGGTCTTATAAGTTTCTGGGAGATTCTAATTCTCTGAGACACAACAAAATCCCAACAGACATCATTTTTATATGACACTGGGAGTGTGGCATGTGGGCTATTTCGTGGAAGGAAGAATAAAACCCTCCAGCAACCTTTTCTGAAATTGTGTGAGCAACGGAATAGAAAAGTAAGAATAAGTATAGAAATAAAAATATAAAACTACTGCTCTTAAAATATATTGGAGAAAGATGAAATCTAATCATATAAAAGCTTCTGGAAGTACATATATCACGGTGTTAATAAAGTCTGTGTTTCAGAGGTGAGATTACGAGCGCTTTTATAAGATGTGGTTAGTGTGGTTAAGAGCATGCTTTCTGAAACAAGACTGACTGGGGTTCAAATCCTCTCCTGCTCAACTTCTGAGCCTCTGAGTTGAGTTAGGCAATACCTGGAGGCATTCTTCTCACTGTAGTCAACGTGAGTGGCAGTTCCTAGAGTGGTGCCATATGTCAGCGTGATATATTAATATCTACCACATCAGAATTTTATGAAGATTATATAAGATAATGAGTATACAGTATATAACTCAATACTCAGTAGTTACTGACTATCAAATCAAATACTGTTTCACTGAAAACCTACTTAATCCCTGTCTCTTACTTATGCAAGAAAACAAAACTGCTTTGAAAAAAAATTAAAGGAATATAATCATTAGGTAATACTAAAGTTGAAGCATTATCATTATCAACATAATCATTGTTATTTTCATAATGAACTCGGGAGACTATTTTTCATAGATTTAAAGAGGTATGATCTCTGCCTTAGTCTGTTTTGCACTGGTATAACACAGTACCTGAGACTGGGTAATTTATAAACAATATAAATTTATTTCTCACAGTTTTAGAGGCTTGGAAGTCTAAGATCAAGGTGCCAGCAGGTTCTGCTGTCTGATGAGGGCTGTGTCCTCTGGAGGGGAGAATGCTGTGTCCTCACATGGCAGAAGGCAGAGGACAAGCTACGTGAAGCCTGTTCTATAAGAGCCTTAATCCCATTCATGAGGGAGGAGCCCTCAGGGACTAAATACCTCTTAAAGGCCCCACCTAGTAATACTATTTCATTGGCAGCACCTGAATTTTGGAGAGGACATATTTGAACCCAGGATAACTTCTATCCTATAAGAGTTTTAGTTGGGCTCAAAGAACAGATTAAGGTGCAAATAATGAAAATCCTTCCTTAGCAGTACAGGTTGAATATTCCTTATCTGAAAAGCTTAAGACCAGAAGTGTTTTGGATTTCAATTTTGTTTGGATTTTGGGATATTTACATTATTATCAGTTAAACATCCCAAATCTAAAAATCCAAAATTCAAAATGCTCCATGAGCATTTCCTTTGAGCATCCTGTCCACACTCAGAAAGTGTTGGATTTTGGAGCATTTTGAATTTTCTGATTCGGGATGCTCAACTTGTATATACTTGCATAAATTTGGTTACAAGGAATGAATGAGGAGGCAGGAAAAGCAGAAAATGAGAGAATTAGAGGGAGAAAGGAAAAAAAAAATCATACACAATGTGAGAAGAAACATATGAAACAAAAAATAAACTTCATTCAAATTAACACAATTATTCCCTTTCATAGGCTTTAAAATAGATAATAGATTAAGAATAGCCACACATTCTTTGATACTCCTGCCATTAAGAGGTGAAGGTTAATTCCTCTACCTTGAGCCCGGGCTGCCTTAGTAACTTTCCACATCCAATAGGATGTGGCAGAAATAACATTCTGGGACTTCTAAAGCTATGATATAAAGCCTTGGAGTTTCTGACCCAGACTTTTGGAATACTCACCTTGGGAAAGCTGACTGCTGTGTAAGAAATCTGACTACCATGAGACCACCATACTATGATGAAGCCCACAATAACCACAGAGACAGGCCATCTCTATAAAGAGGGAAGGATGTCCAGGCAATCCCAGCTACTTCAGCTATCCCAGCTCAGGCCCGACACATGAACGTGAGCCAAGAAGTCATCTGAGGGGCCGTATTAGTCCCAGAAGACATGGCATGGAAGAGATCTGAGAAATCCAAGCAATAGCCAGAATTGAAGCCCCAAAATATGGTGCCAGTCATCAATTCCAGGCATTCCCAGCCCTTTGAGCCATCCCAGGTGAAGCTCCAGATGCTGCAAAGAAAAAATGCACTAGCCCCCATTATATTCTGCTTGAATTCCTGACCCACAAATCATAAGCATAATGGAATGATGTTGTTTTATATCTCTAATTTTTAGGGAGGTTTGTTGTGCAGCAGTAGATAACCAGAATAACCCCCACCCTCCAATTTATAAATCATATGGACTTTAAATAGTTTTATGGCTAAGCTATTTAGCTGTCCTTTTTTCCATTTAAATCACACTCCTAAGTCACTTACTTACCAAAATTGAGCTACAGTCACAAAAGCTTGCTACATGAATGACTAAAGAATAAGTACCAAACTGATATTAAAAGGTATATTAATTTTTTTCAAAATATCAAATTAGTTTGATATATTCTTACCAAAGCAAATTCATGAGATATCCTTCCATCTGGAGGGAGTTTTGCACCAAAACCTAGAGCTGGAAACATCTTATCACTGTCATAATCTTGAACGATTTCCCCCACTGCTTTCAGTGCCATCCCATAGGCGTTCAGTTGGTAAGGATTCATGTAGTGGAGAGAAGTGGGCTGAGCAGGGTTGCCTGATGAAAGAAAATATATTCACACATACAGAGATTGGGTTAAAGATATTTTTTTAACAACACTT
>NW_012150352.1:352420-353909 GCF_000956105.1 Propithecus coquereli | reverse complement strand
ATGTAAAATAAAAGTTTAATATTTAGCACAAGGCAGTTAATGGTTGGTTTTGATGTTAATCTGAGCTGACCTATTTAACCTTCCTTTAAATCAGATTTTACGGTGCTCTTTTCCCTTGATAAGGTATGAAGCTAATTAAAATTAAAACTCATTACTGATTTTGGGCATATAAAAATGTATTATATATCTGCCTTAAGGGAACAATTACAAACTAGGATAGTCCTGAGCTACTTCTTTTTTTTTTTAACATTTTGACTGAAGGTTTATATTTCTATGAAGCTACATATTACCTCTATTCATCTGGAATTGACATTTCAAGGTCACCATTGTTCTCTCCTTTGGTAGTGGAAAGATAATCCTTGGATGTTCTATTCATTCTTATGGAATGTTTAAAGCACTGATTTCTGATTTAGTCCTAACACCGTAATAATTTGCTCCAAGGTTTCTGCATATGCCTTGGATGATAAGAATACTACGTTAAATTATGTCTTCTTTTTAATATATGCTCTGCATTATGTCAGGATTATTTTAAATATTTTACAGCTACTAAAATGAGATTTTCCCCTTAATGACAAAGTTGTGATGAGTTATAAAAAGACTTTTTAAGTCTGTTTAAAAACTCTTTCTTGAAATAATTATACAGAGAATCAGTTTTTGCTTGTTAAAACAAATTAGAATGAGTGTATGCATGGCTCTGGCACAAAAGTAAAAACACAGGATGTTTTTTCAAATAAGTGCATTCAATTTTGTTGTTTATTCAGAGGGCAATGGATGCCCTATTTCGCATTTCCCTTTTCATTAACAACCTTTTCCATTTATAAAATAATAAATGTTAACTTGTAGAACACGTAGAAAAGTATACAGAATTGATTTCAAAATGAGCAGTAATCCCACCACGCAGACTTAAGTGGGCAGGGGTGTCCAGATCTCACTCATTTTTCCTCTTTTAGCTCCCTCAGGGGTTGTATTGGTGATTTGGATTCAGCTCCATTCAAGAAGACTATAGCCTCTGTTGCTGTCTATAGCCTGTTAACACTTTTCAGCAGGGCTAACAAGCTGACAAAAATGCTGAAGAGAAGTTCTTAGGGGCTGTTTCTAGATTCTTTACTTACGGTGGGGAAAAGCTGAGAGAATTCTTCCTTTTAATGCAATACACAAACATCTATTGAGCTTCTATTTTATACATAGTACTGTATAAATAGTATACATAGTACTGTGTTAAAGACTCTTGGTTATTAAATTGTTAGTGTCTTTTTGGAAGAAAAGATATACACATACATATTAAATTGCATAGATGTGTATAAATGCCAAAACAAGTGAAAAGGATGCAAGTGCTTTTAGGTATTTAGTAAGAGCAATCACTTGGATAGGTGTAGCATTTCTCTATTCATCAATGCAAAAGTCAGTCTTTTAAGGGCCACTGGCCACAAGCTTATTAGAAATACCTCTTCTAAAGGTTCACACTATTGCATTTCCAGTTATAACCATG
>NW_012150352.1:327640-348460 GCF_000956105.1 Propithecus coquereli | reverse complement strand
TCTTTATTTTTTAAAAATCATGTGCCTTTAGCTTGAATCCTTATGCCTCTGGTGAGAGGACTCAACTGATTTAATGGACTTCAATAATTATGAGTCCTTCCTCATGTTGTATCACAAATACAAATTTAGTATTTGAAAAATATTCCCATTTAGCACTTTAAAAAAGGGCAGCATAGTGATTTTCAAGCTTAAGCTGATTAAATAACTAGATCTGACAAATTATTCAGAATTTTCTCACTAGACGTCAAGCTAGGAGCCTAACTCCCAGAGTCAAGTCTTGCCATGTGCAGAATAGCATCTGTAAAATAAATTCTTCCACAGTATTTACTGGAAGAACAAAATGAGATTATGTGTTTGAAAGTGATAAAAATAATAAAGCATCATAGAATTATAAGTTTAACCAGTGCAGTTATTATTGTCTGGGTCATGCACAAGATTCTGAATTTCCAAAATGCTCATACTCATAGGATGTTGCATTTGAAAAAAAGATGAAATTGAGAGAAAATGTAATACATGTGCTACCACTCAAACACATTGAGATTCACATCCAGTTGCCCTAATTACCAGCACAAAGGCAGCCTGAAAGTTCATTTAGTTTCTTAACTGAAAATGGAAAGTTAAATGAGACCTGTAATAGCACATAAAGCTCAATTCTACACTAAAGCATTGCCTGAAAAAAGAAAGCTTCAGGGCATAGTTTTTCTGATAAGGAAAAAAATAATAATAAACACTTGGGAGCCAGAGAGAAAGAAAATAAAGGAAATCTCCTTTTGGTTTATTATACATATAATTATACATAGAATATTTTTGTTCTAAAAGTAATTCATTGCACAAATGCTTTCATATTTCCAAAGGGTTAGCAGCATTTGAGGACTGATTTCACATGACAAAATCTCTAAAAAAGTGTCTTCTGACCAAAATGGCCTTAATGTTTCCCTTAACTTGGCTAAATTTTAGAAAGGTTTTTATTCCTGACCACAAACCATGGACTACTCTTTTCTTAGAGCATTTACTTTAGAACTGGAAATTGGAAATTCTTTCTCTGCCTCTTTGATATAGAAATCTTTTACAACAAAGGAATACCTTTCTCAAGGACCTGGGCCCATCCCTTTGAAATATAATCATTAAGAAAGACAGAATTTATTGATGGGGAAAAGAAACCCTATTCAGTAAATGGTGCTGAGAAAATTGGATAGACACATGCAAAAGAATGAAACAGGATTCATTTCTCTCAGCACTCACAAAAATTAATTCAAGATGGATAAAAGACTTAAATGTAAGGCATGAAACCGTAAGAATTGTAGAAGAAAATGTTGGAAAAACTCTTCTAGATACTAGCCAAGGCAAAGAATTTATGAAAAAGACCCCAATGGCATCACAATAACAATAAAAATAAATAAATTGGACTTAATTAAATTGAAAAGCTTCTGCACAGCTAAGGAAATAATCAACAGAGCAAATAGACACCCTACAGAATGCAGGAAAATATTTGCATTCTATATATCAGACAAAGGGCTAATAACCAGAATCTACAAAGAACTCAAGCAAAGCGGCAAGAAAAAAATAAACAACCCCATTAAAAAGTAGGCAAAAGACATGAATGGAAGCTTTTCAAAAGAAGACAAACGGCCAATAAACATATGAAAAAATGCTCAATGTCACTAATCATCAGGGAAATGCAAATTAAAACCACAAAGAGATATCACCTTACCCCAGTCAGAATGGCTTTTATTAAAAAGCCCAAAAACAATAGATGCTGGTGTGGATGCAGACAGAAAGGAACTCTTATACACTTTTGGTGGGAATGCAAATTAGCACAACCTGTATGGAAAACAGTATGAAGATTCCTCAAAGAACTAAAAGATGACCTACCATTCCATCCAGCAATCCCACTACTGGGTATTTAACCCAAAGGAAAAGAAGCCATTTTATCAAAAAGACACCTGCACTCACACGTTTATTGCAGCACAATTTGCAATTGTAAAGATGTGGAATCAACCCAAGTGCACATTAATTCATGAGTGATTTAACAAAATGTGGTATATGTATACCATGGAATACTACTCTGCCATAAAAAGGGATGAATTAATGCCTTTTTCAACAATTTGGATGGAACTGGAGATGATTATCCTAAGTGAAGTATCTAAAGAATGGAAAAACATACACCACATGTACTCGCTACTAAATTGGAACTATCCAAAGAGCACACACGTTTACAGAGAGAAGTAAAACTCAGTGGAAATCAAGCAGGGGGAGGCGATAGGTGAAAACTTATTTAACGGGTACAGTGAACACCATCTGGGTGATGGACACACTTATAGTCCTGACTCAAGCATCACAAAAGCGATCCATGTAACCAAAAACATTTGTACCCCTGTAATATTTTGAAATAAAAAAAAAGAAATGTTCAAGTAGGTAATGGTAATGTCATCAATTTTGTCCTGACAGATGGCATTGGGGTAGTTAGTATTCAAGTGTTACTACATAAATAAAATTGTTTTATGCTAACTGAGGAAAAAAGAAAAAGGAAAAAAAAAAAAAAAAAGAAAGTCACCAGTCCTGTCTCCCAATCTCTGTGAGAATGTAGGGTACTAACTTCAATAAGTGTCAATTAGCAAACAGATGGCCTAATCACACAGACAAACCTCCTTGTACTTTTCCCTAGCTCACCCCAGCACTTACAGACCCTCCAGCCTTTTCCCTAGCTCACCCCAGCACTTACAGACCCTCCAGCCTTTTGTTTTGAAGCAGTAAGTTCAATTTTTGTACTCTATCATAATAGCCTTAACACCTATTGCAATAGTCCTTCCTGGCCTTTTTAATGTATTCAGTGCAATTTGTCTTTGACACTTCCTTCTAAAGTAGAAACTTGGCTACTTAATCAAAATCCAGTGAGTGATAAGAAATACCATTAAATTTGGTATTTTGTGGACTAAATGGTTATTTAACTCAACTCTCAACTATAAGAGTTGTTACCCAATAGTACCAATATGGCAAATAATTCTATTTTATCCAGAAACCATAACTTTAAAAGATCATTGATACCCTCACATGTCTAACTGTCTTAACCTATCACACAGAACAGGGCCCTACTGTTCCCCTCCAAAGACGTTGCCTCTCTTTCCAGCATCTTCATCTGCTCTAGTCTTGTCACTGCACTACTAATGATACTTGCCCTTTCATCTCTGCTTGTCAACTTGCCATCCTGTCCTGAAATTCTTTTCCTCCAGCTTATGTCTCAAATACATTAGACAACCTTCCTTGTTTATTCCAGCCTTCATGGTCTTTTCTCGCATACCCTTATGGCTCTTGTGTTCTGTGTCACAAAATTTGGCAATTTAAGAAACTGCCACATTGACTGTCAACTCTTTGAACCTGGGACCATGTTTGTATTTCCTCTGTATCTGCAACAATGCTTATGAAGAATGAACCTGTAGTAGGTTGATAACATTGGGGCTCAATTAATAGCAATAATAATTATAATAACATGGAATCTGACATGTATTGAATATATTACTTTATGTCTCAATCCTTTCAAAAAAGTTATGACATGGCTACTTTCATTATAACCACTTTTTGGATTAAATAACTTGTTCAAATTCACAGAGTAATAATTGGTAAAATTAGAATATGAATCTAGGCCATCTGATTCCATAGCCCTTACTCTTAGCTATAACTCTTTAAATATTTTATAATGTTTTAAACCCAGAGTATTATCAAATTTATATCTGATTTTGTTTCAGAGTTGCATGATGTCTTTGTAAGAAAATCACACTTGAGTAGATTATTTTAACAGCTTATTGAGACATAATTTACATGCTTACAAATCAACCATTTAGAATATATAATTCAATGATTTATAGAATATTCACAGATATGTGCAATCATCACTATAATCAATTTTAGAACATTTTCATCACCTTAAAAAGAAACTCTACTCATTAGCTATCTCTGCAGCCCTAAACAATGACTAATCTACTTTCTATTGATTTGCCTATTCTGGACATTTCATATACATAGAATCACATAATATGTGGTCTTTTGTGACTAGCTTCTTTCACTTAGCATAATGATTTTGAGGTTCATCCATGTTGTAGCGTGTATCAGTACCTCACTCCTGTTTATGCAGAATAGTATTTCATTGTGTAGGTATATCACATTTTGTTTATCTATTTATCATTTGATAGACATTTGAGTTGTTTCCATATTTGGGCTATCATGCTGTTATAAACATTCATTACAAATTTTTGTGTTGACATATGTTTTCGTTTCTCCTGGGTATATATCTAGGAGTGGAATTCTTGGGTCATATGGTAACTCTATGTTTAACAATTCTAGGAACTGCAAAGTGTTCTCCAAAGTGGCTATACCATTTTTACATTCCAACCCACAGTGTTATGAGGGTTCTGATTTCTTTACATCCTCACCAACACTTGTTATCTGACTATTTGATTATAGCCATCCTAGTGGGCATGCAATGGTATCTCAATATAGATTTGATTTGCATTTCATGATGGTAAGTATGCCAAGAATCTTTTCTTGTGCTTACTGGCCATTTGTATATCTTCTTTGGAGAAGTGTCTATTTAGAGTCTTCACCCATTTTAAAAATTGGATTATTTGTCTTTTTTATTGAATTATAAGATTTCTTTATATATTCTAGATACAAGTCCCTCATAAGATGTATGATTTGTAAATATTTCCCCAATCCTGGGGGATGTCTTTTCATTTTTTGATAGTGTCTGTGGAAACATAAAAGGTTTTAATTTTGATGAAGTTCAATTTATCTATTTTCCTTTTGTTGCCCATGCTTTTGGTGTCATATTTAAGAATCAATTGCCAAATCTAAGGTCATGAAGATGCATCCACATGTTTTATTAAATTTATTCTTAAGTATATTATTTCTTTTGATATTATTGCAAACAGAATTGTTTTCTTAGATTCATTTTCAGATTGTTCCTTGTAAGTATATTGAAAAAGGATTGATCTTTATATATTGATCTTCTATCCTAAAATCTTGTTGAACTCATTTATTAGTTGTAATTGATTTCCAGTATATTCCTTAGGATTTCCTATGACAAGATGATGTCATCTGCAAATAGAGATAGTTTTACTTCTTCCTTTCTGATCTGATATTTTTTCTTTCTTTCTCTTGCCTAATTGCCCTAGTTACAACCTCCAGACAATGTTAAAGATAAGAGGTAAAAGCAGGCACTTCTGTCTTGTTCCTCATCTTAGGGGGAAAGCATCCAGCTTTTTGCCATTTAGTATGATGTTAGCTGTGGACTTTTCATAGATTCCCTTCATCAGTTTAGGAAGTCCCCTTTTATTTCTAGTTTATTGAGCATTTTTATAACGAAAGTGTATTGGACTTTGTCAAATGCTTTTTCTGCATCAACTGAGATGGCTATGTGGTGGTTGTATTTTCTTCTATTGATAAGGTATATTACATTATTTGATTTTTGAATATAAAACTAACCTTTCATGGCTGGGATAAATCTTACTTTGTCAGGGAGTGTAATTCTCTTTTTATGTTCTTGGATTCAGTTTCCTAGTATTTTATTGAGGATTTTTACATCCACACCTATAAGAGATACTGATCTGTAGTTTTTCTTTTCTTGTGATGTCTTTGGTTCTGGTATCAAGATAATACTGGCCTCATAAAATGAATTGGGAAGTATTCCTTCCTCTTCTAGTTTTTGAAAGAGTTTGTGAAGAATTGGTATTAATTTTTTTTAAAAAAATATTTGGTAGCATTCATCAGTGAAGCTATCTGGTCCTGGGTTCAGATTAACTTTGAGGGTAGGTATTTTTTTTTTAATTACAAATTCAATTTCTTTACTGATTATTCATTTATTCAGATTGTCTATTTCTTTTTATGTCAGTTTCAGTAGTTTATGTCTTTTTATTTAATAGATTCTTGCTTCAGCTAGTTGCTGTGCTAACATTCATCAGTGAACAAAATCTAGTATTTTAAACCAGTTGGACTTTAGGTATTATTTATTTACCTTGTTTATTTATTTTTTTGAGACAGAGTCTCATTCTGTTGCCCAGGCTAGAGTGCTGTGGCATCAGCCTAGCTCACTGCAACTTCAAACTCGTGGGCTCAAGCGATCCTCCTGCCTCAGCCTCCCAGAGTGCCAGGATTATAGGTGGTATTATTTCTGTGTTACATATTTGACTGAATAAAATGCAAGTAAAGATCATTAACTTGAAGCCATAATGTTGGAGAATAAACTTAATATGTAGTAAAAGGTGAGCTGAATTTGAGTTTGGTCTTCTCATTTGCAGTTCTAACTCTAGAACTAATAAACCAATATGTATTTATTAGTAAAAATATTTCCCCAATTTGAGTTTTCTCATTTGTATGAAAGAATCATTTCATTAAATGATCTCTGAGGTACTCTCTTCCCTAAAATTTCTATTATTTTGTGAAATGTGAGTCAATGTGAGATAAATGTGATTTAAAGGGATTACAATGTAAGAGCCATAGGCATAAAAGCAATTTGAAAAAAAAATCTAAACAAATACAAACTAGTGCCAACTTCTGGTAAAAGTTAAATAATGAAGTTCATGTTCTTATGATACATGATAACTAATTTCAAATGGTTTTCTGTTTAAAATAAAATTGCCTCAAAATAAAATGAAAAGTTCACACAGTTTTTTCTTTCTTAAAATGTTTGATATATAAATTATGAATTTTCATACATGGACTATCATATATTAGTCCTTCTGAATGAATTAGATATATATGCATTAACATGAGTAATTCTCAAAAATAAATAATTGAATAGAAATGAAATAATTTGTGTAAGGTACATGTATTATTGAATTAAATTTATACAAAAGAGGACACAAAAGAGTACTATAAACGCAAGTATTACCATTAGACACACTTCAGAATTATAATTATACATGGAAAAGAACAGAGCCTAAGAGAATGGGCAAGGCCATATAATGGGCTTAACTATATTAAAATTTCTATTCTTTTTAAAGACATGAAACAAAATGATATTTCAACATTTAATAAATCTGAATGGGACTGTTTTGCATTTTTGTTATATTTCTTATAGTCTTTTGCATATCTGAACTATTTCATAATATAAAAAGAAAAATTATGTGAATTACACATAAAAAGTACATACATGTAGGAATAAAATATCTAACTCTCATGAAAATTAAAATTTATTCTTCACTTAGTTGCTGATAATTTTCATCAGGGTATCCCCTCCTACTTACCGTTTGACGCCGTAAAATCAATAGCCACCGTGAAGTTGATTTGTGTTCTAGAATATAAGTAAACAAGAATCAATAATTAAATAACCTCATTAAAAAGTTTGTTTTCTATTTGCATTATATTTTCAATATTACTGATATTCTTAAATGTTAATTATGAGCAAATATGTTATAATTCACATTGGATAGCATCAGATAGGCAGTTTTACAAGGTAATACTTTGGAAAAAATATATTTATAGTCATACAATGATAAAATAACAATTAAAGTCCTGGGAATAAAGTTACCTATTTGGAGTACAGTGGCTCATAATGAAGAAGTCAAACTGCAAAAAATTATTTGCCAGAATTTATTATTAATTTGTCTGTTTACAAAATAATTCTGTAGTTATCACAAAACTATTATGCCCTTAAAAGTGTAGCAAAGCTAACATCATCTCTAATAATGTCATTCCTTAAACTAATTCTTTTGACAATCCTGAAAACATAAGATTTTCTTGTTTTCTTCAGAAATGAAGTATTTCAGATAAAGCTCTATTCATTGCTCACAGCATTTCTCTGTGTGTGTGTGTATTTATAGATACAGATAAATATAAATATGTAAAGATTGGTGAAATATGTTGTAAGATGCTCCTCAACTAGCAATGGGGTTATGTTCTGGTAAACTCATTGTAAGTTGAAAATATTGTAAGTTAAAAGTTCATTTAATACACCTAACCTACCAAACAGCATAGCTTAGCCTAGCCTACCTTAAACGTGCTTACAACACTTACCTCAGCCTACAGTTAGGCAAAATTATCTGACAACGCAGTACCCTGTAGAGTATAGGTTGTTTACCCTTGTGATTGCACAGCTGACTGAGAGCTGCTGGGAGTTGCCACTGCCCAGCATCAGGAGAGAGTAACGTACCACTTTCTGCTAAATGAGTGTTGCTTTTGCACCATCATAAAGTAAAAAAAATCACAATGGTAAGTCAGGGACCATCTGTATATACATTTTAAATTTTCAGCACATGGTAGTTACCCAAAATTATTTTACTGGGTTTATTTTTTGTTTTTGTTTTTTCTGATGGAAACTAAAGAGGTAGCATTCACATGAGAAATTCACTTTTTTGGGTATACCTATGACTCTTTCTATATGTAACTCCACCTCTTTCTTACCAAAGAAGACATAAAAACACAAGTAAATGACAACTATATGATTACTGCATTAATCTGGAATCACATCTAATCTAAACAATAATTTTTAATTAAAGAGTAAATCATTTGAAAACGTGAGTACTTTGACTATGTTTCAGCAACAAATTGCTTTTGACGCATTGCAAAATTGATTTAACACTCCCCAGTCTGGAAATGTTGGATAAATGTTGATGATAATGATGAGATTTAAACAAAGCAATCTGACTCTGGGTACTACATCATAAGGTCCCTTGTGATTCTCTTAGTAAAAAGTATAGTAGTATTTTCTTCTTTCTCCAAAAATTCAGTCCGAAAAGACCTAAATACAATTCAGGAATTGAATCAAATTCACGTTTTTTTCTAAGAAATGAACAATATTTTGTGATTTCATTTAACAACTAATATAGATTCCCTTTATAGCTATACGATAATTTTTTTCTCAGAGTAGAAATCGGGTTTATAGGTTAAGAATATAGGCTAATTTGAAGCATAACACTACCCAGTATGAACCAAAATGAGTACAGACTTTTAGAAAAGGAATATAGTGAGACACTTGGGAGAACATTTTCAGATAATAAACCACTATGAGGTACTGAAAAGAACAGTCACCATCAGCACATTGCTTTGTCACTCTGTGCCAGGAAGAGAAGGGACTATATAATACATGCTAGCATGGTGTATGAGGCAGGGTATGGTTTTTTTTTTTTTTTTTTTTTTGAGACAGAGTCTCATTTTACTGCCCTGAGTACAGTGCTGTGGCATCAGCCTAGCTCACAGCAACCTCAAACTCCTGGGCTCAAGCGATCCTCCTGCCTCAGCCTCCCGAGTAGCTGGGATTACAGGCATGCACTACCATGCCTGGTTAATTTTTTGTATGTATTTTTAGTTGTCCAGCTAATTTCTTTCCATTTTTAGTAAAGACGGAGTTTCACTCTTGCTCAGGCTGGTCTTGAACTCCTGAGCTCAAACGATCCACCCGCCTCAGCCTCCCAGAGTGCTAGGATTACAGGCGTGAGCCCCAAGCCTGGCCAGGGTATGGCTTTTGAGTCTGAGAAAACTGGGTTTGAGTTCCAGCAACCCAGTTGGGGACTGTAGCCAGATTTCAAAACTCTTGGAGGGCAGATGCCTGGCATATAGTAATAAAATAACTGAAAGAAAACTACATAAATTATAATATATATTATATTTTATACACATAATATACATATTATATATCAAATATATGCACATTATATAGCTATATATCACATATATATATAATGTATGGTTACATAGCTTATATTAACTCACCCACAATAATTTTAGAGAAAGAAGATACTATTATCCTCCTTTTATAGACAAGGAAATCTATGCTCACCAAACTTAGTAACTTTTCACACCAGTTAAATGCTGATGCCAGCATTGGAATTTGAATTCACATCCGACTTCAAAGACCGTATTTATAACCTCTATATTACTCTGTTTCTCCAATTAAATATTTGCATACCACCTGGCTATAACAGGAACACAATAAAGGATATTATGTTGCAAACCTAGAAAAGAAACTACACAGATACTCTTAATGATAAAGATGTTAGGTATAATCTCATGCTTGGGCAAATTTTTCCTTCTATCAAGTATGTTATCAAATTCATAAATCACAAAATCATCTGCATATATGGCTTTTTATGTTATTTTATTCAAATGGTACTTCATAAGGAATGAAAAATAACTCTGAGCTTTATGAACGTATGTTTTAGCATATTATAAAATCAATTTAGAAGTTTAGTCTTTGCTTCAATCTCGCTTAGGTTATAGGCTTAGACACCTTGTCTTAATTCAGCTCTCTCTTATAACAGTGTCTGCACAATGCTTTGCACATATTGGAACCTCACTGTATTTACTGCGTGAATAAATGCGTTCATTTTATGATTGTTTCTAACTTGTTCTCCAGGGTGACACAGGATGTGTGGCATAACTACCAACTTCTCAGAAGTATTAGTTTCAGATAAAAAAACTTCAGTAGTCATAGATACAAAGGTCCTCTCAAAGCCAAAGTTCTGCCTAGCAAAGCTACAAAGAAAAGTTATGGCTATTAACTAAAACACTATATTGTACCACAAGAATGAAAAAAGAGAGAGCAGATATTTAGAATTAAACTAACTTACTAAAACTCTAAACAGCTACACTAAATTACAAAACCAAGTAGATTATGTACAAAAAAATAATGAGTTTTTAAAAAAGAGGGAGGAGAGAGAGAGAGAGAGAAGACAAAAAGGAAAAAGGTTAGGAAGGAAGGCAGGAAGGCAGGCAGGCAGGCAAGCAGGAAGGACCAAAGAGCACTGTTGAAACCCAGACACTCCAAGACTAAGTGTATAAAATGCATTCATTTAGCACTAGATGATAAATAAGACCAGTTTGTAATCATAGTGCAAGAAACACTCTCAAGAAGTAAAGCAGAATCCTTAATGCATATTGGATGGTTGATTGATTATAAGATTTGATTAATTCTTTGTCTTCTTCTGCATATCAAAAAGAATCTTTCTCCTTTATTGCTTTCAATCAGCAGCAGTATTCGGACGAGAAGGAAAATGTTATGGCTCATTACATAAAGCAACTCATAGTAGTGATGGCCCTGTAGGGTACTACCATACTATTGAGATTTTCCTATTTATAAAGCTACAGTTTAACAATTATTTATTGAGCATCTTCCAATTGCCAAGCACTGTTCAATGAAGAGAAACAGGAGCAAATGAAACATTCTTCTTGAACTTATAGAGCTTACAATTCCAGCTTTCTATTATTAAAAGTAATAACAAAAACGGCATAGTATTTTATCATTGAATTCACAATCAATAGCATAACCTAAAATTTAACTGCACATTTACTGGGATAACAGCTAGTTCATTCTAATGATTCCTAAGAGTTTTCATTATAATACATACTTACTAAACCAAGTGTCACATTCTATGTATTTAGAAAATATTAACTACCAAAAATGTTAAAGTTGCTAGCAATACTATAACTTTAGGCTATAAAACACATTTCTTGAAGATTTTCATAAATGATTTGTGTCATAAAAGTAAACCAAACAACATCTTCATCAACAATCCTGTTACCTTATTTCATTCCCTAATATTACCCGAAGCCTAGTGTTAGAAAAAAAGAAATCAATCATGTGTCAGAGTAAAAAATCTGAATTCACACAAGATGACTACTGACAGAATATTCATGAAACAATCATATATAAATCCTCAAAACATTTTGCTTAGGAAGTGTCATCTTAGCTGTCATTTTATGTTTTAGAAGGAGACAAGACAGGGTAGGATTTCATGAAACTGAGATAGCAGTACTACATCTTAGAATATAAAAAAGTTATGCCTGCCAAATTGCATGAGTTAGTGCTAATGACTCATGAGACTACCTAAGTGTATGTCCTAGTACTGCTAAAATATACATTTGGATCATGTCCCTATTTTACTCTGCCACCCTTCCAAAGGCTGTGAATGACAGAGCAATCAGACATCAAGATGAGAATTTACTACTGCAGCAAAGATCCACAGGAAACAAGTATATATGCATGTCAAAGAAAATTACTTACATATACACACACAGCAATATCATCTTAGATATTTTTTCTGCAGCTATTATTATGAATTAATTATCAGGAACTAACAATTGTGATGGGGGTGTGCAGAAGGATTATTTTCCTTTCTTCCCAATTTTACATCCTGTTCAGTTGTACAAACTGAACATTGAATCCTAAAAATGGACTTCTCCCACTCCTCTGAATTAATCTTGACAAGCACAAATTCAGATCCACTAGCAGCTGGAATCTAGAACACATAAATGCAGTTGGGATTCACTCAACTACAACATTCCTCTTATTCTTGCCATGCTGGTACCAGCACTATGCTTCTGCCTGGATTTACTGATACGCATTCTGGTTCATACTTTGGCTCTGGAACCTGCCCTGACCCCCTGGTTCACTGGCCTTAGGCACAGTCATCCAGTCTAGTCCTTCTTAATTCTATATCACCATGGGATAAACCTTGAACCCTTTCTGTCTTATCTTTTCCTTCTTTCTTAAAAGTAACTTAACTACCTGAATGACAATACAGACAGCTCTCTGATTTCAAACATTGCTGCATCTTCAAAATTTCTGCTTCCCATGTCCATAAACTACTCACTGGATTAATTGTCCTGGCAATGTTAGATAAACTGGAATGAGGGCAGATTTTGAGATGTATAAGTGCAAATTCAGAGATAAATACTTTCTTCTACCAGTAATGTAATCTTTGGAAAGCTAATTAACCTTCTGCACTCATCTGTAATAATAAAACCTTCCTCAGATTGTTGCTGCGAGGACAAGAAAAGTACTTGTTCTTTAGAAGGCACTCATTAAGTGGTTGATTCATTATTATCACTATTATTGGTGGCAGTTTTTCAGGACCTGAGTTGAGCTTACTTCTTTGAATACTAGACCATGCAAAGCTTATCAAATTTCTGAGTCTATCATAGTTTTTTCAGGTAATTGCTTAGACTCTGACCCTCCCATGTCAGATTTCTTTCCTTCAAACTCACTACTAAGATCCCAACCTGTCCAATCCAAAACTGCACCAAGAATGATCTAACTTTGTTAGGTGTTATCTGGCTACTTCCTCTAAGAAAATTCCATGACATGAAGAAATTGTAAGATTTGACTTTTGCCTTTTTCTCCTTTCTATCCTTTCAAGTACTCTGAATGTCCGAGGGATCAGTGAAACGTCAAAAGTTAGTATAAAAAGAAACTGGAGACAAGTGATATGATTCCTCAACTGTTCATGCTAATATTCTTGGTCCTTATTGAATCCAGTTTTCATAAATTAGCAAAACTTTCTGCTTTTTCCAGACTCTGTAGATCAACTTCTGTATTTTTTAACACAATAAAAGTGCTCCAAAGTACAATGTTCACAAGGAACTAGCTCACCTTCCTACAGTTCAAGAATTTCTTGTCACAAAAAGGTATACATCATTGCCAACCATTTTTCTAAACAATAGTTAGAAAACAGCTTGTCAGTGACATAATCAAAATAAGCAAACAAAAAAAAGCAACCCCAAATCAAAAAGCAAGCGCTGCCCATCAGAGTCCCATTTAAAATGAAATAGATGCAGGAGAGGCAATGATGACTCATAGAAAGTCAGTGAAATTTTGAATCATATAGACTGATGTTTGAATCCCAGAATCATAACTAGGTAGCTGGTTGTGACTCCTTGCAAAGCTACTAACTCTCTGGGCCCCAATTTTCTCATATGATATACAGGTAACCACTACTTTGAAGGAGTCTTCTGAATATTAGAAATAAAACTCTAAAGTACCTGCATACAACAAATACTCTACATGCTAGAGGGCAAATACCTTGAGCAACCCATCATCTCCTGGTTCATACTAATCCTTTCCTCTAACAGGTCAGAAGAGACAATTCTCTCTTTATATTAACATCAATTTATTTTTCATTAATAATTCCTTCTCATAGTGTTGGTCAATGGTGTATCAAGGCTTGGGTAACAAAGCTGCAATCAGTACAAGCAGTAGGGGGTTCATTGTACAGAACTTAGAAACAATAATGCAATCTATGAATATGTAGCCTACCTTTTAATATCACCACACACTAGCAATTCTAAGCAATGTAAAAGATGAATTCTGTCACACTGTACTCCCATTTGCCCTTGGTAAGCCACTGTTGCTTATTTATTTCTGTTTCCCCTCCTCCTAGCCCCTAACCTTTTAATAGCCCACCAGAGTGAAACTACTTTAGACAGCAAAATGTGTTGTCCACAATAGACTTTAACAGAAGTAGATGTTAAAGTTTTTGTTTCTACAGAAGTTCCTATATTTCAAAGAAAAGTTCTGTGTTTACAGAGGAAAGTATTAGTCCCCCATGAGTAGAAAGAGATTTAAAGCTGTTTTTCTAGTGTTAGTAATAGTTTTTGAAAAATTCATTGCTGTTGCATCCCTCAGTTCTTTTAGTCTTCACTTGCTAAGCTAACAGGGCAGACTTTAACCATGCAACATAGCTAAGAAACTGCCCAATACCAAATAGTTTTTCAATATTTTGCCTAAATTAGCATTACTTCTGATGATGAAGAGTTTCCTTTGACTTTGAAATGGATAGCACTGAAAAAATTATCGTCAGAATAACATAAACTGGCAATGAAATCACAATCTTAATGTATATAACTAGACATCTCTTCCCAAGCTTCCATTTTAAATGTAGAAAAATGAGAATCAAGCATTAACCACAGCAATGTTTATGAGATTCTTCTTAATATTTGTAAAAGTTTCTATTCTAAATCTTTGTCTAGATGATTTAAGTTTAGATATGATAATGTTCCATGTGAATATATTTATAGAAGGCAGAATGGCTTTACTTTTATTAGATTTACCCATGTTCAGTGCTGCAGGGTTTAGCTCTCCACTGATTTGATGAATGCAAAGCACTTGGGTGCCACAACAAGAAGTACTATAAAAAAATCCTAAATATATATATTCCATTTTCAAATAAGAAATTGAATTAGGAAAAAACCCTTATAGTGTTGCATGGTCTGGCAAGATCTGCTCCCTGAGTCAACACATCCAATGCAATGCCACAAATTTTACAAAACTAAGGCAAACATCTTATAGCATCATGGCAACTGCTTCAAGTATTTTTAAGGGAAAAAAAATCCTTATGGGATTGTTGATAAAGGCACTTACTGATATGAAACCAGTCTTTAAAATAAGCAGCATCATAAGCCCATTTTAGCCTTTAAGATTAGCTTATGGTAGGTAGGTAGTTCTTTTTAAAAAAAAATTCAGACAAGTTTTAGATTTAGGGTTGAGTTTGAGTAGAATGAACAGGATCGTCTGGAATGAAAGGAGTATCCTGGAGTCATCCTCAAGCAGAACTGAACTACAAGAAAGTTACATTCACTGATTTTATAAATTTGAATATATCTTTTTCTCTCCATGTCTCTGATAACTGGGGCAATTACCATCAACAATATTATGATGACCAAATGAGAGAAGACATATTAGAACTTTAAATACATTGAGATTTTTCAGAAAAATAATAGCTAGCATTTACTGACAGTTAACTGCATGTCATTTAATCCTCATACTCTATGAGTGAGACATTATTGTTTTTATTCCTATTTCATAGAAGTAGAAACAGGTTATGCTAGCAAGAGGCAGGTCTAGGATTTGAACCGTGCAAGTAATGCCAGAACCCAAATTCTTGGTCACTATTAATACTACACATTGCCTCAATTATCAGCAACCACTTTGGAACTGTGCTGACTTTTCACCAAATATTTATTCCTTATTGAGATTCTTTCCCAGAACTTGCCCACTCAGTGTGTCCAATTACCTTCTCTCATGCTCCCTTTCTGTTAAGATACAGAGAAAACACAAGCAGTTCGTGCTTCTAATCTTGATTTCGCCTTTCCTCCAAGTAACTGCCAACCAAGATATAGCGTTCAGTTGAGATAATTTCTGATAGAGGGCAACAAAAATGCATTTTTTCTTATCCCAGAAAGCCTGGTCCATCTGTTTTGTTTGGTGATTGTGGTCTGAGGAGGTATGGAGAGAGGAAGTTCACAAGATGAGGTCTGAGAGAGACAGATACAGGAGTTTGTAATCCAGTTCATCCTGTGTTTAAATTTCTATTTGTTCATAATGTTTTAATTATGCTAAGAGATTTGGGAGGAAAAGGGGTAGAGAGCCGTGCTTAAAATGGCTGTCTAATTAATCCATATTTATTCAATGGCTATTTTGTGTTCAGCCCTATAAAAATATTTAAAAATTGTGTCTCTTTCCAAAAACAAGTCATATAAAAGAACAACTAAAATGACACCAGGGAAACTAACAACCACTGGGTATAACTGATACGGTTTTATCCAGCTCATCTGGACCGGCTGGATGACAGTTTGGGCTTTCTTCAGAGGAAGAAAATGACAGTCTGTAGACCTCTAAGTTTCTACTACACTCAATTTTCTGATAAAAGCACAGACCAGAGTTTCCTGTCGACATGAAATTGTACTAGCTCAGCAGGGACTCAGTGTGCAACAGAATTTGTGATCTGTTTTCTTCCTTCATCTGCCCGTCAAAGAGATGTGGAAAACTTTATAGATATTTGTTCCTTACTCATGTCGGAGGTGGAGTGGAGTTTCATAAGACTGGAGAGACACAGAGGGCTGAGGGAAAGACAAACGGAATTGAAATGTAGGATTCTGCTCTCAGATACTCATAGTACAAGCTGCTGGGAATATGGAAATATGTATAAATTCAATTCAAAATTAATAATAATTGAAATAATGATGACATTACCTAAGGAAGTATCTTAGATTTCAGAACAGTATGTGATTTGAAATGAATCTGATATTGTCCTTATTCATGATAAGGAATTTCAATTCATGATAATTGAAATGGTCAATGTCATAGGTTAGAGATTACTAAATAAAATTCTTTTATAGACAACTATAGCAGACTTTTAATATCTAAAATTATTTTTAGTAAGTAAAGAGATACAAAATAACTACAGGGATAAATGTACAGAGTATGACTAAAAATAATGGCCCCAAGGTCAATAATCCACAAGTGAAAGTTTTTATTACTCTGTAATGAAGCTCCTTTATAGATATTATTCTTCTATAATATTTAGAAAATAAAATTTTTCACTATCTCAAGTCATAAAATGTATCTCATATTCCAAGAAAAACATGGTACTGCTTATCCAAAAAAATGTAAAAAAAAAGTTTAAAAATTAGATTTTTATTTCAGAGAATATTTGCATAAAAATTGGATCTTGGCTGATTTAGAATGTATTGTCTCATCTGCTCACTGGGTACCTGAATCCATAAACCTGTCTACTGCAGCTAAACACAGTGCTTTAGGGATTGAGACAATGACTGAAAAGTAACAAGCTGACAACATGGTTCCACAAACAATCAAGGTTGTATTTTCATGTAAATATCTACATCAATAATGACTAAAGTAATGGAAGTCTAAAATACCCCTTACTAAGAATTAGGACTAAAAAGAAGTTTCTTTGAAGGCGAAGATATTAAAGGGCTATGAAAATAATTTTGCTTAGTATTTAAATGTGTTCATTCTTAACTCTGTGTAATTTTACGAGAATTACATGGATTCATGAGAAAACAACATTTTTATAATTTTCTATTCAATTATTTTTTTGTGAGACTAAACAAGAAGAGAGATAACATTTTAAAGTGCAATTCAAGAATTCCTTTCTACGAGTTTAATGGAAATGTTTGACTGTTGGCAAAATTGCCACGTAGTCCACACTAGTTGTCTGTTTCACTCCCTTTCTCTAACCCGATGGTCTCATGCATCCAGTCTAAGAGAAATGGTTTATAAAATTAATATAGAGGACAAAATGAATTCAGAAACAACTAACTTTACTTTACATGAACCAGAGTTGGCTAGAGCACCAATTTAATTGTGGTTATCTGTATAAAACGTTTCACCCTTTTTGAAGACCTCAAGCTTTACTTGTCAATTAAAATTCAACATGAGCATAACCTAACAATGAATATGTCCCTGAATTGATGCCACTCAGAGACAGCAACAAAACAATCCACAAATGCCAATAATCAATGTTGATATCTTGGTATTTCAAGTTAAAAGTGAGGAGTCACTGCAATTCACATAAAAACAGACACCGGTAATTTTTTTCAATTGCCTTTGAAATATTCTACTTATTTTAATTATGGTGGGGCATCTCTTCCAAAAAGTTAACTTTGATTAATTCCACAAATCTTAAAATGTACTAATAAATATGACCTCCAACATCTTGTGTCATTCTCCTACATACTACTTTG
Source organism: Propithecus coquereli (assembly GCF_000956105.1). Taxonomy (NCBI): domain Eukaryota; kingdom Metazoa; phylum Chordata; class Mammalia; order Primates; family Indriidae; genus Propithecus; species Propithecus coquereli. Next base: position 330,208 of record NW_012150352.1, on the reverse strand, counting down.
GGTTGCTTGGTTGATTGCAGCCCAGAGTGTTTGTTTATTTTATTGTTCTTCTTTGACGACATCAGAGGGCAAAAGACAAGGCCAGATGGTCTAAGTTAAGAATAATCTTTCTGCATGTATGCTGAAGAGGAGTGTATCAAAGACCAAGACGTGAATACTCAGGAAGTTTAGCCGAAGTATTGACCACTGTAAGGATGTAGCTGCAACCTACCTTTCTATGCTCTTTCTTCAGTTGAAAATACTCAATGTTTTATGATGGGACTAGGGGAAGAGGGGACAGAGGAGAAAGTGTTCTGAAAGGTGTTTTTCCAGGCACACAGTTGGTTTAACATGAGCTTTTACAAAGAACATAAAAGTGGCTAATAAACAGAGGTTTCACAGATAAAAACTGACAATGACTTATAACTATTAGATTAGCAAAAATGAAAAGGGAGGGACACTATTTAACATTCATACACAGATTTTAGGACTATAAATTATTATAGTCTTCTGGCAACACAATTTGGAAATATTTAACAAATTGTATAATATGCATATCATTTAATCCAACAACATTATTTTTAAGCAGTCTACAGACATATTTTCATGTCTATATGCAAATGCACTAATGAAGTGCACAGAAAGCTAGATGCCATGTTTTTACATTGCAGCTTTGTTTACAATAAAAAAATGGATGTAACTAAAGCATGTATTGCCAAGAAATTTAAATTAAATTATATGCATACAGACAATGAAAAACTTAAAACAAGGTGGTAGTGACATGGCAATATATATACACAATATATTTAATGAACAAAACATACAATGCAGCATACTGTACACAGGGTGATCCTACTGTTTTAAAAAATAATGACGTGTTAGGGAATTAACAGGGAAGAATATATGTCAAATATCTAATAGTGATTATTAGATCACCTAGAGTGTGTGGTAATAGGAGATTCTAACTTCATACTAAATGATTTCCATCTTTCATAACTTTTTACCATCTTACATTTTATCTTTATAATGTGAAACACAAAATACATCTATATTAAAATTTCAGAGACATAATACTTATTTTCCCAATACCTGAAAATAAACACAAATAAAATAAAATAAAATAAAAACATTCTGTGGTTTTAGAAAAAAATTATTATGAAGCCTACTAATTGTCATTGAGGTGTTCAAAAGTTTACAGAATATTTTTTTCATTGTAAGAGTCCAGATATTCTAACTGATGTCGTTCACAAGACAGTCAATAGCCACTACTGAATTATACATAATAAATTGTCAACTATTATAATTCTAATTTGAAAGGAATGCAACTCTGTATTTTATATTGCTATTATTCAGAAATTTTTATGTAATTAAGTGTCTGCTTTTAATAAGCTTTTCAGTCATTGCAGTGCATTTATCTGCTGGGAGGTTGAGGTTTTTTAATAAGAAGGGCAGAAAATCCAAAAGGCTTACAATGTCTAGAACAGGTAAAAAAAAGAATATCTGTAGGAAATCTATCAAGAAAAGTGAAATTAATTTGATGAGATATTTAGATGTTTGTAGCTACTTATTTCTACAGTGATTTTAATATTTCTATTATCCATTTCAAGCTGATATGATTTATTATTTTCATAATTAGGAAGAAGTTTACATGGGTGGTATCCGATTGTTATTGTATTTCGTAATTGCAAAGTAAAGGCAAATAAACTATGCGTACATTTTATACTGTAAGAATGAATGCTTGTTTTCAATTTCTGGGGGGGCTTGGGCAGGTTAAAAACAGAAACAACTAGGTTAAAGAGAGGAACAAAATTGAAAAGACTTCCCTAAATACGAGGGTATAAAAATTTATAATACATTATTAACACGGGATCTGTCTGGATTTTGAAAAATTTCAAGAATGGTTACAATGACCACTTTTTTTTTTCTGAAATGTGTTCTTGCCTAGAAGCCATGAGGGCAACTACATGACTATTCACCACCCATTTCTGCATTATGATTTATTGACAATGAGAACACCAGCAAAAATTGTCAAAATCAAATCTGAAAATGTCTTTATTCCCTTGGCCCCTTCATTCCTTCGTCCCTTTCTGCAGCCTGATGACATTCTACAATGAAACAGTATGGGGTGTGGGATTTTTTAATACTCTGGATACATACACATTTAAATCAAGCCCTCAAGTTTTTCTCCTGTTTTAAAAATAATAAACGGTGCATATAAAAAGTCCTATGGCAAACGAAACGTCCTATGAAAGTGCACATAATAGCTTTATCCACTGCTACTAATAATACAACAAAGTTTTTTCTCTGGGCTAAAAAAAGTTATAATTTACCCCAAATTAATAGTTCTAGGTATATAAGTTTTTTTCATTTATGTCTGAAACAAAAGTACAATAGGCCAGGCATCAATACGGTGATCATTTCAATTTCCAGGTACACCTTGTGGTGGCACTTGGCTACATGCATTAAAAGAAATGTTTAAGCAATGAAACAACTTCAAAGAATGACTTACCCTCCTTTAATGTAGTCAAGGAATGAAACTTCTGTTTCTACCAAGAAAGAGAGTAAAGTTACCTGAAGAAAAAAAAAAAA
>NW_012150352.1:324623-325835 GCF_000956105.1 Propithecus coquereli | reverse complement strand
GTCTCGCTCTTGCTCAGGCTGGTCTCGAACTCCTAAGCTCAAACAATCCGCCCGCCTCGGCCTCCCAAAGTGCTAGGATTACAGGCGTGAGCCACCGCGCCCGGCCAAGACTGAATTTTTAACTATTTGTTCCACGAGGAAATATAATTGCACTTCTGTATTGCACAAGATACTGGGGGATATAGGGAATATAGGGAATGAGTAAAACCTGTTAATCTAAGAGGATAAATATTTACGTAAGTGCTTTAAGAAAGAATCCTTCGGATCATCTCAATTGAAAATATGGAGAAAACATTTGACAGGGAAAGAAAGATGGAAGAATTTATGAATAGGTATTATCTGAACTAGAATTATTAAACTTGGGCTCCAATAAAAAGAAATCAACAAATACAAGATTCTGGAAATAGGAAAAAGGAACTGACCCAGGTGGGCTGGAGCAGAGAACACATACAAAGAGATTAAAAGTGAATCTGAGAAAGTGAGCTGAGCTGCTAAGGAGATACTTAATACTAGGCTAGGTAGGGAGTCTGGGTGTTAGTCAACTGATGTTTAAATGGGAGAATGATAAAATCAGTCTACAGGATAGAGTTGTAAGGAGAGAAACTGGAAGCAAGAGTTAGGGTCCCATTTTAAATCATCCATGAGAGAAGTAATAAAGCATTCAATAAGGCAGTACCATTGAAAATGGCTCACAAATGATGTTCAGAAAATTGAGCAAACTGAATTTGGCAGATTTAAGAAGAAAACATAAAGGTGAAATTGACTCATCTGTTCATTCATTCAACATATTAATTTTATTATTTATTTCAGAAAACCCTGACTGCACACATTCTACAGGATTCCGTAGTTATGCCATTAAATATGGAGAAGGTGGTTTTGGGGAGAAAGGTAAGGTTTAGATTTGGGGAATTCCACAGTTCCTCAATATTGCTGGAGAAACACTATACTGATAGGAAATCAGGCAATAAAATGAATTCAATCAAACTTTAAATAATAAGTTCAGTGATATATCTTTCCTGAAAAATTGTATTTCAGCATTTTTCTATCTAAAAATCATCCATCTAGCATTATATCTATTGTTTAGAAGAGAAGGTTTTCCCTGAATTTTAGGAGTGAATTTGTAGTAGAATTTCATAATCATTTTTCAGTTCATATTAATCTTTTTGGCTTTCAGCACATAATAAGTTTATGATCACATAGGGATTATATCAG
>NW_012150352.1:322911-324573 GCF_000956105.1 Propithecus coquereli | reverse complement strand
AAAAAAAAAAAAGACAGAATTACCTGCTAGTACTGGTTGTAACCCCAAATGGACTCCTAGCTATTAGAGAGAAAATCATATTTCCTAGCATTCTGAAATTCTCTAAAGACATTATGTGTTATTAAAATCTGCTAGGACTGATTGTTCTTACATTTAAAATTATCTGAAGAAAAGGGACCAAAAAAAAAAAAAATTAACTCCTTTCTATAATCAGTTTACTTCCTTTGAAGAATAGCATGAAAATTATGTTCAAGGACACTGTGTTACTTCCCATTTTAGATAAAAGGAAAGATGAAAGGGAGTTGGAAAATGGTTAAAACTAAAAAACCAAAATTTTGAGCTAAGCTGTAGAAGAAAAGATGAATGTTTTTGTCTTGGTCCTATAATGAAGACATCTAATATTTTAAGTGTCTTGCTTTATAGAAATCTTTAAAAAACACTTGGAGAAAACTTAGATTTTGCTTTTCCCAAGAACGGCTAATCTTAGGAAAACTCTTTTCAGCATATTTTTTCTCAAAAGAGAATGACATTGATTTTTTTATAATTTCAGACACCTACATCTTTGTATCCTCCTGTACTGATTTGGTCCATCATTCCCACAGAGTTGTCAATTTTAAGGCACTATAAATGAGCACTTTCTCATCCCATAAAATTATTCTTAATAGTTAAGTGTAGCCTATAAAGAGTCTAGTATTTCTTATTATCACTTAAATTTTTCATGTCTGCCCGATTCTCTGCACTCTGATTCCACTGAATGAAGAAATCATAACAAAACTTCAGCTTCCCCTGGAAGCCTTACAAGCCCTAGGATAACCTGCAGGAAGCCAAGCCACTACTTCTTATAAGGTATTCTCCATCACAATCACTCTACTAGGAAGTTAATTTTTCTATTACATTCCTTCATATTAAAATCTTAAGTGAAACATTGCTCAGTTTTCAGTTGCTTCTAGTTCGATATATTGTATACATATAAAAATATACTGTTATTTATTAATTTAAATCTTTAATGAATAATGTGAAATTTGACTTACTGTTCCAGAATTAGTATATTTTTTCTTTTTTCCTTTCTTTTTGGGATTCACCACCTTAAAAAACAGATAAAACAATTAAAATGTGTTAGGTTTTATACCGATGTTTTTTTTAATTGTGCAGTTCAGCCTGATGCCTTCACTTCTTATGTATGTATTCATTTAGAAATGCCTTCAGTTGACACTTGGACAGTCATTTGGCCAAAAGTTCTCTGCAAAAGTTAATAGTAACCATCTTTTAAAAAATCTTTTGAAAGTAATATTCTTCTCAACTTTATGCACTGATTAATTTTAACCATCTGCATCTTCTTGACATGATAGAGGCCTTTAATATACAAAGTTCTAAATAAGAATAATTGGCTTGTAAAAAAAATTAAAGGTTGCTAAAGAAAAGTATATTCAAGTGACATTTTTATTAGATTAAATAAACTAATACAGTAAATCACCCAATGTGTGAATATTTAAGGGATCTATTGACCTAGCTATTGCTTTATAATTGTAGTAATTTCCACCAGATACTCGCGCTACTTAATAATTGGCAAAGGTCTGGTTTGTGGACATAAGACTGAATTTTTTTTTTTTTTTTTTTTTTGAGACAGAGTCTCACTCTGTTGCCTGGGCTAGAGTGCTGTGG
>NW_012150352.1:319976-321417 GCF_000956105.1 Propithecus coquereli | reverse complement strand
TAAGTACAATAGCATTTATCACCTATAAAGCTAAATAACAGACTAGGGAAGCACTTTAGGAATGATGGAGTATGGATTTCTAAAAGTTTGGTTCTCTATAAATACAAAGAGAATACTAGCAAAAATTGTCAAATTGAATTTTTTCAGGAATCTGGAAATTAATCAAAAGCTTACAACAATTTTAATGATCATTCATTCAAGAAAATGGGTGAATCTCACTGTGTGGCATTTTAACTTGCCTTATTCTGGTCCCACTTTTCCCAGCTCTGTAGCAGCAATGAAAGCGGTAGCCTTGTAACCACAGTAGCTGTGAAAACCAGCAGTCTAAAAGCCACTGTAGGGGACAGAATGGGTATGGAGTTCGTCCATCAAAAAGTGTTTGAGGTGATTAATATGCTAATTGCCCTGATTTGATCACTATATAATGTATTAATATATATATATGGAAACACCACACTGTACTCCATCAATATGTACAATTAATATGAATATTAATAATTAATATTAATATGTATCAATTAAAAACAAAGTAAAACTTTAAAAGAGGGTCATTTCCAGAGAATTTTCATTAATTGACTTGTTTGGAAGCTCCTTTGAAAAGCCCTATTGATGGGGCTTGGGCTTGTCATTATTTCATTGACTCAAAACTTGCTCAGTGGGAAAAGCCCTGTTTTCAGGGCATTTGTTGAAAACAATCAGTGGCAACTGTTTAACAACATATGTGCTGGAGGTGATAATATAATTTGGGACAAGTAAGAGGCTAACCAAAAAACAAAAAGGAAAATCTGGGGAATGAGAGGTCTTATAGGGGCTTTTAAAAGCTCTGTAATATTGCTGGGAATCTAGAGGGTCATGCACTTAAGACGGGCTGTACACATGTCCAGGAAAGACTTAAGGAAACTTTAATCCTTCACCTCTGGCTGACCTAAAGATTTTGCTTCAATAGCTAGTGAAAGCTAAGGCAAAGTTTTACACTGTTGGCACATATAAGGAGTGTTCCAATGTACACAAAGCTCTGTCAAATCATCTGCTGATCACCAAACTAACCAAGCAAAGACTTTAGTGACCCACACAACAAAGAGCACAGATTTTATAGAATTAGTCCATGAAAATCACTAAATAAACAGCAGCAAATGCAAACCCTGGAGAAGGTGCGGGATCTGCTTTCCAGTGTTGCTACATTATATTATTTAAAATTTCCAGCATTCAACAACAAAAAAAATATAAGGCATGCAAAGAAACAGGAAAGTAGGGCCCAAAAAGTAGTCAATGGAAATTGTCCCTGGGGACTGTCAGATAAAGGATTTATTAGGTAAAGTCTTTAAGTCAGCTATTATAGATATGTTAAAGAAGGAATCCATGTAGAACGAATTAAAGTTTGAAACAATGTTTTACCAAATAGAAAATATCAACAAATAGATAAAAATTATTTAAAAAATAG
>NW_012150352.1:304903-309301 GCF_000956105.1 Propithecus coquereli | reverse complement strand
ATGAAGAAAAATGAACAGAGTCTACGAGACCTATGGGACACCATCAAGCATAACAACATATGCGTAATGGCAGTATCAAAAAGAGGAGGGGGTCATGAAGAATTATTTGAAGAAATAATGGCTGAAAGTTTCCTTGGTTGTCTTTGCAAAAGTTAATTCCTTACATGAGTGCAGAAAATGAAGTTTCTAATGTATTGGACCAACGGCTATCCATAGAAATCCCAAAACTACTTGTACATAATTCATAATTGTCTTGCAGATTTTCTTCAGATTGATCTCTTCTATTGATAATATGTGTAATAAGAAAACAATTTATATTTGCAGGTATGGCCTTCCAGGGTAAACAATCATTTTTAAGCTTTTTTGTCATCTCATCAGATGTGGCACCAGTCGTCTCATTAAGCAAGCTTTGCTGGACAAAAGAAGAGTGGGGACTGACTGATGCTAAAGATCGGAAAACTTTATAAAAGCTAAAGGAACTCAAAGTGGTTGATCTCTGGACAATTATGTTGTGACTAGCAGTAGATGACCCCTAAGTACAAGGAGAACTAGTATGCATGTGTTGTTCCTTCTCAGCCTCGAGGTTAGGCAGATAAAACAGGTATTTACAAATTACTACCTGTATTTGTATTACTTTCATTGCCTGTTTACAGCCTTAATATTCTTCCCTTGAAAGACTCAGATAGAAAAGATTGATCCATTACTCCATCTTCGTATTTGACTGAGCAACATTTTGGGGCTAAGTTTGGCCCCTGTGTAATAATTTCACAGTCTACTAAGTATACTACTCCATAGAACACATATCAATCCACACTAAACATATTTTATGTTTGTCTCTCCTCTTAGACACTGAAATTTTTATTCATCTCTGTGTTCCCAGGAACTAACATAAAACACAGAATATAGAAACCAGTTAATATAAATTTTTCTAAAGTTAATGAATGAAATATAACTGCTTTAGCTCAGTAGAAAGGTTGTACAAGGAGATTTTTCCACTCTCAACTTAAAAGAGGTTAATTTTAGTGTCAACCTGGCAGAGAAGAGTTACCATTAATTAATTAAATACTGAGATATTCTCCTTTGCTAGCCACATATATTAAATTTTAAAATTATGGAGAATGTATGGATAACATAGCTGAAAGATTAACAATGCTAAAACATACTATATGCTCAACACATTTCTGCTGTTTAACTAGCAAGAGGTTTTAGTTAGAAATAAGTACAACGTATTTGCTTTAATAACTTTGATTTCTTTAATGACTGCATATGACCCTGTCATTTCTTTGTCTCCTCTTAAATAACAGTGAAGCTGCTTAGACATGCTATGCAGACCATAGCTCATTTTCTAACACTATATTGACACAACTAAAATGGCTATTTTCCTATTTTTATTAGGAGAGATTGGGGAGGAGGTTGGTAGGAAGGCAAAACATAAAAGCTGAAGCTTAAGAAACAATGAATTTGTGTCCATATTGAATTTTTAAAAAAATAAGAAATTGTTTTATAAGCAAGAATTTAAAAATCTCTCAAAACAGATTTAAAATGTGACTTGAAGAAAAATAATATCATTTAATCTAAGAAACGAGTCTGCTCAATCACTTTAAATGTTCTTACACATATTGGTACGCAGTTAACCTCTAGCAATCATCCTTTGCAAAATCCATACTTTTAAAGCATAAATTTACTTATTCCAGAGGAAAATAATGGTAAAATAAAATGCCTCTTACCTCATATACATTGAACTGTGATTGCCCTCTAGACAGCTCCCTATAGCTTGTTGTAAATTCTCCAATAAAATCATGACTAAAATTAAGAGGAAAAAGTATATAGTATTAGCTTACATATATTTGTCAATCATATTTTAAAGCTTTTTAGAAAGGTATAGTTTAATCATTATGAAAGAAATGCTTGATATTACTATGAGGATACTTATATTTTAAAGGACTAATACCTAATTGCATTGTTGTTTACTGCAAAATCATGTATACCCAACAATTATATTTTATTAATATTGAAATATTTAATTTGTCTCATCAATATTAACATTTCAAACAAGCATATTAGTTTTAATAACTCATATCTCAAAAACATTACATCGTCTATGTTACCCGAATAATTAATTATTAGGGTGAAAACATGAGACACTTGAAGTTTATTATTATCCATATCTATAATCACAAAAAATAATATACAAAAATCTTCAAACTTTCCTATGGCCAAAGTGTAATAGGGTGCTATTTTTAAAGGGGTATGACATGTTAACGTGGAAAATAGTCACCAAACCTTTTTTTTTCAATAATAATAATTAATAAGTACTTTGCTAATACCAGAATGGTAATTCTTAATTTCTTCACCTTTAAGCAATCATCACTGCCTTCTCAGGTGCCTTCTCAGTGTAGGTGAGGAGGGGTAGGGATTGAGTCAATCAATATGTATCAGTTCTCACTAATCAATGTGATTACTTAGGTTGACCTATACAACTGCAAAAAACATGTTAAACATTCAGCCATTTAGAGCAGACTTATATTCTACTGCTCCGAATTAATTTAATGGCAAACACTAAGTTGAACACATACTGCTAAGAAATAAGTGCAAAATGCTAGTATTTAGTGCAATGGTGAAACGTAATGTGTCAGAGGAAGAAGACAGAGATTGTAGGAGCTAAAGTAATATCATGAACATAAAGGATGTCAGAGTAGCTATTTGTATCACAGAATTCAAGCTTGGTCCATTCATTTTGCAAATGCAAGCTGTTTGTTGTCATAAAAATGGGTATTTCTCCAAACCCCCATCTAGTTTAATGTTTAGCTGTGAATCACTTAAAATCCATGAACCTTCCATGGATCTGATGACTAGTAACAAGCAACAAACAAGTTGCACTTAACTAGCCAAAATACTGATTTCTAAAGATGGGATTTGCAAAAGAAAAAAATGCTAGCTTCCTTTAACTTTAGTAGAGTTTTTGCAATAAGAAATGTTTTTAAAAACTTATTTGAGGTATGTTTCATTTAGATATTCAGTCTCCCAGTTCTCCCTCATTAAAAAATCTTGTACATACATCACCATATTTTATATGGAATATTACTCTTTATACTAGTATCACCTTGATCACTTATACATTTAACTTTCAGAAGCAGATTTACACCCATGAATATGGAAAAAGCAAAGAAGATTGTCGATTGTGATATATTCATATTTATGAACCCAAAGCCCTAGATCTCACTCTTTCAAGTTACACAGGGAAAGTTACAAAGCAGTACTTTAGTGTTAGTACATTTCTTATAAAATCTGCTAACATTGGTTTAATCAGAACAAATGAAATAATTCTCTTTGACTTTTAGAAGTGCAAGCTCATACCCATGATATCTCTCACTATTGTTTGGAATCCATCCTCCTCCATTGCTATTCAAGTTTCACACATCTTAAGTAATAATCACTGAGATAAAAGGTTCTATTAGAGAACTTCAAACACAACACTTTGATGTTGAAAGGTGTGGACAAGGCTTTTATAACCAGAGCTCACTACAGCAGTGGTGGGAACCTAACAGAATGGCCTTAAAAAAATGCCTGGATCATTTAAGCTCTGATGGTAGTTTTCTGATTGTGCTCATCTTACCCCTGCCTGGTTAATTGTCTAAATCTAATGTTCGGCTCTTAATTGTTAAAACTAAATTCCGAACCACATAACGCTTATCAAAAACTTGGTAGAGAGAAGTGATATTTACCGGTCTCAAGTAAATCCAATTGCTCAATCAAATCTCAAGGACATGTTCTATATCCATCTGGATAAAGCCAGTCTGAGGAGTGGCAAATCTGGATCACTGAAATGGTTGGGTTTACCAAACTACACATTGACACGCCCATCTTAAAGTCATGGGGTAACTTTCTAAGTAGCAGTTCTTTGATATTTGGTTCTGCTTTGTTCTTGTTAAATTTGTTACTCTCTACAGAATTGAGTAATGAACAACATGTCTAGAATATTCTCTTTGGTCTCAATACTAGGAATATGTGTTTCTGTGCTGCTGACTTGGACTTCCCATTCTGAAACGACTCTGTTTATCATGAAAGGGAGAGAGCTTTCTCCTCTGCATTAGTTGTTAGAGAGCTTACAGCCAAATGGGTGTGGCCCATCTCTAGAAAGATATGTCTTCATGACGTGCTGTCCTTAGCAGACTTCTCAGATTTCTCACCCTTATTATTCCTATGCTTCAATTTCCTCACACTGTTTAGTTTATTGTCTTACATGCATCCCTACAAGCTTCCTTGGATCCTTTTCAGAATAAGATAGGGCATAAATAAATGAAACGATGAATAAAATACTTGCCCCTCATTCTCAATCTTGTTCAAATATGATTACTTTGAATAAAACACTGTATTTGGATGGACATATTTGAAACA
>NW_012150352.1:279257-304043 GCF_000956105.1 Propithecus coquereli | reverse complement strand
TTTTAGTTGTCCAATTAATTTCTTTCTATTTTTAGTAGAGACGGGGTGTGCTCTTGCTCACAATCCGCCTGCCTAGGCATCCCAGAGAGCTAGGATTACAGGCGTGAGCCACCGCGCCCGGCCTGGCTTTGATATTTTATCTGTTCATGATGTTCAATACTGTAATAGTGAAAAGATTCTCACTATGTAGAGAAATATCATGGAAAATACTTTGATAATAAATCACAACCAACGATTTCCTTGTGATTCAATAATACTATTGAGAGTTTTGCTATTTCTTGTTAATTTAAGTGTAACTAAAATAATTATTGTGTGTTCTAAATTCCAAGCTCTCTGACTGCATTTACAAAATGAAGTTTACTCCAGTGCCATTTATCTCGTTTGTGTCTGTCTATACTCATATTTTTCTCCATACTTTTTATGATGTATATGTGTTATTTAAAATCTGAGGATATAAATTAAAGGGATATTTAGAGCAAATTGATTATTACTATAGCTAGTGATTTGGCTCTAAAAAAGCTTGTTTGAGTAAAGTGATTAAATTGTTGAATAAAATCTGTATATTACAACCATTTCTACGCTCCATCAATAGTGGAAAAATGTTATTATGCATAGTCACATTTATACCTGAAACATGTAGGACAGTCCCTATATACAAACTTGTCCATCCTCCCCAACTTTTGGCATATTCCTTCCCTGTATCACTCATCTATTTCTTTACAGCTTGGCTACTACCTCCTCCAAGAAGCCTTTCCTCCTTCATGACCTTCTTGTTTGCTGTCAAGAAAAAAATCAAACGGTAGCTCTCTATCATCACAGTTGCTACATTGTATTAAACCTGTCTATTTATATATTTCCTCTCTTCATACTTTAAGGTATGAAAGACGGTAAATTCATCTCAGTATTCCCAGCATCTACTCCGGTACCTGGTACACAATGAGCATGTCTGAATGTTGCAAACCTACTTAGGTTAATAGCATAGTCATGCTGTGATCTTACCTTGTGAGTAATATTAACAACTTTGCTTCACATCAATTATATTCAGCCCAAAAGAATGGCACTAATGCCAATCATAGTAACTCTATCTCCTTAAAACAACTCTGAGAGTCATAGAGACAACTGTTATCTTCCCATAGAAATGCACCCACATAATCACAACAAAGGCATAGAAAAAAGAGAAACAGAATATTTTTTGCCTTTCGTTGGCACTTCTCATGATTTTCCTGAAGGCTACCCTGCCTTGGGCACAATAGATGATGCTTATTTTCCGGTCATTTAACCAGTTTTGCACATAATATGGACAAATGGCAAATATATACTGGAGCCATCTCATCCCTTTCTCTACCACCATGTGGTCTTGAGTTCATCAATCTCAGGGTCCTTATTTTTTCACCTAAAAATCAGAGGTAATGCCTACTTTCTATTTCAAAAATAAGCCCAGAAAATTCATTTGATTCTTTCTGTAAAAGATGTTTAATTTCTTTAAAAAGATACTAGGATATAATCTAATTATTGATATTAATAATATGAGTACAGACACTTATACAAATAGTCAATAAAGAAGCTTTAATCAAAATAGCTTGTGAAGATGTAACAGGCTTACAAATTGATGTATGCGGTATTGTGATATTTTCAAGTTACACACGCATGTGACTTGTTCCTTCTGGTGTAAGCATGTTTAACTCATGAGGCACACCTCTCCTCTGGAATACACCATAGTGCAATATGTTTCACGTCTGTATTAAAGGATAGCTCAAATGAGGACCTGTAAACAAATTTTGCATGAAAAATAATTTCCTCTAATTTGGATGCTGAAAAGATTTTAAAACAAAAATTGGCATGATCTTCCTTATGGGAAGAATGGCCCCATTTTTTATTGTCGTCCATTTGTATTTTAATGTAGTGATTTCTCATGTTTCCCTGTCTTGCCAAATCTTTCTAGTCTTAGCAAGTATGGAAAGATTTTTGGAGACAGCAAGAGTTTGAAAATGGAAGAGTTTGAAATGGTAGACCCTTTTAATCAAAGTAAGGTTACGGTGATCCTAATTAAATGCATAGGTTGCAGACATTTTACTGCTTAAACCTGTATTTGTGGGAGGAGAGCAGTGAGTTTTTCCAGAGGTGACTGGAACCAAGCCATTAATTCCATGATTATAAGTAAAATGCACCATAGTACTTGCAGCTTCCCACCATCAGCACAAAAAGTCACCTTCATAGGTCCAGAAAACTATGTATCAGCTGTCCCTGATTTTGCTAGTTTTCTTTGCTTTTATTCTGGTCATAAGCATTTGATTTTGACACATTTTGCAATATCTAAGAATGATTTTTTATAAGATAACATCAAATTTCACTGATTCTTAAAGAAGGTAGCTAAAATGTCAATAAAATCAAGTCTTTTTTACTTATAACTTCCTCAAATCCCGAGGGAGAATCTAGTTTCTTAAAAAGTTCAGAAATACGACCTTTCAGTATTCCTATATTATGCTGGTCTGTGTCTAAATATGCAGGACTAGCGTGATTCTGAACACAGATTATAAGCACATTCTAACAAAAGGAAATTTTTTCTTCATCAAGTCTTGGTTTATGTTTTACGAGTAGAAATTATATATAAGAAATACATGACTGTACTCAATGTAGAAGTGATAATTTATCTCCAGCTTTGTTGACATTTGAAATAATTTCCAGAGGTTTCCATTTCCTTTGATCCCATGTAGATTACAATAGTACTTCTGGGCCTCCAAGAGGGAACTAGACAGATATAATCACTCTTATATAGTAAGAATTAAGCAGGAGAAATAGGCTAATTTTATCAGATTTATCCACCCCTATTCCTTAATCCATTTCTAATACAGATAGAAATTTTAAAAGCTATAAATATCTTTTCATACATATATGTAAGTCCTATTGTCCTTTTGGGTTTAGAGATATATGTATCATTATATATAATAAAATAAAATATAATAGCTACATAATAAATTTTAGGATATTTATATTTCATCTATTATGATTATTGAATAATTTATTAATTTGATTTTCACTTATTTATCATATTCCCACAAAGCGTTGGACAAACCACATTTTCTAAGATGAAGATAATATTTTTAATGTGATTTACGTTGGTATAGCAATGATATATGCCATGGTTAAGAAGATATTATACATGATGAATCATCACATTAAAATGAAATTCAAAATTGTATGCCTACTTAAATATTCCAATGTTTTTTAAAAAGACAATATACAGACATATTTTAATGTGTATTTATAATGTTAGATTATTTAAATTACATGTGTATCTATTAGACATATTTTAAATTCCACATAAAGCCTAACTTTTTAAATATAAAATTAGCTTTATTTCTTTTTCTATCTCTTCCAATAAACTTATTGCACCAGGATACTGTTAAGTAAAACTCTCCATCAAATTAAAATTTGCCTAATCAAATAAAAAACATATCATATTTAAGATAAAAAATTCTTAATATAAAGTAACTTTCACCTAGCAATAGCATCACAAATGTAACTTAATCCAATAAAAGGTATAATGTGGTTTTTTTAACCGGCTACAACATCTGGATGCTTGTCTAGGATTATATAAATTAGAAACTTTACTGAGATAATACATAAAGTTAGAACCTTTTCCAATTTCATGAATTTTTAAGTATTTATGTTATTCATATCACATCTTTTTATGTGATTGAATTCTAGTTTTTAGCTTGAACATTAATCTCTAGAAATGAAATTCTGTGAGTCAGCATTCTGTTTTAAAAGTTTAAACTATAAGCCAATGAGTTGAATTTTTTCAGACTAATAAGAATTAATTAGAATTAATTAATTAATTCTAATATAATTACCATTAGAATAAGCAAAACAAAATAACAAAAGCAGCATTAGTACAAAATAACAAATTCAATAATGACCAAAAGACTACTAAATTCTATTCTTGTATCTTTTTCTTCCTATGCCATTGTTCTACGGCTAAATATATGTAATTTAAGGTAATCACTTCCCACATATTAGTAACAGATACCTTATTCAAGAATAAATAAATATATATATATTTCAGTCATAAGAAGAGAAATTCATAGCTTAAAAAATTTTACTTTAGCTTTGTATCATATGCTTTTATAGCTTGCTCATTTACATACTGGAATGATTCTGGGCTAGTGCTAAACACAGATTAGTGCTTATTTATTTTTTACTTTTTTCACTGAAATTTGCCTGAGTTCATTAGGTAAAGTTCAATCTATTTGGATTTGATATTATATTGCTAACTTTGTTTTTTCTCTGTCAGCCATTGCTACCATTGTATGGCATAAAGAGATAATAATATCATCTCAATTTGTCTTGCTTTTTCACAATGATTAAGCCCGGAACACAGGGAATCCATAAATTCTTGAACCAAGGTTTATGTTTTGATAAGAAAGCACAAGAAAGAAAGAAAAAAAGAAACCTGGCAGGAGTAACATATACACTCTCTCTCTCTCTCTCACTCTCTCTCTTACACACACGCGCACACACACACACACACACACACACATTTATACAAAACCCCCAGCCTGAAATAGCAAAAGTTGGCAAGTTGCACACTATAGTCCACTGCTACCCAAGGGTAGGGTATTTTCAATGGCGAACAGTCCCTTCTTTGCCTCTGGTGTATCCTCTCCACTCTGTATGTTGGGACACCACTTCCCACTGCTGTGCCAGAGTTGCCAATAGACATCATAAGTGTTCTAGCTCCCTCGCCATTCTTGCTTGTGGAGCCGGCTACCAGTTTCCATGCTCTCTCTGGCCACCGGTCTCCATACTGTCCATTATCTTCCTGACAGAGTGAGGGACTCCAAAAACGACAACAGGGATCAACTGCAAAGGGTAAGTCACAAAGAGCAGGAAATTAAAGTAAATTTGCTATTGAAATTCTTTCAAACCTATGGGGAAAAATGCATTTTGGAGAGCATCCTTTGATCAGTGTCAATGTTTTAGATTTAGTAGACTTGCAAGCCAAAAAAAAGGTATGTCTACCCAGTACAAAGTTACGTGTTGTTGCTGTTATTGTTTTCAATCAATATGTAAGAGATAATTTAGATAATTCAAGTCCCAGAAACAGTTATCCTAGCTCCCACGAAATTGTCTAGAATATTTACCACAAATAAATCAAATAATTCACAAATTTTAATTTTATTTTGTGCTGCGTAGACAAAGCATCGTTAGTCAAAAATGTATGTTATAAATTTTTAAATAACCATCCCACTTTAATGAAATTGCAAATTTAGAGCAAATTTAGAGTAATCCTTGACATAAATCTCATTTGGTAGCTCAGACCTTTCAGATTTGAAAGAATTTTCAGCCAGTAGGGCATTGTGTACATATTTTTATATTAACATAAAAGTAATAACTACTCATCACCAGTCACTATTTGTTAACTTTCCTTTGAATTCCTGTATCATTTTCTTTTCATGTATCAAAAAATTAAAATTATTTTCTTAAACTGTTTACAGGGACACAAACTTCTTAGATATTTTGAGAGGCTTAAATAATTCCTTATGTGGTTTTTGAAGTGTTAATTTTATGAAAATAGTTTTAATAATATAAATATTCTCAAAGTATTAAAATATGAAAATAGTAGAGTTCACCTCATAAAAGAATTTTTGTTGGAAGTTTTAATAAATTATGTATATATATTTTAACCAAATGAAGCTCCAGGAAACCATGAAGCAAAATTTCAGAATTACTGAGTTTCCCAGAAACATTAAATCTAAGAATTAAAATGCTGAGTGAGCTAGTGTTCAGGATGCTTAGATGGTATAATATCTATATGTGGAAACTCTTCTTGTTAAATAATATGCATAGTAGGAAACATGTCTTTAAGACACATTATAAAATCTTTGAATTTTCTAGTGAAAATGAAAGAAATATCCATGCAACCCAATAAAAATAATGTCTGGATATTGGTTCTACCTTTGGGTTCTACTGTCATTAGGCTTTCTAGTAAATTTTTTACTCCCTCAAAACAATAAAATATATTTTCCTATTCACTTTTTAAAAAGTTGAGATGATTAATTAGGGAATATCAAAAATTTCCTTTGAGGAAAAGTATTTTCATAAATATATCCTAATTTTAATATATCTTAAAATTAATTTTAGAGATTAAAATTTAAAATTTATAATACATGTATTCCAGTGGCTTGATTTATTTAGACTATGCCTTAATATATTCAGAATTAGCTGTGCTCTAAAACAGATATAATACATATGATAGACTTTTTTTATATATGTAATATTTTATTCTATACCTTTAGGAAAAATAACACTAAGGAAATGTTTCGATAATGACTTCAAAAAGGCATTATGATGTGTGAAGACTTAACTATAAAGACATTTTTCTATAGAACTAAATAAAAATTCCACTTGTGAATTGACTTTCAAAAACATAAACCATAGGAAAAATGGCACATCAGAAATTTTTCCCTTATTTGTTATATTTACTTTGTTCCATGTAAACACAAATGTGATCCAAAACTATAAGTTAACAAGTTTACATCTCTATCCTAGAGTTATAATCATAGAATAATACTAGCAAAACCGGCAACATAAGTAGCACAACCTATGAATACTCATTTCTTCATGTTTATATTTATTTTAAGTATGCATCAATATAGAAATTTAAAATATTTGGTTTCTGAAAGAAAAGGTTGTCTGAATAATTCTGCAGTACTATGTAGCACAGCATATAAAATGGTAACTACTATATGCCATTTATATTTAACTAAATATATAATTTACCTGAAAATCCCAAACCGAACATTATTTTGACACCCTTAAGGAACACCGTATCATAAATATTAATCATAGAAGAATTATGATACTAAAAAACTCAAGTTCCATTAAGGCCTAATTTACTAGTCAGAAAGCAGTTACTGAATAGTTCCTCCACCAGAACTTTAATGCCAAATATTATATTCAATCCATTTAAATACATACATAGAATAAATAAGAAAAATGGAAGAGAATGGCTTACTCGATCAGATATTCTTTGATGATGTCTAATTCAGTGAAATGCCAAAGATGTAGATTTTATGGGGTGTTAACTTTATATTAAAATGCTCTTATTTTTGGTAGGATAAATCTTAATGTAGACTATTATCAGGTTTCAATTATAATATAGAAATTATTGAAATATTTTAAAATATCTTACACCCCCCAAAAGTTATGGTTTCCATTTGTAATCATGTGGATAATTGAAGCAATTACTCAGATCATTCAAATATACAATTACTTGTATATTTCAAATAAAAGTATTTGAAGGCTTTATTTTCCCTCTTAACTTTCATATGCTGTCATAAATTAAAAATTATGAGTATCCAAAACTATGCACACAAGCAGGCTGGAACTAAGAAAATCATAGTTGAACTCCAGAGTTGAAATTTCAAAAACAGAGTAGAAATTCTTGATGGAGGAGAGCAGCAAATCAAATGCCAGGACATGAAATATCATTTAGGGAGCTCAGCTCTTACTCATACCAGAGAGGACTGTGTCAGTCGTACAGTCAAAAAATTAAAAAAAAATAAATAAAACCAGCACTGAAATATATCTGAATATTTATCAAAGCTGAACTTTCATTGGTAGTGACAATACTCTATGTGTCTTAGTTTGTGCCCAGATGGGACAATTATAAAATTTTCCTTTCCAACCATGATTTGACTGCAACATAAACAAAGGGCTAAAACATGTTTTTGTTTTGTTTTAATTCTCTCAGGTTGTATCTACTACAGTCAGCATCAAATGCTAAAGGTTAAGAACTCATATTTCAAAGAAAAGACTCTGGACTTCTGAATGTCATGGTTCCATTTTTCTTCATTAGAAAGCAAAGTATGATGAGAGGTAAATGTAGTGCTTAGGACAATTACGACATAGTAGACTAAGTAGTGATTTGGTTTGAAAGCCAGTAACTAAACCATGTAAAACGGACAAGTCATTTCTACATTCTAAGTCTTAGTTTTCTTATCTGTAAAAGGAAAAGAAGAACAATAATATTCTCTATTGAGATTTTTTTTTGAGAATTTAGAAGAAAAATGCAAAATTGCTTAGAATATCAAATTAAATTTAATGCTCTTATAATGATCAAGAAATTAGATTAATAAGCTATTCTGAAGGATCAATCTATATAACAAAAAGACCATACCACAATAGTATAAGTTCCATTCATATTCTCTCTCTCTCTTTCTTTCCAATATTAAAATTATTAGAAAGCAAAGGTATTTGGAAAATTCATGTCTGCACTGAGTTTTTCACTTAATAAATTTTAACGAACTGTGTTTCGTCCAAGACAATTGGTGCTATGCCTGTTTTACGTGTATTTGGAACACTGAAAGGTGATTAGCAAACATTACAGAGGTACATAACTAACATGTCGATAACACAAAATCTCAAATTGTCATGGTGTTTTAGAATCACAGAGAAAGTAGTGGGTGATCACTGCATACCAACAATCATCCTACTGCATAAAGGGCAAGTATCACTACCATCAGAACTCTTCATCACTCACATCCAGAAATTTCATTTAACTGGTAAGACCTTTGTGGTCAGCTGTACAGGAGTTTCTCACAAATTCTCATTGAGCAACCCCATACACTTCTATTGTTTCAAATAAATTTTGTAAGTAGAAGATTCCCCAGTTTATACCTTTAATCTATACTCCAGCTTCTCTTCAGTTCCCTAGTCTCATATAGCCTGATACACACATTCTTACTGTGCTATATACTTTTAAAAAGAGGAATTGGGAGTGTGAAAGAGAAAAGGATGTATAGTGACTGGCAAGGCAATCTTGGGAGACATAAAGAGAATGGGGAAAATACAGCCAGGCCTTTTGTCTGTTAGGAAGTGTGAGGTGAGTCTTACATAAGAAGGCACAATAGAATCACACCAGCATACTTTGAAATGTTTTTGTTCCTCTGGCATGAGGTCATCACAAATTCCAGTATTGTCTGGATTGCAAATATCCATTAGGTTTATTTACATTTGGGAGTTTCCTCATCAAAACTAAACAAAAGCTAATATTAGAATTTTAAATTTACCAATTCAAAACCTAAGTCCATCACATCCACCCCATTCCCCAAAACTGACAGGCTAGCAACTCCTTATCCCTCATTCCCATCAACAGTGCATATCTTTCTTTGTCAACTACATTCAAAATCCTAGAATTGTGTTTCACTTAGGTCTTCAGCTAAAACAATTCAGCTGTTATTACAAACCCATAGATTCCGTCTCTTTTAACACCGGCCCTAGTATCTAGCTTCATTTGATGTCGAGAAATGAAAAGTTCACAAATGTGAAATCTGAAGGCTCCATATCCTGGAGCCATCAACTTGGTAAGCTTAGGCAGGAAATTTAACCTCAATTCATTTGTCAACAAAACTGGAAAGGCAGTAAGTTATGAATGCCCATCAGGATTTTTGCAAGGATCAAATAAAAAGTGTGTGAAAAAGTACTTTGTTAACTGGAAAGTTCTATGCATATTCAAAGTGTAATTTAGTTGTCATTCATAGCAATGGTTTTATTATTATTTTTACTTCTTTCACTACCAACCTAATATAGGTTTTCATTACTATCCTAATGACCTCCATAACCTTCTACTAGTTATTGTACTTCTGTTTCTCTCTGATTCCAATTCATTCTACAGACATTTTTCCGTACTTCTGATCATGCTGAAATGCTCTGGTCCAGGGTCAAAATTTCTCAAAAATTCCAAAGATGGGATTCAATATATAATACTCAGTTTGTTATTAGCAGCTGTCCACCATACAATCTTGACCTACTTTTTTATGTCTGTATTTCTCACTAATTTTCTCTAATACATTATAACCTACTCAGAACCATATGGCCAAACATGAACCCTTCACTCACTGGGTTCATCATATCCCTTCTTTTTAAATTCCCATCCTGATTTCAGATCAGTCACACATCATATTTTATCATGAACATATCTGGGATACTTCCATCCAGATGTGAACTTATCCTTTTCTGAAATTCAACATCACATTATATATAACCCTCTCATGGAACATCCATGCTCACCTAGTATCTTGTTCCTGGGATTCTACCGCACACTCTGCAGGAGCATATCCTTCTTCAATCCATGGGCTGGGTGTCAAACATTTTTTAATTCCCCTGGAGTAACTAGTATAGTGACTCGCACTTAACAAACGTTCAGAAAACATTTGCTAAGAAATAGCAGTTTCACAAAGTGAGATTTTTTTATTATCCTATTCCAGAGTGAGCTTCTAACAATGGTTCTTAACCAAATCTGAGTCAGGCTGACCTGGGGAGATTTTTCAAACACTTACAGTTAGACCATATCCTGAGCATACTGAAGTAGTATCTGGAGAGGTGATATTTTGAGAAAAGCTCTCCAGGTAATTCTCATGCACACCTCCAGTCTAAATCATTGCTGTAAATGGCTCACAATAAATATTTCTGGCAATCAGGGAGATAATTTCAATGTATTTTGCTCTTGATTACAGAAAAACGTCAAGGTTTTCTATTTCATAGGATGGAGATGTCACTTAAGGTCATTATACAGATACACGAAATATTCTCCAATATAAGCAAAGGAAAAATCCTTTTGAATATGTATCAAAAATCTTTTCAGATGCAGATGGTAAGATTACCTAAAGTCACAAATATTTTAATCACAAAATGCTTTATCCAGTAACTTGTTGGTCAAAAAAGATTTCTATGAATGGGGAAAATAGGTCAGGCTTTGGCTTTTTTCTTTGGAAAATTTAATACATTTCTCATGCATGTTATAATATAAATAAGCTATATTTTTTAAGACTAATTTTTTACAAAGTTACAAACTGTAAGACAGTCAAAGGATATTATAAGACGATAACAAAAATGAGAAAAACAAACAATGTTGAAGTGCTTCAGAGTTAAATGAGTATCTTTTTGACACAAAGGTCAGTTTCTCAATATGGTATTGAGAACTCTGCTTTTTTTCATCAGGAGACTGTTCTTTAGTTGAAAGCATCTTTACAAAAGAAATTACTCTTGGCCGGGCGCAGTAATCCTAGCACTTTAGCGGCTGAGGCGGAAGGATCGCTTGAGGCCAGGTGTTTGAGACCAGCCTGGGCAATAACGAGACCCCGTGTCTACCAAAAATTTTAAAAAATTAGCCAGATGTGGTAGCGCATGCCTGTAGTCCCAGTACTCAGGAGGCTGAGGCAGGAGGATCACATGAGCCCAGGAGTTTGAAGTTGCAGTGAGCTATGATGATACCACTGCACTTTCTAGCCTGGGCAGAAAAGACCATGTCTCAAAAAAAAAAAAAAAAATCATTCTTGAGTGTTTTAAATATAACAGAAACAAAAAGATTTTCTTTGTAAGGACAAAAACAAAGACCCCCATAGAGTTGCTAACAGGAACTTGAATCAAAATCATCAGCAGTAAGCAGGTATTATCTTAATTTTTAGAGAGAATAAAGTACAATTAAAAGTTTCTTTTTTGTTACTGCTCAATTTTAATACAGGATCTATACTATTATTTATGGAAAATAGAGATTCATGTGGAATCAACCCAAGTGCCCATCAATTCATGAGTGGATTAACAAATGTGGTAATGTATACCATGGACTACAACTCAGCCACAAAAAAAGGATGAATTAATGCCTTTTGCAACAATTTGGATGGAACTGGAGACCATTATCCTAAGTGAGGTATCCCAAGCATGGAAAAACAAACATCACATGTACTCACTATTGAACTGGAAGTAACCAATGAGCACACATGTGCACAGAGGAATGTAAAACTCAGTGGAAATCAAGTGGAGGTTGGGGGAGGGAAGGGGCAAAAATCTACCTAACAGGTACAATGAACACTATCTGAGTGATGGGCACACTTACATCCGTGACTCAAGTATTACAAAAGTGATCCATGTAACCACAAACATTTGTACCCCCTTAATACTTTGAAATAAAAAATAGATAAATAAAGTAAAGAAGTATGAATTGAATTATGAATGGAGTTCTCAACCTGAGTTGCTATAGAATGTTGGATTAGAGAGCTAGAAATTTTAATCCTAAATCATGTCTGCAGGTCAAACTAAAAACTAACATTTTCAGATAACTTGAGGTCTTTTACTGAGACAGAGTTAACCCTAACTCAGCAATAGTGGCACTGGAAATTTTTAAATAAGTCTAAATAAATTTTTACATAAGTCTAAATAATGACTTACTTTAGAAAGCTAAACTTATAACCCAAATTTTTCTGAAAGACATTTATTAAGCCTCAGTTCCACCCATTTTCCCTCTTTCCAGAACTTGTTGCAATATTTTGTCCTGTTCTCAACAGTCCTTTCTCTGTAAGTTCTCCTTTTGCCATTTCTATGAGTCAGGCTATCTTTAATGCTGATTTCTTTTTTCTTTCCTTAGTTTGCATGTAAAAAATGTTTTCTATTGCTATGCTGCTCTCCTTACTAGTCTGCTTTTTCAGTATGTTTACTTTTTAAAAAATCATTCTTGGTATTCTGTTGTACTCTGATAGTATGCAAAATAAATTTAGCCTAGTCACAAATATTTACATGCTTTTCATAAACATCTGTATTTATTTCATATTTTCACCTCATGAAAACTAAAAATAATTACAGAATTAACTTTAGGAAAATCGTTCATTCTAGTGACAATGATGACATCATTTTATTATTTCCAACAGAGGCAGGAGTTGGCAATTGACTGAGTATAGTGGATGAGAACAAGGGAAGAGTCAATATGACTATGATTTTTCAAGTCTTCAAGTTTAGGATTATAGCAATGTCAAAGGCTTACATTTGAGGGGCGTAAATCAGTAGAGCCAAAGTAAATATCAAAATACAATGGTATTTATCCACTACCCATTGATATTTTGTCACACTGTTCAGAGTCTCTCAGGACCTTCCTACTACCCCAGCTTCTGAGGACCTTTCCCTGGACTTTCTAGTCCACCCCATAACCCAGGAAATAAAAAGTTGACCCAGGCAAAGAAAAGGGCTTTCAGGACCCTGTTCCCATTGTACAGCTCCCATCTATTTTCATAGTAATCTCACAACGGAATAACCTTGAGAGAGGAAATAGTGGTAAACTGATAATCCATTCAAGATTGGAAACAATGAAATATGCTCGATCTCCTCTTCGTAAAATAGACAGTTAACTCTAAAGGCCTCCTCCAGCCATAGGATTCTAATATTGCATTATAGCAGAATTAGAAATTACTTTGTATTCCAGGAGAGGGGGCAGAGCAAGACAGACACATAGAAACCTCTAGCAACCATCCCCCCGAACACCAAATTCAACAGCTATCCACACAAGCACCTTCAGAAGAACCAAAAATCAGGTGAGCGATCATACTACCTGGTTTTAACATTTTATCAAGAAGAGTGGCACTGAGGAGGGCAGAAGAGACAATCTTGCATTGCCTACATAACTGTTCCCCTATCCCCCAGCTGTGCTGCACCAGCGCACTGAGTGGAGAGAGAATCTGTGTGTCTGGGGGAGGGAGAGTGAAGTGATTGTGGGGCTTTGCATTGAAACTCAAGGCCACCCTTGCACAGGGGAACACAGCACAGGGCAGAATTCTACCAGTGCCTACTGAGGGAGCATTTTGATCAGCCTGGCCAGAGGGAAATCGTTCATCCCCAAACCTGAATTTCAGCTAGCCCCACCACCAGCTGACAAAGAGCAGCCTGGGCCTGGACTGAACTTATAAGGCAATCAGACTACAAAGGCTGCAGCCTTTGGGCAATTCCTGTGGCTATGCTGGCTCCAAGCTAGTGGACTTGGGGTGTATATGACCCAGTGAGACACCAGCAGTTGCAGCCAAGCCAGTACCTGTGTCATTCCTCCCCCAACTACAGGCAGCAGGGCACAAGGAGAGTATTCTTCCACATGCGGAAAGGAAAGGGAAGAATTCAGAGGTTTTGTTTGCAACTTGGGTACCAGCTCAGTCACAGTAAAATAAAGTATCAAGCAGACTCCTTCCTGAAGCTCCTGAATTCAGGCCTTAGTTCCTAGATGGCATTTCTGGATCCACCCTGGGCCAGAAGGAAACATTCTGCCCTGAAGGGAAGGACCCAGTCCTGGCAGGATTCACCACCTGCTGACTAAGGAGTCCTTGGGCTTTGAATACACATCAGAGGTATCCAGGCAACAGTCACCATGGGCTTTGGGTGAGACTGGGAGGCTTCACGTGTGATCTGGCACTGGTGACCAGGAGGGAGTGCCCATGTCACTCCTCCCCCAACTCCTGCAGCCCAGCACAGACAGTGAAGGAAGACAGTGAGAGACGTTGCCTGGTAAGCCAGGGAATTCTCCCATATCTTACCCTAGTTCACCAAGGCAATAAAACCAGGAGTCTGCAAGAGTCATAGCATTACTGGGTTTGGGGCACCCCCAGTGCCAATACAGCTACAGGGACCAAAGACTTAGACCCTAAGAATCAATTCCCTTTGAATACCTGGAAAACCTTCTCAAGAAAGAGAGGTTCAAACAAGCCCAGAAGATCAAAATAAATACCTCACTCTTCAATGCCCAGACATAGACAAACATACAAGCATCGAGAACATCCAGGAAGACATGACCTCACCAAACGAACTAAATAAGGTACCATTGACCAATCCTGGAGTGATGGAGATAGGTGACCTTTCAGTCAAGGAATCCAAAATAGTTGTTCCAAAGTTCAGTGAAATTCAAGACAAAACTGAAAAGGAATTCAGAAGCCTCTCAGAGAAATTTAACAAAGAGATTGAAATAATAATAAAAAAAAAATCAAGCAGAAATTCTAGAACTTAAGAATTCAATTGATAAACTGAGAAATGCATCAGAGTCTTTGAGCAGCAGAACTGACCAAGCAGAAGAAAGAATTAGTGAGCCTGAAGACAGTCTATTTGAAAATACACAGTCAGAAGAGAAAAAAAGAAAAAAGAATAAATAAGAATCAAGCACTCCTACACGATCTAGAAATAGCCTCAAAAGAGCAAATCTACGAGTTATTGGCTTTAAAGAGAGGTAGAGAGAGAGATTGGGGCAGAAAGTTTATTCAAGGAAATAAAACAGAGAACTTTCCAAACTTAAAGAAAGATATCAATATTTAGGTACAAGACAGTCATAAGATGGCAAGCATATTTAATCAAACAAGGCTACCTCAAGGCATCTAATAATCAAGCTCCCAAAGATCACAGATAAAAGTTCCTAAGGGAAGTAAGAAAAAAGAAAAAAAACAGTATATAAAGTAGCTCCAATACATTTGGCAGCAGACTTCTCAGTGGAAATCTTATAGGCCAGGAGAGAGTGGCATGACATATTTAAAGTGCTGAAGGAAAAGAAAAAGAACCTTTACACCAGAATATTATATACTATACAAATATCCTTCAGACATGAAGTAGAAATAAAGACTTTCCCAAATAAAAGCTGAGGAATTTCATCAACAGGAGATCTATTCTAAAGAAATGCTAAAAGGAGTTCTTCAATCTGAAAGAAAAGAACTTTAATGAACAGTAAGAAATCATCTGAAGGTGTACAACTCACTGATGACAGTAAGGATACAAATATAGAATATGCTACATCTGTAATTGCAGTGTAGAAGCCACTTACACCTCGAGGAGGAAGACTAAAAGACAAACCTAAATAACAACTTCTTGAGAGGGAGATAGTATAAAAAGACTTAGATGGCAACAACAAAATGTAAAAAGTGGGGTGGTGGGGATGGAGTTAAAGGGTAGAATTTCTGTTAGATTTCTGTTTGCTTGTTTGTTCGTAATATGCTCATCATATGCTTATAATAATTGGTTATAAAATGTTTTTTTGCAAACATCATGGTAACTCAAATCCAAAAACCTACAACACATAACACAAAAAATAAAAAGCAAGAAATTAAAACACGCTATCAGAGAAAATCACTTTTAACAAAGGAAGACAGGAAGGAAGTAAGAAAGAAAGAGAGGACCATATAACCAGAAATCAAATAGCAACATGGAAGTAGTAAGTCCTTACCTGTCAACAATAACATTGAATATGAATGGATTAATCTCTCCAAGCACAAGAAACAGACTGGCTAATTGGATTAAAAAAACAAGAGCCAACTATACTTTCAGTGCAAGAAAATCACTTTACCTATACAGGAACATATAGACTGAAAATTGAAGGATAAAAAAAGATATTACATGCAAATATAAATGAAAAAAGCAGGAATATTGATATTTCTATCAGATAAAATAGACTTCAAGACAAAAGCTATAAAAAGAGACAAAGAAGGTCATTATATAATGATAAAGGGGTCAATTCAGCAAGAGAATATAACAATTCTAAATATATATGCACCCAACACTGGAGCATCCAGATATATAAAGCAAATATTATCAGAGCAAACTAGAGAGATAGATACAAATACAATAGTCATTGGAGACCTCAACACTCCGCTTTCAGTATTGGACAGATCATCCAGACAGAAAATTAACAATAAAAAATTGGACTTTGGCCGGGCGCGGTGGCTCACACCTGTAATCCTAGCACTCTGGGAGGCCGAGGCGGGTGGATTGTTTGAGCTCAGGAGTTCGAAACCAGCCTGAGCAAGAGCGAGACCCCGTCTTTACTAAAAATAGAAAGAAATTAATTGGACAACTAAAAATACATAGAAAAAATTAGCCGGGCATGGTGGCGCATGCCTGTAGTCCCAGCTACTCGGGAGGCTGAGGTAGAAGGATCGCTTGAGCCCAGGAGTTTGAGGTTGCTGTGAGCTAGGATGATGCCACGGCACTCTAGCCCGGGCAAAAGAGTGAGACTCTGTCTCAAAAAAAAAAAAAAAAAATTGGACTTTATCTGCACTATAGAACAAATGGACCTCATAGATATTTACAGAATGTTCCGTCCAACCGCTGAAGTATACACACTCTTATCCTCAGCTCATGCATTATATCACTCTCAAAGACAGACCATATACGAGACCACAAAACAAGTCTTAAAAAATTCAAAAAAATTGAAATCATACAATCTATTTTATCTGGCCACAATGGAATAAAACTAGAAATCAATAACAGGAGAAATATTGGAAAATATACAAACACATGGAAATTAAACCATATGCTCCTGAATGATCAGTGGGGTCAATGAAGGGATTAAAAAGAAAATTAAAAAATTTCTCAAAAAAATGAAAATGAAAACACAACATATCAAAACCTATGGGATATAGTTAAAGCAGTAATAAGAGGAAAGTTTATAGCAATAAGTATCTATATCAAATAAGTAGAAAAGCTCCTAATAAATGACATGTTGATGCATCTAAAGAAATAGAAAAACAAGAGCAAACCAAATCCAAAATTAGTAGAAGAGGTAATAAAGATTATAACAGAAATAAATGAAATTGAAACAAAAAAAGCAATGAAACAAAAAGTTGGTCTTTTGAAAAGATAAAGAGAATAGAAACACATTTAGCCAGACTACTAACAAAAAAAGAGAGAAGACCCAAATAAATAAAATCAGAGATGAGAGGGGAAACATTACAACTGTTACTGCAGAAATCCAAAAGATCATTAGAGACTACTATGTGCAACTATATGCCAATAAATTGGAAAATCTGGAAGAAATGCATAAATTTCTAGACA
The DNA here is from genome assembly GCF_000956105.1 of Propithecus coquereli. NCBI lineage: Eukaryota > Metazoa > Chordata > Mammalia > Primates > Indriidae > Propithecus > Propithecus coquereli. The sequence continues at coordinate 286,418 of NW_012150352.1, read as the reverse complement.
CATACAACCTAACAAGATTGAACCAAGAATAAATCCAAAACCTGAATAAACCAATAAAAAGTAATGAAATAGAAGCAGAAATAAAAAGTCTCCCATCAAAGAAAAGCCCATCACCTGATGGCTTCACTGCTGAATTCTACCAATCATTCAAAGAAGAACTAATACCAATCCTACCTAAACTATTTCAAAAAATCTAGGAGAAAGGGATACTCCCAAACTCATTGTACAAGGCTTATATCTTGATACCAGAAAGAAAACTAAAAGTCAATATCTCTGATGAACATAAATGCAAAAATCCTCAACAAAATACTAGCAAACCCAATTCAAAAGCACATTAAAAAGATTCATCATGATCAAGTGGGATTCATCCCAGGGATGCAAGGATGGTTCACATACACAAATCAATGTGACATATCATATCAACAGAATAAGAGATGAAAACTATATGATCATTTCAATTGATGCTGAAAAACCCTTCAGTAAAACTCAATATCACTTCATAATAAAAACTCTCAAAAAACTGGGTATAGAGGGAAATTATCTCCATCGAATAAAAACCATATATGACAGACCCACAGCTAATATCATACTGAATGGGGAAAAACTGAAAGCCTTTTCTCTAAGATCTGGAACAAGACAAAGATCCCCACTTTCACCACTGTTATTCAATTTACTACTGGAAGTTATAGCTAGAGCAATCAGAAAAGAGAAAGAAATAAAGGGCATCCAAATTGGAAAGGAAAAAGTCAAATTATCCTTGTTTGCAGAGGATATGATCTTATATCTAGAGAAACCTAAAGACTCCATCCAAAAACTATTAGAACTCATAAACAAATTCAGTAAAGTTTCAGGATACAAAATCAACATATAAAAATCAGTAGCATCTCTATATGCCAATAGTAAACAATCTGAAAAAGAAACCAAGAAAGTAATCCCATTTACAATAGCTACAAATAAAGTATCTAGGAATACAGTTAACCAAAGAAGTGAAAGTTCTCTGTAATGAAAACTATGAAACACTGATGAAAGAAATTGAAGAGGACCCCAAAAAATGGAAAGATATTCCATGCTCATGGATTGGAAGGATCAATATTGTTAAAATGTCCATACTACCCAAAGCAATCTACAGATTCAATACAATCCCCATCAAAATACCAATGACATTCTTCACAAAAATAGAAAAAATAATCCTAAAATTTATATGGAACAAAAAAAGACCCAGAATAACCAAAGCCATCTGAGCAAAAAGAATAAAACTGGAGGAGTCACCTTACCTGATTTCAAATTATACAACAGAGCTATAGTAACCCAAATAGCATGGTACTGGCATAATGAATGAATGAGTGAAACTAAACCCTTATCCCTTGCCATACACAAAAATAAAATCAAAATGGATTGAAGACTTAAATCTAAGAACTGAAACTATGAAATAACTAAAAGAAAACACTGGAGAAACGCTTCAGGACATTGGTCTGGGCAAGGAATTCTTGAGTAATACTCCCAAAGCACAGGCAACCAAAGCAAAATTGGACAAATGAGATCGCATCAAGCTAAAAAGCTTCTGCACAGCAAAGGAAATAATCAACAAAGTGAAGATCCAATCCATAGAATGGGAGAAAATATTTTCAAACTACCCATCTGACAAGGGATGAATAACTCGAACATATAAGGAGCTCTAACATCTCAAAAGGAAAAAAAAATTAAATAATCCGATTAAAAAATGGACAAAGGATCTGAATAGAGATTTCTCAAAAGAACACACAGAAATGGCCAACATGTATATGAAAAAATGCTCAACATCATTGGTCATCAGAGAAATGCAAATCAAAACTACAATGGGATATCATCTCCCCTCAGTTAAAATGGCTTTTATCAGAAAGACAGGCAATTAACTAATAATGGTGAGGATGTGGAGAAAGGGAAACCCTCATACACTGTTGGTGAGAATGTAAATTAGTGCAACCATTATGAAGAATGGTATAGAGGTTCCTCAAAAAACTAAAACTAGAACTGCCATATGACCCAGCAATCCCACTGCTGAGTATATAACCCAAAGGAGGGGAAATCAGTATATTGAAAAGGTATCTGCACTCTGATGTTTGTTGCAGCACTATTCACAATAACCAAGATATGAAATCATCCTAAGTGTCCATCAACAGATAAATGGATAAAGAAATTGTGGTACATATACACAATAGGATATTACATAGCCACAAAAAGAATGAAATCCTGCCATTTGCAATAAAATGGATGGAACTGGAGCACATCATGTTAATTCAAATAAGTCAAGCACAGAAAGACAAATCTCTCATGTTCTCACTCTTACATGGGAGCTAAATATTAAAAACAATTTATCTCATGGAGACAGAGAGTAGAATGGCAATTACTAGAGGCTGGGAATGGTAGCGGGGAGGGGGGCATAAAGTGGTGATAGTTAATGGGTGTAAAAATATAGTTAAATAGAATGAACAGTATTTGATAGCACAACTAAGTGATGATTATCAGCAATAAGTTAGGGTATACTTTAAAATAACGAAAGGAGTGGAATTGGAATATTCCTAACACAAACGTTACATACCTGAGATAATGGATACCTCAATTACCCTGACTTTATAAATGTACATTATATGTCTGTATTAACACATCACATGTACCTTATAAAGATATACAACTATTAATATTATATACCCATAATAATTAAAAAAAAACAAGGAAAGAGAAAGAATGCCTTAATAAATATTGAATTTTCTCAAAAAAGATTTATTTATATTCCAAACTTGACTGATGATATTCTAATGGAGACAAATTAATTTAAATAGAAGGGTGATTAAAAATCAAAATTTACATTGTAAATGTATTCGGTGATTTGAATTTGATAATTCTTTTGTTGAGCTGATGAAAGTTACCATATTTGGACATAGAATAATGCAGAAAAAGTAATTAATCTGCCTGGTAGATACCTAAATGTAAAATCTAAGATGTCCGCAAATGGTAAAACTAGACTGAGCAAATGACAGATGGGTTAATTATTCACTACTTGAGTTTTCACTAGAGAAATTAAAGCTCTGATATTATTCAAAATAATTTCATAATTTCAAGTAAAGGGTAAGGATGAGGAGATAAATAACAAATATTGATGGAGGATTGAGTGTTCACTAGATAGATAACAGAGCTATTCTCTTCTATAATATTGAAATAATACAGCAAGAATCTACATTAAAGGCACTATAATCCATATAGCGGGGAATAATATTATAATAAAACAGAGCCCTTGACCTCAGGGAGTTTACAATTACAGTTGTAATTAGGGAGTAATTAAGGGTAATTAGGGAGTAATTAAGGGATACCCCTTATCTATGGTTTCGCTTTCTGCAGTTTTACAAATAGTTACCTGTGGTCAACCACGATCTGAAAATATGTGAGTACAGTACAGTAAGATATTTTAATAGAGAAAAAGAGGCCACACTCACATAACGTTTATTATGACATTGTTAGCATTGTTCATGTTACTATTAGTTATCGTTGTTAATCTTTTACTGTGCCTAAGTTATAAATTAAATTTCATCATAGGTATGTACATATAGGAAAAAACAATATATATTGGGTTCAGTACTATTCATGATTTCAAGCATGCACCGAGGGTCTTGGATCAAATCCCTTGCAGATAAGGGAGGACTATTGTATTACGAAAGATAAAGGAGAAACAAATGACTTCAATGCAACTCATAATGGGTTAGATATGCTAATAAACCTTCCTAAGTGACAAAGTAAACACACAGGAGAAAGGAATTAAATTAATTTAAATGTATAAGGAAAGATTTCATACAAATGATAGCATTTAAACTGGGCCTGAACAGAAAACTAACAGGCAAAAATGAACACAGAAGGGCTTTCCCAGTGCTGAGGCTAAGCAAATTCATGGTGATGGAAGAGGACAGGACCAACTCTGATACTGCTTAGTGAAACTGGCTAGCATAACACTTTCTTTTAGTGAAAGGCCAGTGTGAAAAGTTTATATAATTTTCTTAAAAATCTTATTAAAAATGAGAAAAAGCCTTTTTCCCTAAAATATATATCCGAAAGAATCCAAATACAAATTCATTCACAGTATGTAGAATGACATAAAAAACCACATTAAATCAAATTAAAATATTATTGTATAAAAATTGAAGTTTTTAATTAAGTCGCATCACATGGTAAACTGTTTAACACATAATAAGTGCTCAATAACAACTTCTTCATAAATTAATTAACACAATTTCTATTGTGACATAGAAATGAATATGTCCCAATAGAATTAATAAATGAAGATGTGCAGAAGTTAAAAATTGATTACCACTTCAGGTATCTAAGCCATACATAATTAAATTAGTCTTTCTTGAGGGCAAAAATTATAAATAGCAGGGAAAGGGGACAAAAAACCGCACAAGCTACATTTGGGAAAAATTATTACCTACCTTTCTAGTGCGTGAAGGAAAAAATAGATATGTTAGTGAATAATATGTAGATTATGAAATTCCATTTATCAACAACTTTAAAAGTCTCAAAGAAACAACAGAAGCTGAATACAAGTTTAGGATATTCAGGGTTAATTGCAAGCAAATTGTGGGTGATTGTTAGAGGAAGATTGAATAAAGTGAGGGAATTTAAAATAAGTGAGAAAAATGTAAAAGGTTTACAAATGCTTCCCCTAAATGAGTTCTAATGGTTTAGACAACTCACGAGTAAATTCTTAAGCACTGGGCCAAGAATCATTGGTCATATGATGCATAATCCCAGAATGAAAACATCAAATGCATTTATCAAATATATCCAAAGGTAACATCCTTTGAAAATGATAGCATTTGTAAGGCATTTCACAGATAAATGAAGTTTGCACTTAATTATAATAAGTATCATTGTCTGAAATGACAACCTTTGATAAAATGCAGAGTGGCAAAAATGAAACTTTGACTCTCCCTGTTCAACAGAATTCACAAGCTGGCATTTTATGATTGTCAGTTTACTAGCTCAGTCTTCTCATCAAAGCATTTCACTGGCAGACAGAAAGCTACTTGGTGGCCCATTTACAATCAGTCCCACATTAGAGCCATATGATATTAATGCGGAGCTATTCCATTAATGCTCTATGAATTTTAAATTAAGCTACAAATTCAGCTGAAGTAACCTCAAGCAATTGAAGCTTTTCAAGGATGCCTCCACTGATTGCTTTTTAACCTAGAAAAGTCAGAGTCTCAGCACTTCAGCTTTTCAATTGTTAAAATGAGTTTTAAATATTCTTCCTTCCTATCCCTTAAAGAAATGGTAAGAATTAGGGGAATGTTTTCAGTAAAGCAGTGATTTAACTTGTGGAAAACTAAGTACATTTAAACTGATTATTCAAACCGAGGTCAAGCAATGCTTCTGTACTCTCAGACCTTTGTCAATATGTTTAAATAAAAAAGACAGTTAACTATATTTCTTCTATTCTAGATCAGCTCAAGATCCCTAGTTTAATGTCAATTGGTTACTCAGTTAACAGCATTATCACATTTTTGTATGCTTCATAGATTCACGAGATGTTTCTTACAGAATTAATTTCAAGTTGATGAACTGAGTCAAAAATACTATCTGAATATTGATGGAAAAGCACACCATTCTCTAAAGTTCCCAGTCTGTGACTATCATTATTACCACAATTATCTGAAGCACCCTAGCCAGTAAAACAACATGTGATTGTAAGCTCGTAATATTGTCAAGCATTTTCCCCTTTAATCTTTGACTCACATTTTGTCTAGATTGAAAGAGATTACTTTATTGGTTTTCTATGGTTAAATTTATACATAAAATAATATAAATATCTGAATAGTTTTCCCCCATTTTATAAGGGGACTATTGTAAGTTTCTATTAAGTGCAGAAAAAAACATTCCATTTGATTCAAAGTTACTTTTGATGCATATTATAGGGACTTCATTAAAGTTTATGTGGTGCTGTCCAATACGGTAGCCACTAGCCACATGTTGCTACAGGGTACTTGAAATGTAGCTAGTCTGAATTTAGATTTGCTGTAAGCATAAAATATATCCTAAATTTCAAAGACTTAGTATAAAAAATATAAAATTTCTTCTTAATAACTTTATATTGGTTCTATATTAAATTATAATATTCTGGACACATAGGATTAAATAAAATATATTAATTTCATTGGTTTATTTTTACTGTCAAATGTTATCACTTGAAAATTTAGAATTATGTATATGACTTGCATTATATTTCCATTGGACAATGCTAGTCTAGACTGTCCAAAAAAAATTCACTGAGCCAACAATCTTTTCTAATAAGAAGAGTCAAAAGTTCTGGATCAACACATAGCATAAAAAATGATACATGTACAGGATTTAGGACAAACATTAAAGATGACAGAAAGACAAACATAAAGAACAGTAAACAATCTCTGATCATTACATTGTGTATAATGAGTGTCATACCATAGCTACTCTGATTTAAGAAACATCTACATTGAGAAATTATAACAGATAAACAAAAATACACGTAAAAAGTTTAATAACCATGTTATACTACATGTAACCACAGGCTGGATATCAACTTGTATAATAGTCCATATAGTAGTAACTATTATTATTGAATAGCCTTTTTCCCTAAAATATATATCCGAAAGAATCCAAATACAAATTCATTCACAGTATGTAGAATGACATAAAAAACCACATTAAATCAAATTAAAATATTATTGTATAAAAATTGAAGTTTTTAATTAAGTCGCATCACATGGTAAACTGTTTAACACATAATAAGTGCTCAATAACAACTTCTTCATAAATTAATTAACACAATTTCTATTGTGACATAGAAATGAATATGTCCCAATAGAATTAATAAATGAAGATGTGCAGAAGTTAAAAATTGATTACCACTTCAGGTATCTAAGCCATACATAATTAAATTAGTCTTTCTTGAGGGCAAAAATTATAAATAGCAGGGAAAGGGGACAAAAAACCGCACAAGCTACATTTGGGAAAAATTATTACCTACCTTTCTAGTGCGTGAAGGAAAAAATAGATATGTTAGTGAATAATATGTAGATTATGAAATTCCATTTATCAACAACTTTAAAAGTCTCAAAGAAACAACAGAAGCTGAATACAAGTTTAGGATATTCA
>NW_012150352.1:262391-279207 GCF_000956105.1 Propithecus coquereli | reverse complement strand
TCATCCACAAAATGATCATTTTGCTAACATTTACAAAGGCTCTTTGGTGCACATGGATCATACAGAATTTTACACTGAAATATTAAGACATAGATCTGTAGTTTGGATCAACAAAAGAGCAATTTACCCAAACATTTAAAAAGTATTAGACCATTTATAACATTACAGTCCATTCTCCTAATTATTCTAATAATCATATAATTCATTTCCAAGGAATATTTAAATTTCCCCCTAACAATCTTTTCCCCTCCCAACCTTATCCCCTTTATTTTCACACAATCTTTAACTCCTCAGACTTCTTTTGGACATGCTGTTAATGATGGTATATTAAAGTGAAAATTTTAAAGTAACTCAAAATATCACCCACCACTGCCAATCTTCCCCCAAAATAGTTGATAATCCAATGACAAAATAAGCTTATAAAATCTCAATATCCAAATATTTTGTTTGCTTCTAAATCTGATGTTTCAAAAGTAAATCATGATTTTTTGTTGAAAAATATTTTCCCACTCTAATGGCTTAAATCTTTCTTCTTACTATCTAGCTCTCATTCTCTTAATCTAATCCAGCTCTTTTATACATTTCACTGGCCCTTTCAACGTTAGGATTCCTTCAGATCCATAATACTCACTACTCTCTACCTAACTTCTTATCACATAAGAAGACTTGCTACCTAGGAATGCTTTATCCACTTTTTCAGGTAATATAAAATTTCAGGTAACAAAATACTTAAATTACATTAAATGGTTTCTTAAATTGCCTTTGCATTCTTCATAATTATCACATTATCAATTATCAAAGTATCATAGAGTAACATCAATGTCTACATTGAAGACTTTCACTTAAGTGCCAGAATTTACAATTGTAATGTTAATTATAATTAAAAGAAAGAAAGTGCATTAGTTATGAGTGCAACTCACCATTCAGAGGAAAATCATGCAATAACTATAATTTCTGCAAATTTAGGATTGAATTTTCATGGATGCATATGAAATCTGAACTTATGCCCCTCATTTCTAAATGGTCAAATTAAAACCATTTCCCCAATTCTTTAAAATTACTAGGGGAAGGCCACCGCTTTTGCTCATTCTCAATAAAAATTTAAAATAAGGTAGGGCATAAAATCTTCCTTTACTCTGATTGGCATTATTTTCTTTCTATTATTCTTAGCAGCAAAACTCATTTTCTCAGTGAATCAAATTGAATGAAGCAATGGAGGATAAGTCCCCAGGAAAACATAAAGTTTTCTGGTAAGATTTCTTTAGAATGCACGTAGAACCAAATAATTAATTAATCAAATGGATATCTGACAGAAATAGATTATCTCTAAGAGTACACTTCAATCCAATATTACTACTCCTTACTATGACTATGATCATGTTTGGGATACAACTGGAAGACTGAAATCCTTGGGTCTGATATAGTTATTTGGTATATAAGTCTTATATACTCACCACTTCTTGAAAAGGAAAAAAATACTAACTGGGTCAAATTCAGGACATTTATTGGACCATGTGTACAGGTGAGCATATGAGCAAATGTCATATACATGTTTGCATGTGGCTCTCCAATTAGGCATTTCCTGCCCATGCAGAAGGGATGAGAGGGTTGCCCCCTCAGCACAGGTAAGCCTTCTTGAACTTGTTCCTGTATTCACAGGAGTGCTCAGGTATTCAGGCACTTTCATCCCTTTGGGCTTGGTTGTTGGCTTGAATATGAGGCAGAGAGAAAGGTCTTGCTTAGATCTTGAGGTTTAACCTCACTTTTCAGCTCCATTTATCAGTGAATTTTGGGTTAGAGTTTCGGACATTAGCCAAATGAAAAATCAAAAATACCCTTTGCTTTCCCATTATTCTTTCTCCTTTGGTATTTGTAATTTAGTCCTTTCCAGAGCTACCTGGAGAAGCAGTTGGCTAGGACAAAGTGGAATTTGAACATTTATGGGTCCCTTGGCTTATCACCATTTAAAAAAAAATCTCGATATCAAGTCTACTTAAGGCAGTAAAAACTCTGGAAAAAAATGCTTCAAGAAAAAAGAAAAAGTAGTGTGTTCCCTCTCTTTTAGTCTTCAACATCTAGTGTGATATGAAGAGGGAGATCGTGATTGCGGAGCCTTGAATGACTATTTAGTTTGATAATCACCAAACATAATTCTAGAGTTTTGTTTTGTTGTTTGTCTGTCTGATGTGTGTCTTTCTTTCTTTCTTTTCTTTTCTTTTTTTTTTTTTTTTGGTGGGAGTTGAGAGGGGTGTGATGCTCAGGTGTACTCTCTTAAACCATATGGGATACAAAGGTTATAGGAATCCTCAGAGAGATGATGAGATGCAGAAATTCAAGAACCACTGATCTACAACTTGGAAAATAGATATCTATGAGGGAGACAATGAGAAATCATCAGGTCTGAATTGAAAATCTTCACTTATGTTACTAGAAATAAGGAAAACCTCTATTTTCATCTTCAGGTTGAAGAAAATACACTCATTCTTAAAATTTCATGTAAACTCCTCAATAACATTTAGAAAAATAAGACAAAATATGCATCCTGAAAATTACAATTTAAAAATGTAGTCATTTCAAGGTACGTACATGTTAAAGTATATTAAGTTTCAAGAATACAAATAAAAGAAAAGAAAATATCTTACCTTCCATCTCGATCCCAGTCATATACTTCTACTTTGATTGTTCTGTTCATGGGAAAAACATACACATAAAATGACTTAGTATAAAGATCAAAATAATATATGATTGAGAATTTAAAAATAGGTTCATTTTATTAGATAAAATAGTGTATGCTTGTAGGTTTTACAAATTAATTTGAAGCTGATTTTGCTAATTTTATTAATATAATTCAATTTACATCTTAAAGCAGCCTTCTAGAATCTTCATTATTCATTAAAGGGAGTAGGGAAAGTATGTGGGAAAGCATGTGTAGTTTGATCTAACTCCTCAGTGGGGAGGTATGAACCCACTTCTCCACTCATGAAAACCACTGTTTTGAAGCAGTATTTTTCAAACTCAGCATTGAGCAGAGGCACATAGGGGGCTTATTAAAACACAGATTATTGGATGTCTTTCCCAGAGTTTCTGGGTCAGCAGGTCTGGGATGGGGTCTGAGAATTTCAATTACTACGTGGTTACCAGGTGATATTCACGCTGCTGATCAGAAAACATTGTGAGAACCACTTTCTTAGGGGAAAAAAAATGAGTCAGGTTAAATAAAGCTATGATCTTATTCAATAAATAAAATGAGTCAAGTGGCATGATAAATTTCAAAGTAAACATAATAACATATTGGTAATCAATAGTTTCTTCTATGATATCAGTTAATTAAATTTCTATTTTCTTCTATATAAGTAACAAGATGAGTAAAATAACAAAGAGATCAGGCTTTTCCTTTTTATTTTCTTTTTGGGGAGGTCGGTAAGGGTTTTTATATTATAACCTTACAATAATGTTTCATAAGGAAAAGAAAAAAACTGATATTAAAAAGTCATCTGTTATATCGTGGGAAGATCTTCAGGACCGCCTTACCCAGCTGCTTGTAGAATGCTAAAATCTCCCTGTTATATATCAATGGAACTTTTACAAATCAGCAGTCATCACAGTAGTTATGCCAAATAACATTTCAAGAGTATGTTGGGGTTGATAACATATCTAGCCATAGTGTTATTCCTCTTACATATTTACTTATTCTACAGTAGAAGGACAGTATCACATGAAAGCCTTGAGTTAATGAAAATTCTGAAATAACTTTTGAATAATGAGTTAAAACTTAAACTAATGTTCAATATATTTTTATCACTCTGCAGTTTTTTTTTAGAAAATTAGTCAGTCAGTTTAGCCAAATTTTAATTAGTCAAATTATCCCTCTTCCCCAGGTCATTGTGGATTTATAAAAAAGTTATTTAAAAATTTTTGAATAAACCATCCATGCTCTTATATATATACATTTACATAGGTAAAGAGTCCAACTTAATTTTTGTAAAAATCTGATTTAGGGTATTAGATGTATAGTGAATATTCAAAATCCTCAGAAAAGTTGTCATTTGTTTTACCTGTCATAATCTCCATTACATAATGCTCTGACTGAGATCTTGAATGCTTGCCATACAGGATTTAGAGTGTTTTTGACAACTTCTGTTTTATGACAAATTGTAAAACTGTAAGAAAAAAAGTTTTCAGTTATTTTCATGACTCAATTATTTTAATTGACCTATTGTTTTAATAGTCATTCCTCTATTTTTATGCAAAATAAATGTCAATCCCTCTGTTGCTGCTACATCATTTAATGAAAAGAGATGTGCAATTTTTAAAACTTTAAAGATTAGTTCACTATAATATATTGTGTAATAAATTTACCAAAAGTAATCTACAAATTTAACAAATCCTAAACCTGTTTTGTAAACAATCTCTCTAAAAATTGTGGAGATATACTGAACAAGTAAAAAAATGTGCATCCATCATTAAGAATATGAAGGTCCTCAGTAACCCTGAAAAGAGCAGTTTGTTGGAATGCTGGGGACAGAAACATGGTTGGATTTAAGAAAGAGAAGAGAAACTGAGGCACAATGTGTGAACAAAATTTTTGAGTCTAGCTGTGAAAAGAAAAAGAGAAATTGGTGTAGCTTAAAGGGAAAAATTAATCAAAGAAAATCTGTCGTTGTTACTTTGAATTTTTTTTCAAGATGGAAGAAATAACAGCAAGGTTGCATGCTAAAGGAAAAAATCTTGTAGAGAGATAACCATTTATGATGCATAAAAGAGGAAGAAGGCTGGAGAAATGTCTTTTAAGTAGATGACAGTAGATGGCATCCAAGACATAAGCAGAGGAATTGGCCTTGAGAGTACAGACAGCCATTCTGCAGGAAGGTTTGGGAAGGCAGAGTACCCTAGCAGATGTTGTGATGGGATCACGAGGAAGCCCTCCAGTTGCTTCCGTTTTCTTATGAAATAGGAAGTATGATCATGAGCAAAGAATGAGGAGGGCAGAAGTGCTCGGGGCCCATTTAAGATTGACATCATGAATATATAGTGAGACTACTCAGGGTGTGGTTCTTTCTTTATCTAAACTGTTGGCTTTATATATCTGAAGAATTCCCAGAGGGAAGGAAGATAGCAATACACAATAAGAGGTAGAATCCAAGCAGCCTTAACCTTGCTTTTCTGATTCAAATTCCAGTGTTGTTTTCACCAAACCATTTAATCTTCAGACATCAATCAGCTCCTGAAAATGTTCTTGCTTAATGTAAATTTATGTAGCAGTTTGTGAGCTAGAAAATGTTTAAAATGGTTTTGGTTAAAACAATACCTAGATCCAGCCTTCACCAAGACCCTAGTTGTGAAGTGTTCCAAATGTGAAGATCTGACAATCATGCAACATGAGACTACTACATAATTACCATAGTAATTAGTATTACCACAGTAATTACCATACTGCACCTAACCCCTACAAGAATATATTCTTCCTTTGAGTCCATTTTCCTCCCTTCATGCAAGAGGGATTGGTATCTAATAAAAGATTAGATAGAAACATAACACCGTATAACAGGATCAAGTTTGCATTACAAGACTTACAGCATTAGTGCCCCCTACTTCCTGGTAACATCCTTGTCCATCTAAGGAAACCTGTGTCACTAAATTGACAGGGCTCAGGTGAATGTATATGTGGCCAAATGTTCTCAGAGTTGACTCACCGGAAGCAATTTAGGAGCCACTGGGGCAAAAGGCATTGAAAGAAATATGGAGGGCAGGCAGTGGAAACTCGGAAAAGGAGGATTAAGATGTCCAAAACAGATGGAAGAAAAGCAAAGGAGATGAGGAGAAGTGGTGGGGGAGGGAATGGGTGGGAACAGAGAGGGAAACAAATGAGAAAAGATAAAAGTACAGAAAACAGTTAAGAAAAATTCATCGGGACCAAATTATGGGGGGAAGGCATAGTGGTATGTTGGTTTGTTTCAGAAAGAGGCATCTGCCTTCCTTCATAATTATGTAATACATTCTTAAAGATCTACAATGGGTATTTCTCTTCTCCTGTATCATATTCTAATATATAACAAGTCTTTGGTATGGTGTTAGACACAGACAGACAGCTAGAGAGATGATAGCTAGATCAATGAGAGAGAGAGAAAGAGAGAGAGCGCACGCATGGGACCAACTGACCATCTTCAAATCACGTGCTGGACAATCTACTAACTTTTTGGCCTCTATGATTAAATCAAAATTTTTGTTACATTCTTAGTATCACCACCTGCAGTAATTAAATACTTGGACACTCGAAACTTTTCCTCTTAAGAAAGTGACTCAACTTAGTGAGATATTTATGAGCCAGGTAGTCATTTGTCACCTATTAATCCTTCTCATTTGAAATGCATTAGATATGATATAGGCAGCAAAATCTCACTAGTAAGAGTTCCAGGGCCGCAGTAACTAGTGAAAGTTCTGACAGGAGTCTGATGTACCTTTTTCTAACATTTGGGAATATTTTTATATAAATATAATGTGTGTATTACAAATAGTATTATAAGAAAATATATTGTATTAAATAACCTGTATAAAGATACCTTAAATGAAGTCATTTACCTAAAACAGTTATTCTAAAGGAAAATTATCACTCACTTATAAATACATATCAAGTTACTAAATGTGAAAGAAAATAAGAATTTACAACCATATATTATTAAAGTTTTTATTAATGCTTCTAGTAGAAATTAAGAATTTGTACTAATTAAGAAATTAAGTGTTTCTCTTTCTTATATAAGAATATGTATGTATTAAAATAAATGTTAAAAATAAAGCTAAAATCTTTGCAGTTAAAAATAGAGACATAAAAAGTAAGGAATAAAAGCATTTTACACATTTAAAACTCATCAAAACAAAACATATAAATGTATATATTTGGATCCAGCTGGTAAACTGAAAGTTTCCTAAAATGAGAGTCACCAAATTTTAGAAATAGTTGTTGATAAATTATTTGACATTTCTCAATTGTACTTTTTTCTTAATATTTAAATTTTATTTAATGAGTATCATTTTTACAAGCATAATAAATTTTGTAATAAAAGTATCACTAGTAGCATTAAATGTTGAAAAACAGGAATTGATAGTAAGAGAATATACTTTGCTTTGTATAAGACAAATTGTTTAAGATTAGAGATGAGAGAAAAATGTGCTCTCTCTGATTCTAACTGATGCTATTTGCTTCTGCGACCGTGCTTGCTTTTAGTTGTTTGTTAAATGTAGTTAATCAGAAACAGGAATAAGAGCAGGAGTGACTCCATGACAGGCTGAACTTCCTGGAGTAGGCCTAAGTTTCGGTTTTCCCGAAACGACGCTGCCCTTTCCCCCGAAATGACGCTGACCACAATTGGCGCCGGCGTGAAAATCCAGAGGCTTGGAGCCACTTTTAAAGGAACCAATCAGGAGCCAACACGATCAGCCACTTTTAAAGGAACCAATGAACTAAGGAGGGGAGGGGGGGAAGGTGTGCCCAGTGTGTCGTGTGAAACCTGTGTGTCGTGGGTAAAACAGAAAAAGACATAAAAGTTTAGCCTCTACCCCAAGGCGGGGTCCTAGCCCTTAGAAGAGGCCACTGCATTGGTGCTCTGGGACTTGGACCCTAGCTCGAGCTAGCCAATAAACTCCTTTGCCATTTGCAGCCTCGGTGACTCTGCCTCTCTGTTCCTGGAGCCGAGGGGAACCGGCTCTAACAATGTATGATAAATTGAAATTCTATAATTGTATAACTAATCTTTATAAATAAAGAAAACTAAGAAGAATAAAAATAGAAAATCCAGGAAGCAAGTAGCTCATACAGGAGACATAAGAACACAGTGACTCAAAAAATTTTGAATTGTTCTTTAGTTTTCCTCTACCTTTGAAATGAATTGCAAATATGATTTTTTCACTGTCCAATATTTTTCATAACAATAAAATTAGTGTTCAGATGCAAATGATATTCTGACATTTTTACCACCGAAATTGAAGGGAAAAACACAAAAGCCAATAATATGACACCATAACAAAAATATCCAACAGTTGCCAAGTAGCTGTATCCACAAAAATCTCATAATAGTAAATCATCATTTTAAACTTGCCCAGGGTATTCACTTTAAATGAAAAACTTTTTATTTTTATGTAACATTACATACACTTGCTATATAATGTTACATGTTGTATATTTTCATTTATAAGTGTAGCAGTAGTGACAGATTTTTTTTTTCATTCTACTCTCCTTATTTCTAATTTCCAAACAATGTTTTCTCTTTAGCTGATATTTTATTACACATAGTTAAGGAAAACAAAAAAGGAAACATCCCCCTATAAGATAATAATAGCTAATGTGTAAATTCTTCCTATGAGTCAGGCAAACTTCTGTTTTTTGTGTAGTAACTCACTTAATTTTCTCAATAACCCTGTGAGGTAGCCATGATTATTACAGCATTTTACAGATGAGGAAATAGAATCTCACATAGGTTAAAAATTTGCCTATGGTCCCATAGCTATTAAGTAGCAAGGGTCAGGATTTAAATCTAGACAACAGAAATTAGCCATATTTTCAGACACTAAGCATTCTCACTAATACTGATAGTATAATATAAATCACAAAAAAGAATAGTCAAATATATTTATGGTAAAGCCATATACATTAAATTATACTGTATAACCCATGAATACATATTCAAAACACATAGAAACCAGACTAATCATGACTGGCAAAATTATTCAAGTTACTAGAATATAATGAAAAGTTTTACTGAAGGTTAGACACAGACATTATTGGAAAAAAATGTAGCATAAAAAACCCCCATAAAATCCATATCCTTTTCTAAGAAAATGGTTCAAGTTCAATTCTATAACAAAATATATTTGTTTCAGCATTTTAGGTTTCCTCAGGCAATACTATAATTTTATAAAAAAGTAAAGATGAAATATTTCTATGAAAATGGAAATCATTCATTTTAAGTATCAAACAAAACATACAAAATGCTTATAAATTTACATATTATGTTGAGATTCAAAGATCACATCAATTTTTAAAATACCAAAATATTTTACTCCAATTATCAATCTTCTCTCTGAGAAAAAAATGATAATTCAAATATCATCCTTACCATAGAGTTAAAATGCATAAAACATAAATGTACCTGCCATCTTCATTACTTCGATAAAATACAAGAAAAGGATCTGATTTTCCAAAGAAGTCCTTCTTGTCCAATTTGTTTGCACAAAATTGCATCAAAACAGCATCCTAAAAACAAAATTAATAAAATAGGTCAAAACCCAGGTTATAAATAACTAGAAACAGATCACAAACAAGACTTGATAAGAAAACAAATATGCCACTTTAATGCAAATGGCCAAGGGTGGGAGAGTCCCAGACAGCATAGAATTGATTTTTAAAGGACTGTGCAACTACAAAAATTTCACTGGAAATTTTCATTCTAGTTACAAAACCATTTATTTTAAAAAACTTTTAACATTTCCCCCTTAAAAATGATGTTAAGCTAGATAACTCTAGATAATGTAATAGATAGGATCTACATTCAAATCTTCAGTTATTCAGATACACATTTTTAGAATATAATTTTTTTAATTCTTGTTCACCCAGGAAACATTTACCAAGCATCTAGTATGTAACTACTATTTATTGCATGTTGAGATATATTAGATAATTACATTGGGGAACAAGATAGATAAAATTCTGTCCACATAGCTTACAATTGGAGGACAGGGAGTTTCCTTCTTAATTACATGCAAATGTGCCACAATGTCTCAGTAACCACATTTAAAAAGAATTTCCATGATATTGGGCTTCAAGAAAGGTAAAGCACCTTCATTTTCATCTGTAATTTAAATTACATATTTGTATGTTAATTATTATGCCAAACCAGTCATTTTTATCAATTTATGCACCGGAGCACTCATAATCGATATGCTTTAAAGGTAAACAAGCTGGGGTATCATAAGGAAGTTACACATTATTCAAGTAGGTAGGACAAACATTTTTTAGAAGGTAAAAAAGGTATAGTTATTGAAAAATTAAAATCAATACCTCCAAGGTTTGGGTTTTGCTTTTTTTTTTTTTTTTTTTAACTGAAAGAAAATGCCAAAAATTTTGGAAGGAGATGGAGTGGCAAAGTAATGTAGATTATATCAACAGGTCACAATTTTGAATACTGAGTGGTGAAAATATTAACAACATCTAAAAAAAGTTTTATTCACCACTTCTTTACTTTTCAGAGTCCACCAATACTTATTAGGCATGCACCTATAATTCTCATTATTTCCTTTCAGTAGTTCCAGAAGACTATACAAAACATGATGCTCTCTCTCTTTTTCATTCCTTCATTCATTTACTTACTTAGCAAACAACTCTCAAGTAATACTCAAGCTAGAATATGGGAATAGAGCAATGAACAAGATAGTCCCTGCCCTTGGAAAACTCAGATTTCCAGATTTCTCATTTTCAAAAGTATTGGTATAATGTTATTTTACTTTGCTTTTTAGCATATAGCTGTGATAACTTCTGTCAGAGGAACATTCATAATAGAGCAGGAAATACATTCTAGCCAGGCATAGTGACAATATACATTTTAAAGAAAATTAAAAGCAGCACAGAGGCAAGAACAATATGGACATCACTATCAGCCCAAACCCTTCAATCATAATCATGTTTCTTTTCAAACTTGTGGTATATAGATCAAAAGTTTCTATACTACCCATTAAAGAAGCAGTGAGAGAATAATCCTGGATGTTCAAACTGTAGAATCAAGGACAGGATTGAGAAGGAAGGGCTGTTTTGTTTGTTTTGAATGCCCTTTCAATTCCACATATATTAAAACACCCTTGGGAGAGAATACGGGGACATTCCACGGACATTGTTCTTGATGCAGAAAAAAATCACTCTTTTTTAAAACACATTCTCCCAAGGCACCTGGACCAAAACACCAACTTCCAAGAAACATTCTGATATACTTAAAATGCATAATAGATAAATAAGATGTGTATATTTCAAATACATTGTGAATAAAACTTCAAAGAGAGTTGCTATTTATTATTAAAGCATGAATTTTCATATGACCATTGGTAGACTTAATACTGAGTTTTAGTTTTTCAAATTATATTCGTTAAGACTTATAAAATGAATTAAAGATTCAAAATAAGGATTTCTTTCAATCCAGTAAATTATATATCCCTGGGAAAAATATGTTTTTGCAATTACCCAGGTTAATAACTTAGCAGAGATTCCATCTGTATCAAGCACAGAAGAAATCTAATTTATATACATCTAATTGATGTATATAAATCTGAGTTTATATATATCATTACAAAGCTGTTTTGTTGTTGTTTTTATAGATTTTTTTTTTTTTTTGAGACAGAGTCTCACTCTGTTGCCTGGGCTAGAGTGCTGTGGCATCAGCCTAGCTCACAGCAACCTCAAACTCCTGGGCTCAAGCGATCCTCCTGCCTCAGCCTCCTTGAGTAGCTGGGACTACAGGCATGCACCACCACACCCGGCTAATTTTTTCTATATATATTTTTAGTTGTCCAGCTAATTTCTTTCTATTTTTTTAGTAGAGACGGGGGTCTCGCTCTTGTTCAGGCTGGTCTCGAACTCCTGAGCTCAAACAATCCACCCGCCTCCGCCTCCCAGAGTGCTAGGATTAGTAGGCGAGAGCCACCGCGCCCAGCCCACCCGATAGATTTTTAAGACCTCTCTTCAATACTCCATATCAGTATAAAGAACTTCCTATGAGGAAATCCACTTGGATGTTTCACAGGCACTTGTAACACATTCAAATCTAAGCACCTAATGTTTATCCATAAACTTGCTTCTCCTATAATTTCCCCAGCTCAATTACTGGTATTGTTATCCACCCAAGTGATCAACAAGTGATCTTTGACTCTTCCCTTTTCCTCAGCTTTTATCCAATCCACCACCAATTTAACCATTCTACCTCTAACACTTTTTTCAAATCTTTGGCTCTGCTGCCATCAACTCAGTCCAGGCCAACCTTATTTCTTACCCAGACATATTCTGTGGCATTTATTCCTTTCTACGACTTTCGCTCTGGGACCTTTATCCAACCCATTCTCCATTCAAGACTATGTGATATAGTTCGGACATCCCTCCCTGTCCCTTCCACATCTCATGTTGAAATTCGAGCCCCGTTGTTGGAGGTGAGGCCCGGCAGGAGGTGTTTAGGTCATGGGGGCGGATCCCTCATGAATGGCTTGGTGTTCTGTTGAGAAGAGCCTTGCACCTCCTCCTCTCTCTCTTGCTTCCTTCCTCTTGCCATCTGACGCCTGCTCCCCTTTGCCTTCCACCCTAACTGGAAGCTCCCTGAAGCCCACACCAGAAGCAGATGCTGACACCTTGCTCCTTGCACAGCTTGCAGAACCATGAGCCAAGTGAAACTCTTTCCTCTATAAATTATCCAGCCTCAAGTATTTATTCCTTTATAGCAATGCAAAATGGACTAAGGCAGTAAGGTTCTTAAAACGTGAAAGAAATTGTGCTCTTCACAACTTAAAATGCTCCGAGGTTTTCCCTTGCATGTAGGATAAATGCACAATCTCTAACATGGTCTATAAAGGTCAATATCAAATGAGCTCTGACCGGCCTTTTCCACCTTTATCTGCAAAATTTCACTTCTGTCATCCCCAACTGCCAGCCCTTGGCCATCACACAGCAGACATACACAGTCCTTTCTCACCCCAGGCCCTTACACAAGCTGTGCACTCTGCTGCAATTCACACCTTTGGACTGACAAACCATTACTCCTTCTTTAAGTCTTAGCATAAATGTCACTTTCTCAAAGAAGTCTGCAGTGAACGCTCCCTAACAAAATTAGATGTCCATTGTGCTCTCTCATAACATATTTCAATTACTTGGCACATATCATGACATATTTTACCTGCATAGTCAGCTGATTAATGTCTTTCCTACAAACTATGTGCTCATTAAAGACAAAGACCAGGGCTGTTTATTGTGGCAGTTTTTGTGTTTTTCTTTTTTTTTTTCCTTTCTATTCTATTCCAAGTATCCATTGTAAGAACATTATAACATTTTGTAAATATTGTTGAATCAATCAATCAATGAAAACAAAAATATATGTTGTGGATAATTTCAAGCTACTTTTAAAATACTGAGTGAAAATACATTCCAAGTATGACTCCTAAACTACATTAGTTTTTACTCTAGCATTTGACTAGATTTTAAAGTTACACTTGACTACAACTATGTCATAGTAAGCTGACATAATTAGGATTATCACACTGAAAATGAACATTGTATAAATTTATGATTTACACACCTCTCAAATATTTTCCTGCACAGTATCCACCTGGGGTAGGTATTAAGAATATTACCAGCATTTTTAGAAGAAAACATGGGAGAAAAGCTTCTTGACATTGACCTTGGCTATTATTTCTTGGATATAACACCAAAAGCACAGATCACAAAAGTAAAAATAGACTATGGGATTACCCCAAAGTAAAAAGCTTCTGTATAGCAAAGGAAACAATCAACAGAATGAAAATACAAACTACAGAATTGGAGAAAGTATGCTGTGATTGGATATGGTTTGTTTGTCTTCACCAAAGTTCATGTTGAAATTTGATCCCCAGTGTGGTGGTGTTGGGAGGTGGGGTCTGGTGGAAGATGTTTGGGCTGTGGGGGTGGATCCCTTATGAATGGCTTGGTGCTGTTCTTAGGGTAGTGAGTGTGCTCTCACTCTCATGAGACTGGATTAGCTCTCTCAGGAATGTATTCCTTCCCTTGAGAGTGGATTGTTATAAAACCCCTCAGGTTTCGCTCTCTTCACACGTTTCTGTTTGCCTTTGACCCCTGCCATGTGTGACATGGCACAAAAGCCCTCACCAGAAGCCAGGTCCATGTCCTTGAACTTCTCAGCCTGAGGAAGGCTGACTTAAATAAACCTTTTTTCTTTATAAATAACTGAGCTAAATTACTCCTTTTCTTTATAAATTAGTCTCAGATATTGTTTTACAGCCACACAAAATGGACTAAGACACTATATAACATAAAGGGTTAATTTCCAAAATATATAAGAAACTTCTACAACTCAACAGCAAATAAATAAATAAATAAATAATCAACTCGAAAAATGTGCTGAGGAATTGAATAAATATTTCTCCACAGAAGACATACAAACGGACAACAGATATATGAAAGTTGTTCAACATCACTAATCATCAGAGAAATGCAAGTCAAAACCACAATAAGATATTAGCCCACACTTGTTAGAATGGGTGTTTTCAAAAAAACACCCACAAAAGGTAACAGTATAAAAGTTCCTCAAAAATTTAAAAGGAGCACTACCATTGATCCACTTATGGGTATTTATCCAAAGAAACTGAAATCAGTATCTTGAAGAGATATCTGCACTCCCATGTTCACTGTAGCATTATTCATAACAGCCAAGATATAAAAGCAACCTAAGTGTCCATCAACAGATGAATGGATAAAGAAAATGTTATATATAAATTATAAATATAAAATTTATACACATACACAAATAACAATGGACTACTAAGCCTTTTTTTTTAATTTTTTTTTTTGTTTGTTTTTCTCTTTTACTCAATCAAGGGTCTTAATATAAACTATTTAGCCTTAAAAAAGAGGAACATCTCACCATTTGCAACAACATGGATGACCCTGCAGGACATTCTGTAAGTGAAATAAGCCAGACACAGAAAGATAAATACTATTATACATGATAGCACTTATATGAGGAATTAAAATAGTCAAACTCATGGAAGCAGAAAGTAGAATGATGGTTTCCAGGGGTTGAAGAGAGGATGAAATTGGCAGGTATTAGTGAAAGGGTACAAAGTTTAAGTTATGCAAGATGAATAAGCCCTAGAGATCTATCATACAGCATGGTGCCTATTAGTTAACAACACTGTACTGCATATTTAAAAATTTGCTAAGAGGGTAAATCTTATGTTAAGTGTTACTACAAAATAATAATAATAAAAAATAAATAAAGAGTGTGGGAGGAACCACTGGAGGTGATAGATATGTCTATGGCATAGATTGTAGTGATGGTTTTATGGGTGTGTACTTATCTCCAGGTTCATCAAGTTGTGTGCATTAAATATGTACAGCCTTTTGTATGTCAATCATAACTCAATAAACTGGCTTTAAAAAAGATATTAGTATTTTACACATGCATAAATTAAAGCTCCAAGAACACAACCTCACTCAAGTGAAGAGTGAAAGAGGCAAGACTAAAATTTAGGTGTCCTGACTCTAAAGCTTATGCTTACGGCACAACAAGTTAATAAGTGGCAAGCTGTTTTTAAAAAAAGAATATATAGATTTATATGGTGTGATGGGGGATTTAAAATTATTTCATTCAAAATTCTAAATGATACTTTTAAAGATCCCCAAAATACAAATTAAAATTTTCTTCCGAAGTAACCATGAACATTGCTTTGAATATACTTGTGCATTCTACTATAATAGTATAGTAAGAAAATACTATTTAAGGGTTTATAAGTATTCATAATGATGCTGATTATCAATAAGGCTGTTGTTAAGAATCAGAATTAGAACATAGAAAACATAAGATGAAGTTACAAAAAAAGATGAAGTTACAAGATTCTAAGCAATATTGATAAAAATATTAGATCTATAGTTTCTGAGTATGAGAAATGTATGTTGACCCATTGAAAGATAATTCCAGATATTCTTAAAGACTTAGTAGTAAAAAGAGAGAAAGGTCACTAAGTAATAGATTCCCCTTCATTTGCATGGAAGCTGTAAAAGAATTTTCCATGTACTTCCAAGCAAGATAATAGAATTGAAAATGGAAGATACTTAAGATGCAGCCAGTCCATACTCAACTTATGCACTTGGTATCTTGATTCTATTTTTAAATAGAAGTGAAAATAATGTATTCATTGTGTACTTACATAAAACCATCTCAATGAGCTCAGGTTTTGACAAAATAGCATGTTAATATCACTATAAAGAGCTTATATTATTGACTATGTATCTTATTGACTATGACCTTTCTTTTCTCTTTCCTCCTTCATTATACAAAACACATATTATCATACACATATATAAATTCAGAGGCAAAAGTATAAAAGAAGATTACATGATATAATTCAAAGAAATCATTGTGCTATTTTAATTAAAAAACAGGATGGTAGGTAATATTTCTGCATTTAAATTAATTATATAATTTTTGTAAGGCATTTTAAGTATAGGTAAAATACTTTCATATGCATCATATTATTAAATTTAATGTTACAGTAGTTGTTTATCAGAGGTAGAAGGATTTTTTAAATTAGTCCAGTGATAGGTTCATATTTGGGTTTTTTTTCCCTTCAAATACGAAAAGTAAACCTCAGACTAGTCAAGTGACTTGGTAAGACAAGGTACAAGTTAATAGCAAAACCAAAACTCAACCTCATTTTGATGGTCTTTACCAGCATTACACTGTTGGTAGGTTCTGAGTGTTTTACAGATGAAAAAACTGAGACTGAGATGGCCACGACCTGCCCAAGGGGACAAACACAATGGTAGGAAGAAAAGGAAGACCTCAATTTGCATGTATTTTTAGCTATTTATATTCTAATATTAGTGTTTAATTCTCTCCACAAGCCTGTTATTATAGTTTCCTATTGTTATCTGTTTCCCCAGCCCCAGAATCCCAAAAGTATGTAATCAATTGGTATACTCAGTTTCTATCATTTGCTGGCAAAAGAGTATCATATGGTTTTCTGACCATATTGTGCCCAAAATATAGGATGTAAATAAAGCCACGGTATTTATCTAAAA
>NW_012150352.1:258227-261226 GCF_000956105.1 Propithecus coquereli | reverse complement strand
TTTTCTATATATATTTTTAGTTGTCCAGCTAATTTCTTTCTATTTTTTTAGTAGAGACGGGGGTCTCGCTCTTGTTCAGGCTGGTCTCGAACTCCTGAGCTCAAACAATCCACCCGCCTCCGCCTCCCAGAGTGCTAGGATTAGTAGGCGAGAGCCACCGCGCCCAGCCCACCCGATAGATTTTTAAGACCTCTCTTCAATACTCCATATCAGTATAAAGAACTTCCTATGAGGAAATCCACTTGGATGTTTCACAGGCACTTGTAACACATTCAAATCTAAGCACCTAATGTTTATCCATAAACTTGCTTCTCCTATAATTTCCCCAGCTCAATTACTGGTATTGTTATCCACCCAAGTGATCAACAAGTGATCTTTGACTCTTCCCTTTTCCTCAGCTTTTATCCAATCCACCACCAATTTAACCATTCTACCTCTAACACTTTTTTCAAATCTTTGGCTCTGCTGCCATCAACTCAGTCCAGGCCAACCTTATTTCTTACCCAGACATATTCTGTGGCATTTATTCCTTTCTACGACTTTCGCTCTGGGACCTTTATCCAACCCATTCTCCATTCAAGACCATGTGATATAGTTCGGACATCCCTCCCTGTCCCTTCCACATCTCATGTTGAAATTCGAGCCCCGTTGTTGGAGGTGAGGCCCGGCAGGAGGTGTTTAGGTCATGGGGGCGGATCCCTCATGAATGGCTTGGTGTTCTGTTGAGAAGAGCCTTGCACCTCCTCCTCTCTCTCTTGCTTCCTTCCTCTTGCCATCTGACGCCTGCTCCCCTTTGCCTTCCACCCTAACTGGAAGCTCCCTGAAGCCCACACCAGAAGCAGATGCTGACACCTTGCTCCTTGCACAGCTTGCAGAACCATGAGCCAAGTGAAACTCTTTCCTCTATAAATTATCCAGCCTCAAGTATTTATTCCTTTATAGCAATGCAAAATGGACTAAGGCAGTAAGGTTCTTAAAACGTGAAAGAAATTGTGCTCTTCACAACTTAAAATGCTCCGAGGTTTTCCCTTGCATGTAGGATAAATGCACAATCTCTAACATGGTCTATAAAGGTCAATATCAAATGAGCTCTGACCGGCCTTTTCCACCTTTATCTGCAAAATTTCACTTCTGTCATCCCCAACTGCCAGCCCTTGGCCATCACACAGCAGACATACACAGTCCTTTCTCACCCCAGGCCCTTACACAAGCTGTGCACTCTGCTGCAATTCACACCTTTGGACTGACAAACCATTACTCCTTCTTTAAGTCTTAGCATAAATGTCACTTTCTCAAAGAAGTCTGCAGTGAACGCTCCCTAACAAAATTAGATGTCCATTGTGCTCTCTCATAACATATTTCAATTACTTGGCACATATCATGACATATTTTACCTGCATAGTCAGCTGATTAATGTCTTTCCTACAAACTATGTGCTCATTAAAGACAAAGACCAGGGCTGTTTATTGTGGCAGTTTTTGTGTTTTTCTTTTTTTTTTTCCTTTCTATTCTATTCCAAGTATCCATTGTAAGAACATTATAACATTTTGTAAATATTGTTGAATCAATCAATCAATGAAAACAAAAATATATGTTGTGGATAATTTCAAGCTACTTTTAAAATACTGAGTGAAAATACATTCCAAGTATGACTCCTAAACTACATTAGTTTTTACTCTAGCATTTGACTAGATTTTAAAGTTACACTTGACTACAACTATGTCATAGTAAGCTGACATAATTAGGATTATCACACTGAAAATGAACATTGTATAAATTTATGATTTACACACCTCTCAAATATTTTCCTGCACAGTATCCACCTGGGGTAGGTATTAAGAATATTACCAGCATTTTTAGAAGAAAACATGGGAGAAAAGCTTCTTGACATTGACCTTGGCTATTATTTCTTGGATATAACACCAAAAGCACAGATCACAAAAGTAAAAATAGACTATGGGATTACCCCAAAGTAAAAAGCTTCTGTATAGCAAAGGAAACAATCAACAGAATGAAAATACAAACTACAGAATTGGAGAAAATATGCTGTGATTGGATATGGTTTGTTTGTCTTCACCAAAGTTCATGTTGAAATTTGATCCCCAGTGTGGTGGTGTTGGGAGGTGGGGTCTGGTGGAAGATGTTTGGGCTGTGGGGGTGGATCCCTTATGAATGGCTTGGTGCTGTTCTTAGGGTAGTGAGTGTGCTCTCACTCTCATGAGACTGGATTAGCTCTCTCAGGAATGTATTCCTTCCCTTGAGAGTGGATTGTTATAAAACCCCTCAGGTTTCGCTCTCTTCACACGTTTCTGTTTGCCTTTGACCCCTGCCATGTGTGACATGGCACAAAAGCCCTCACCAGAAGCCAGGTCCACGTCCTTGAACTTCTCAGCCTGAGGAAGGCTGACTTAAATAAACCTTTTTTCTTTATAAATAACTGAGCTAAATTACTCCTTTTCTTTATAAATTAGTCTCAGATATTGTTTTACAGCCACACAAAATGGACTAAGACACTATATAACATAAAGGGTTAATTTCCAAAATATATAAGAAACTTCTACAACTCAACAGCAAATAAATAAATAAATAAATAATCAACTCGAAAAATGTGCTGAGGAATTGAATAAATATTTCTCCACAGAAGACATACAAACGGACAACAGATATATGAAAGTTGTTCAACATCACTAATCATCAGAGAAATGCAAGTCAAAACCACAATAAGATATTAGCCCACACTTGTTAGAATGGGTGTTTTCAAAAAAACACCCACAAAAGGTAACAGTATAAAAGTTCCTCAAAAATTTAAAAGGAGCACTACCATTGATCCACTTATGGGTATTTATCCAAAGAAACTGAAATCAGTATCTTGAAGAGATATCTGCACTCCCATGTTCACTGTAGCATTATTCATAACAGCCAAGATATAAAAGCAACCTAAGTGTCCATCAACAGATGAATGGATAAAGAAAATGTTATATATAAATTATAAATATAAA
>NW_012150352.1:250934-254097 GCF_000956105.1 Propithecus coquereli | reverse complement strand
GTTTATAAAATAAGGATATAAAGAAAGAAAATATTTTTGTACACCTGCACAATGTGTTTGTGTTTTCAGTTAGGTAAGCATTATTACAAGAGTCAAAAAGTTAAAGTCTACAGTAGTGTCCAGTAATGTCCTAAGCCTTCACATTCACTCACCACTCACTCACTGACTCACCCAGAGCAACCTCCAGTCCTGCAAGCTCCATTCATGCTAAGTGCCCTGTATAAGTATACCACTTTTTATCTTTTATACCATAATTTTAATTGTACTGTTTCTATGTTTAGATACACAAATACTTACCATGTATTACATGTTGGCTACAGTATTCAGTGCAGTAACATGCTGTACAGGTTTGCAGCCAAGGAGCAATAGGCCATACCATACAGCAGAGGCATGTAGTAGGCTACACCATCTAGGTTTGTGTTAAGTACACCCTATGATAATGTTCACACAATGACAAAATCGCCTAAAGATGCATTTCTCAGAATTTATCCCTGTTGTTATGTGATATCTGACTATAAAACAAAACTTTCTCCTATGGTTTCCAAGTTTTTTACTATGTCATTAAAACCTGTCTAAAATCTTGGATTTTACTATTTCCCTCTCGTTTCACCAAGATGATCGCTTATTTGTGCTTATTTCTTTTTTGTGTTCATTTCCATGCCTGACATACCATTGTTTGTTAACTGTTCCCTATTCTGCCTCCATCTTTCAATATCCCCAGATGAAGTTCTATTTGTTCAAAAACAAACAAACAAACAAACAAACAAAAAAAACCTCGTGTAAGGTTTTCTTATCCAGAAAACCTCACATGAAGCCCAGCCTTTTCTGCACTCCTATTGTACTTAAAGCCAGCACCAAAGGTTTAGAACTTAATTATTCCTAAACTGCTAAAATCACATATTCTTATTTTTTATTTTCTCAAGTTGATTATAAGCTCTACGAGAACAATATTCATTACACATACCTCTTATAAACACAGAGTTAAATATCTATATATATCAGGTGTTCAGTGTATAAGCAAGTATGTAATACGGTGTCATGCATTGCTTAACACGTATTTCTTCCGTCTCTTTATTCTCAATCAGCGTAATTGTGCATGTCAGAATCTTCCATTTTCTCTAGTTCCTTATAATTAAGAGCTCAATTAATTTAACTTTGTACTTTTTAAAAAAAATATTATATACATCATTTTTAGCATCATTTCAAGATTTAGCATCCTTAATCAGTTATTTTTTTCTCATTCAGCTACAGTTTTTTTCCCTCTTCTTTCCATTTGTGAATCATGAGATTTATATTGTCAACACTATGGAAAACATTCTGACTGAGATCAACCTGAACACACTTTAAAATGCTGAACAAAATACACAAACATCTTTATTAATGCTCAGATAACTTGGCAGGAAAGCAAAGACCAATCAGAAGCTGAAGATGGAAAGTCAGAAAGAAAAGCAGAATGGAATGCTGGAGAATGTCATCTTTGGCTCCTGTCTTTTATAGTTACTTAAGGGAAAAAGACTAGAGAGAGAGAAAGAGGGGAATTCACGAGGTGGGGAGTTTAATAAATAGCCAACCCACAGCATAAAGCTTAGAACCCAAAGACTAGCTTGCCTAATTGTAGTGTGAATTACAAATAAACATTCACTTTAGGGGCCTACAAAATAAATCCCTGTCTTAAAACTCAGTGATAAATGAAAAGAAAAAAATGTGTCTTAATAATTCAGGCCTTGACCAGGCTTGCTGCCTTAATTGGTACTACTTGAGTACTTACCAAAACTTCAAACCAAGAATTCAGTTTAATTTAACTGACCATGGGTACCTAGTAAACGCAAATCCTCTCCAGAAGAGTTTGCCTTCAAATTACATCTCAGAATACCTCACATTAAAAGTATAAAAAGTATATATGAGGCTCATTTTAAAATACACAAAATACTCAAGGAAAAATGCACCCACCATGAGTTAGAATCTCTAAAACAATAGGCCGCACAATCAAACACAGATTTAGAATATTAGAAATATTATGCATAACATACGAAATATAAGTTTGTATAATATATTTAAAATTTAAAGAGGAGAGTGGAAAATAGGAGTAACTAGCAAAGGATTATAAAAATAAGAATATTTGGAACAGAATACAGAGCTCAGAAATAAATCAAATGGTGATGTTGGCCAAGGCCAACATCCAGATGCTTTTCTCCTATCTTTTCTTCTAAGAGTTTTACAGTCTCTGGTCTTATACTTAGGTCTTTTACCCATTTTAAGTTGATTTTTGTATGTGGTATAAGCTAAGGGTCCAATTTAATTCTTTTGCATGTGGAAATCCAGTTTTCTTAGCATCATTTATTGAAGAGATTACCCTTTCCCCATTGTGGCCTCTTGGTGCCCCTGTCAAAAATTAGTTGACCATATATGTTTCAATTAGAGGAGAAGAGACAACTAATTAATTGAAAGATGGATATAAACAAATTATCCATAATGTAGCATAGAAAAGCAGAAATGAGAACTATTATAAAGAGGTTTACAGACACAGAGCGCAAATATAAAAGGTCTAATACATGTTTAATCACAGTTCCACAAGGAGAAGAAGGGATAAATAGAGGAGTGAAAATATTGGAAAAGATAATGACTGGGAAACCCCTAGAACTGGTGAAACACCTCTATTTCCAGATACAGAAAGCCCAGTGAATCCCAAGCAGTATAAATAAAGATAAATCTATACATAGAAACATGATAGAGCATAGAAAAACACCAAAGATGAAGAGCATATCTCCAAAGGAGCCAGAAAGAAAAAACAGATGAGCCTCAAAGATAGGAATATTAAACTAAGAGCTGGATACTCAGAAGCAACATTAGAAACTGAAAGACAATTGAAAAAAATATCTCCAATGGAGTGAAAGAAAATAATTGTCAATCTAGGATTGTAAACAATGAATGTATCTTTTAAAAACAAGCACAAACTATACATATTTTCATATAAATAAGAACAAAGTAAATTTATAGCCAAGCATCTTTGCTTGAGAAATTTACAAAGGATGGACTTCAAACTGAAGTAAACAATTATAGATGGAAGATCTGAGATGAAAGAAGAAATAATAACAGAAGCCAAGGATAGAAATATGAATAAATCTTAATATTGACTATAAATAAATAACACTAATGTTAAAAA
>NW_012150352.1:249749-250884 GCF_000956105.1 Propithecus coquereli | reverse complement strand
TCTATCATTTGCTGGCAAAAGAGTATCATATGGTTTTCTGACCATATTGTGCCCAAAATATAGGATGTAAATAAAGCCACGGTATTTATCTAAAATTAAAAAAGAAAACCTCTTGAGATAACAAAATAAACTATAGCTCTCTCTATATAAAAAGTATGGCCAATGTCAAAGTTTTAAGGTTTTGGTATTTGGGGAAAGCTACTGTTCCTAACATCATCAAGCAATTAAAAGTAAAGAGCCCTAGAGGTATAATCTAGGACAAACTTTTTTCCTCCGGAAATAACAATTCCCAGAGATCCACCGGACCACATTAAACAGACAATACTGACTTCAGATTCAGCAAGCCATCACTGTGGCCAGCTGTGACACTTCCAACATGGAGTGTCACAGCTATCACCTCATTTCTTACTGACAGTGAAATCATCGAACATGAGTCAATGGGTTTATTAGTAAATCACAACCAAAAATAGCAATTTTCTAAAAATACAGATATGCACTCTATGCAGTCATGTTCCTAGTTGGAGTGACAGCTTGTTCTTCCTTCAAATATGGGCTTCCCAAGCTAACAAAACATGAAACCAATATAAATTCTGGAGGAATTCAATTAGAAAATCAGTGGAAAGTATGTTATACAAATGGCTAAACTCAAGTGACTACAAATATTCCTTTGGAATTAACCCATAAATCTTAAAAATTTTTGTAGAAATTGAACTGATTGGTATAACTGCAATTCATTACACTACTGCTTAAAAAACAATGTCAATATTAAGTTTTAGCTTAATACTTTCAATTCTTTAAAAAGATTGTTAAAATAATTCATCATCCTTTTCAGACTATGAAATACATATAATCTCTGGTCAAAGTGCTAAGTATCTAAAGGGATATTTTGCAGATTATAGAACTGTATAACCCTTTTGCTAAAATTACTTGAAAATTAATTATTTAAGTATAGTTACAGAAATAGCACTTCAAAGAAGTATCACAAATATTTTCTTAAATCAAAGAAATATTTACTTACCCTGCAACAGTTTAATTCCTCTGCTGTAAGTATGATTGTACCACACTTCTTCCCTGGAATTCCTCTAAAACAAAAAATATATATGCTTACGGCACAACAAGTTAATAAGTGGCAAGC
>NW_012150352.1:193864-245765 GCF_000956105.1 Propithecus coquereli | reverse complement strand
TAAAGATGCTGAATAAATAGAATTTGATAAATTAGGTAAATATGTTAAAAATTTCTAGGAAATTACAATTATTTAAGTACTTTATAACATCAAAGTTAGAAAAAAATTGGAATTATGCTTTTAAAATACAATCAGTTCAAAAGAAATGAAAGAAAGAAGAAAGCATGGGACAGATGAGAAGAACTAAGTAGGTGACGGAAATGAACCCAGAGGAATAGCTACGCAAGTAAATGTAAATGAACTAAATTCTCCAGATTAAATACAAAGATTGTTATTCTTTATTAAAAAATCAGCCATAAGCTATTTATTAATATAATAGACATCAAAATTTAAGGATTCAGAAAATTCAAAAGAAAACAATGGAATTATATACTGGGAAAAAACTAACCCTAATGAAAATCAGTGCACCTATAAATCTAAAACTATTCTAAAAGAAAAAGTTTATTGAAACAATACAAAGCCAAGAAAAGAAAAAGACAAGCTAAGAAACTATTCCATGTTAAAAGAGACTAGGAATAAAATAATTAAATTATAATTATTGATTAAATTTTAGACTAGGGAAAAGTACCTATAATGACATTATTGGGATAATTATTGAAATATGAATATGGAGGAATGTGGATTATATAACATCATTGTATAATTGTGAAGTTTCCTCATTATGATTTTGATCATCATATTGTGGGTATGTAAGAGAACACTCTTAATAAGAAATTCATAGTCAAGTATTTAGAGGAAAGAAGGCACAATTTCTCCAATAGTGTCTCCACCTTGTTCTCAAATGGTTCAGAAAAAAAAACTAGAATATGAAACAGAGAGAATGATTAAGTGAATAGGATAAAGTTAGCTCCTGCTGAAAGTAAACAGGAGGTTCTGGACTGCTCCTGCAACATTTACATACAACTGAAATTACATCAAAAGAGAAAGTTACCAAAATAGATCAATTTTGAAGACAGTTTCTCATACTTGTATTCTTCTATTATATCTTGTGACATACAGAAAAAATAATAAAAATTATCCCCAAGACAGTCAAAAATCATCTCGAGACAATTATTAGAGATATGTAATCCTTTTCAAAATTGAGCACATGAAGAATAAACAGCCTTTTGAGAGATTGAGTAATTTGTTTTTTGTGTTATTTTGCTTGTTTTGCCTTTTGTTGATTGTTTCAGATATTTTCTTTCTATAACATCCTCAATTTCTCCATTTTTCACTATTTCGCCATCTCATCTGCTACTGCTTTATTTCATATCTTTATACTTTTGCTTGGATTACTGCAGTTTTTTTCTTCCTAACTGGTCTCAGGGTAGTACCCCATTAATTAACACTCTCAATTGGCGCCAAAATGATCTGATAATAAATCCTAACCATGTAGCCTTCTATCATCCAGGGTCTCTATATAGATCCTACAATAATTTTAAATTTATTAAGACATGACATCCTTCATACAATACACCACTGTTAAGTCTCTAGTTTCATCTTTCCCACCATTTTTCAATAGAGACATCTGAACTAATAACAGATGTTTTATTTCTCCCTGGCTTCACCTAGAATATTGACCCTACCAACTACTCAATGACTCACTTTCATTGCAGTGATTTCTATTTCTTCTTCAAAATTGGCTTTAACTTACAGAACGCTGACTAAAAGTGACTATATCCTATGTTATAGAACATTTATTAAAATATATCACCTTTATTGACCAAAAAAAAAGTTGAGTTAGAGACTGATGGCTAAGAAAGAAGGCATAAAAGTAGAAAAGAGAATAATTAGAATTGCACGATAATGAAAAGAGAACCCTTAACATTCTACTAGTTTAATATTTAAAGAATACAAATATCTAAATAAAATAGTATCAAAAAATTCTGAAGTGTGTCAATAACAGATAATACAACAGCAACAAAATAATAGGAGGAGACTTCAATATCACACTTTCAATAACAGAAAAAACAATCAGACAAAATCTCAACAAGGAAATAGAGAACATAGATAACACAATAGACCAATTAGGCCTAAAACATATACAGAACACTCCACTCAATAACAGTAGAATACATATTCTCCTCAAGTGAACATGGAACTATCTCCAGCATAGACCACATGCTAGGCCATAAAACTTTTAACAAGTTTAAGAACCTTAAAATTGTGCAAAGTATATTTTCCAATCACAATGGAATAAAATTTAAAATCAATAGCAGAAGAAAAACTGGAAAATTCACAAATATGTAGAAATTAACACGTTCTTAAACTACCAATATATCGAATAAGGGGTTACAGGGGATACTAGAAAATACTTTGAGACAAATGAAAATAAAAACACAACATAACAAAACTTATAGGATATAGTGAAAACAGTGCTAAAAGGAAATTTTATAGCTGTAAATGTATACATTAAAAAAGAAGGCACTCAAGTCAACAACCTAACTTTATACCTTAAAGAACTAGAAAAAAACAAGAACAAACTAAACTCAAAGCTGGTAAAAGAAAGTAATAATAAAGATTAGAGCAGATACAAATAAAGAGAATAGAAAAAAATACAAAAATATCAATGAAACTAAGAGTTGGTTTTTTGAGAAGATCAACAAAATTGACAAACCCTTAGCAAGATTAACTAAGAAAAAAAGAAAGATGACTCGCATAACTAAAATCTGATGAAGAGGAGACAATACAACTGAAGCCACAGAAATTAAAAGAAGTATAAGAGAATACTATGAATAAGTGCAGGCCAACAAATTGGATAACCTAGAAAAAATAGATACATTCCTAGAAACACACAATCTACCAAGACTGAATCAATAAAAAATAGAAAATCCAAACAGGCCAATAACTACCAAAGCGATTTAATCAGAAATGAAAAAATCTCTCAACAGAGAAAAGCACAGGTCCAGATGGCTTAACTGGAAAATTCTAAAAAACATTTAAAAAAGAATTAACATCAGTGTCCTGAAACTCTGGCAAAAAATTGAAAAAGAGGGTATACTTCCAAGCTCATTCTATAAGGCCAGTATTACCCTAACACCAAAGCCAGTCAAAGATGCTACAAAAAAAGAAAGCCACAGACAAGTATTCCTGATGAATGTTAATGCAAAAATCCTTAAAAAAATATTATTAATAGCAAACTGAATTCAATAGCACATTAAAAGAATTATACATCATGACCAAGTGGGATTTATGCCTGGGATGCAAGGATAGTTCAACATATGAAAACCAATCAGTGTAATGTACCACATTAACAGACTGAAAAAGAAAAAACACATGATCTTCTCAATTGATGAAGAAAAAGAATTTGATGCAATTTAATACCTGTTCATGATAAAAAAAAAATCACAATAAAATAGGAATTGAAGGAAACTGCCATAACATAATAAAGGCAAAATATGTGAAGCCTACAGTGAACATCATACTCAAAAGTGAAAGGCTGAAAGACTTTTCTCTGAGATGCAGGAACAAGGCAAGTATGCCCACTTTCCCACTTCTATTCAACAAAGTATTGGATGTTCTGGCCAGAACAGTTAGGCAATAAAAAGGAAAAATATCACCAAAATTGGAAAGGAAGAAACAAATTATCTCTATTCACAAATCACCTTATCTGATATGCAGAAAACCCTAAAAATTCCATCCACACACACAAACTGCTAGAAATAATAAACAAATTCAGCAAAGTTGCAGGATACAAAATCAACACGCAAATATCAGTTGCGTTTTTATATAGTAACAACAAATAATCTGGAAAGGAAATTAAGAAAACAATTATCATTTTCAATAGCATCAAAAAGAATAAATACTTATGATTAAACCTAACCAAGAGCTGAAAGACTTTTACATTGAAAATTACAACACATTTCTGAAAGCAACTAAAGAAGGTACAAATAAATTTTAAGACAACCTATGTTCATGGATTAAAAGACTTAATATTGTTAAAATATCTATATTACTCAAAGTAAGCTGCAGAATCCCTACCAAAATGCCAATGTCATTTTTGCAGAAATAAACAGAAAAATTAATCCTAAAGGAATCTCAAGGGACCCTAAGCCAAAACAATTTTGAAAAGTAGAATACAATTGGAAAATCCACACTTCCTGATGTCAAAACATATTATGAGCTACAGGAATCAAAACAGTATGGTACTGGCATAAAGGCAGACAAACAGATCAATGAAATAGAATAGAGAGCTAAATGAACCCGTATGTATTATACATAACCAAATGTTCTTCAACAAGGGTGCCAAGACTTCTCAATGAAGAAAGAATAGCCTCTTCAACACATGGTGGTGGGAAAACTAAATATCCACAAGCAAAAGACTAAATGTGACCCTTATCTTACACCACACACAAAAAGTAACTCAAAATGGACTAACGACTTATATAAGACCTAAAACTGTAAAACTCCTAAAAGAAAATAGGGGAAAACCTTCATGACATTAGTGTTGGCAGTGATTTCTTGGCAATGACACCAAAAGCAAAAGCAACAAAAGCATAAATAGACAAATATGGTTGCATAAAATTTAAAAACTTTTGTGCATCAAAGGACACAAACAACAGAGTGAAAAAGAAATCTACAGAATGGGAGGAAATATCTGTAAATTATATATCTGACGGGGGTTAATATCCAGAATATACAAAGAATTTCTTTAAATAATCTGATTGAAAATGGGCACAGGATTTGAACAGAAATTTGTCCAAAGATGATATACAAATGGCCAACAAGTATATAAAAAAAGATGGTCAACATCACTAATCATTAGAGAAATTCAAATCACATCCACAATTAGCTATCACCTTATAACCATTAGGAAGACTACTATCAAAAAAAAAAAAAAAGAACAGAAAATTAGTGTGGGTCAGGATGTGGAAAAATTGTAACCCTTGTACCCTGTTGGTAGGGTTGTAAAATGGTGCAACTGC
Source organism: Propithecus coquereli (assembly GCF_000956105.1). Classification (NCBI taxonomy): domain Eukaryota; kingdom Metazoa; phylum Chordata; class Mammalia; order Primates; family Indriidae; genus Propithecus; species Propithecus coquereli. The sequence continues at coordinate 240,861 of NW_012150352.1, read as the reverse complement.
TATGGAATACAGTATGTAGTTTCCTTAAAAAATTAAAAGTAGATCTAACATATGGTCCAGAAATCCCACTCCTTGTGTATATCCGAAATAATTGAAAGCAGAGTCTTGAAGTAATACTTGTACACTCATATTTACGGCAGCATTATTCATAATATTTTAGAGGTGTAAGAAACCCAAATATCCATCAACAGATGAATGAATAAACAAAATGTGGTATATACATATAATGGAATATTATGTAGTCTTAGGAAAGGAAATCTTTACACATGCTACCACATGAATGAATCTTGAAGACATGCTAAGTGAAATAAACTAGTCCCCAAAAGACGAATACTGTATAATTCCACATATATAAGATATCTAAAGTGATCAAATTTGCAAAAAGAGAAAGTAGAATGGTGATTAACAGCAGCTGGGGGGCAGAGAAAAAGGGAGGCTGTTTATGATAAAGAAAAAAGATTGAAAATTTGATACTAAAATTAAGAACGTATATTCATCAAAGCACATCATACAAAAAAAGAGAAGAAAAAAGTCATACACTGGGAGATGTTTTCAAAATAGTCAAACTACAAAAGAACATATAAGGAACTCTTCAAAATCAATAAGAAATTGACATACCACCTAATAGGAAAAATTGGGCAAGATTATGAACAGACATTTTACAGAAGATAAATAAACAGGCTATACATATGAGAAAAGATTTTCAACCACACTGGTAACCAGGGAAATGCTAATTAAAATATATGACATACTGACCAAAAAAAACCTCTAAAAATGTCAAGTTTTGACAAGAAGTAGAAACAAGTGGAATTCTTTCATACTGCTGTGAAAGGTAAGTTAGGCATGACCATTTGGAAAGCGATTTGGTAATTTCTAATAGAATCCAAGCTGCTTATATTAGTATTCTATAACTGCCATAGTAAATTAAATCAAATTTAGCAGCTAAAATAATATCATTCATTATTTTATAGTTATAAAGTCAGAAGTCTAGCGGGCTCAGCTAGGAATTCTGCTTAGGTTTCACAAGGCTGAATTCAACGTATCAGCCATCTTGGGTTCTTACCTGGAAGGTTCTGAGAAAGAATCTGCTCCCAGGATCATTCAGGTTGTTAAAAGGCAGAATTTAATTCCTCCTCATGGTTTCCATGTGGCCCCCATATCTTCAAGTCAGCAACAAGTAGGTTGAGTCCTTCTCACTCAATAGGTCTAGCTCTCTTGCATTGTATCTCTTCTGCCACTAAGGGCTCACATTACACTGGGTCTACCTATATAATCTAGGACAATTGTCCTATCTTAAGGTCAGCTATTTAGCATGATTAATAATTTTAATTATATCTGGGAAGCTCCTTTTGCCACATATTGTAACATAACGAGAGGTGTGACGTCAGAGGGTGAGGATAAAGGAAGCAGAATCTTGCCTACCACAGTCAGCCCTTTGGCCCTCATGACTCACAGTCCTCTCATATAAAAACACATTCACCCCCTCCTCCAGGTCTCTGAAGATCTCATCCCATTATAACATCAGCTCAGTTCAAAAATCTTATCAGCCAAAATGTTTCAAATTTCATCACCTAAATCATCTAAATCAGATGCGGTTGAGGGACCTGTGTCTCTAAGGAAACAATTACCTGCTTCGAATATGTGATGGGTCAGGCGCAGGATAATAGTCACAGGCATTCCAGTTCAAACAGGGAGGAAATAGAAGGTAAAATGGAGTCAAAAGTCCAAAACAATTTTGAAATCCAGCTGAGCAAACTCTATTAGTTTGTTTTGGGGGAGTTTTTTTGTTCGTTTTTGTGTGTGTGTGTGTGTGTGTGTGTGTGTGTGTGGTTCACAGCCCCGCTAACTGGGTCATTCTTCCTTTTTCATGAAAAGCAGCAAAGGAATGCAACTGGGTAGTTTTATCAGCCTGTTTCCAGGCAGTAGATTTTGGAGGGTCTGACAACCTACTTTCATTCGTTCTCTCTCTTTGTCCTCTTTCAGTCTAAATTGGCAGTGTTTCTGCTGGCATAAAATTCTCAAGATCTTTGTGGGTCTCCTTTATATGTCCTGGGGACTCACTCCAGTAGACAACAGGTTCCTCCACAGATCATTCTTAGATAATACAATCTCTATTTCTGGCTCCTGCTGAGATAACTAAGGCCGCCTATTGGTCACATATTTAGTCTCTTCAAAGAGCATTTTGTGTGACTAAATACTTTAATTTTTTGATCTCCTGAAATTTTAGCAGGAGTAGTAGAGTCGCATCCTCATTTTTCTTTCTGGAGTACACACTTTCCCAAAATTGCATCTCTTCATTTAAGAATCTTTTGCCATTTATGTAGGCTGAGGGTTTCCCAGCTCATCAAGTCTATTCAAAGCAATCTAGGGTTTTTCTAACATGTTCTTCAAAATTCTCCTATCCTCCACCCACTGCTTGATTCAAAAACTACTTCCAAACTTTTAGTTGTTTACAATAGCAGCACCCCACTTCCAGTTACCAAAATATGTATTGCTTTCTTATTGCCATAACAAATTACCATAAACCTAATGGGTTAAAATAGCACCCATTCATTATTGGACAGTTTTGTAGGTCAAAATTTCATCAGGCTCAGCTAAGTATTCTGCTTAGGGTTTTACAAGGCTGAATTCAAAGTGTCAACCGGCCTGGGTTCTCGTGTAGTGGATTTGGGAAAGAATTAATTTCCAAGTTCATTCAGGTTGTTGGCAGAATTCATTTCCTTCTCGTGATTTCCATGTGGCTCTCTACATCTTCAAGCCAACAGAGGTAGGTCAAGTCCTTCTCATGCTTTCAATCTCTTGGACTTTCCCACCTGCTGTATCTCTCTGACTTCCTCTTCTGCCTTTCTCTTCTGTTTTGAAGGGCTCATATGATTACATTGAGCCTACCTAGATAATTATGATAAACCTTCTATCTTGAGCTCAACTGATTAGTAACCTTAATTACATCTGCAAACTTTCTCTTGCCATGTAAAGTAGCTTAATTATAGGTGTGACACCACACAGAAAATGTTATGGGGGCCAAAATTTTCCCTTCTACCCTGCACATACCCTGTGATATACAACAATGAAAATAAAACAATAAACAACAGCAAAACCAAAAAAGTCTATTTACTAGATACAAGATATTAGGTAAATCTCTTTATAATTCATAAAATTTATAAAGCAATGAAAAAATGAATAAACTACAGCTTCACACATTCTGTGGATGGTTCTGACAAAATATTTTGAGGAAAAAAAATCAAGTCGCAGAAAAATATAAATAGTATGATTTCAGTTATGTAAGTTGAAAAACTTCAAAAATGAAACATCACATTTAATAATATTATGAAGAGCTGCTATAAAATTAATCTGCTTATGCTGAGCAAGAAGCAACAAGTCATATCCTTAATGGGGTATGTCTTCAGAAACAAAAAAATGTTTCCTGCCTCAAAATATCTCCTTCATCAGCCTTTCCTAATACTGAAAATTTTCGGGTTCTCAGATGTGTCTTTATGCTGTTCACTAGGTAAACCTGTTCTTCACCTGTTTTCATTTTCCAAAGCCCAATTCAATGCCACCTTTCTGACTCCTGTAAATTGTTAATTCCTTCTTTCTCTCTACCTTGTAGATACTCCTACTGTGGTACAGAAAGACCTAGTACATAGAGTTTGTGTTTGAGAGTTCCACACAGCTAAGTTTAAATCCCAGGCCCATCAATTAATTATTGTGACCTTAAGCAAGTTGTTTAACTTTTTTGTAACTCAGTCTCCTCATCTAAGAAATCAAGATGATAATGCAGTTTCAAATATCACATGTGTACTAACCATAGCACACAGAAAGTATTCAATAAATTATAGTTATTATTATGTGTTTGCATGTATCCTTCCCAAAGGTAGTGAGTTTCAGAAGGGGAGGGAACATGCATTGTTATCTCTGCATGCCTACGTCTAAAGATGTTTGACACTTATTAGATATTGTCTAAACATCTGTTGAACTGAATTGCATTTGATTTAAGAGTAATGTCAGAAGGCCCCAGCTAAATAATATAACTCAAGATGGATATACAAGAAGAGTTAACAACTTAAACCAGCACAGTATGCCTTCCATATAACCTTAGTACTGATTAAACTGGCTCTCCGGTAAGGGGACCCGGGAGACGATAGGATGTGGTGTACTCACTGAATGGAGACAGGAAGAGGGAAAGAGAGGAAAAAGAAATGAAGAGGCAGTTCATGACATGGAACACCAGGCAGCCAAAGGGGCAGAATGAGAATCCTAAGTGTTTCGCCTATAAAGAAAATGGAATTCAGGGATAATCCTCAAAACAATTATTTACCAACCTGACATATAATTTGGACCAGTCCTGACTACAGTAATAAATTCCCAAATTGGAAAGGATAAGGGAGTGGACATAGGCTGTAATAAGGGCTAGTTCTTAACTGGGTAAAATACAAACTAATACCTTCTCCATGCCAAACCAATCTATTTCAGCTGGGGCAAGAACAACTCAAAACTCTCTAGATTATTCTTTTTAAAAAATTAAACTAAGAAAATGTTAACTTAATTATCAAAGTTATCCAGTGGCACAATGAAGTATTTATGTAACACCGCACTATAATTTGGTAACACCTAAATAATTAATGTATGAGAGGTCGGTTTATACTTGAATTGCACAGGGGAATGGGCCTAGAGCTTAGAGGAAAACAAATCATACGAATAATTGAATGAAACTGGCTCCTGCAGAGAAATGCAAAACACATAATACTGAAATAAACACGTAAAAATTCATTTGTTATGCACGAACGTTAACGATTTTAATCTAGGAAGTAAACCTAAGATAAAACTGTAGTTTTTCCTTGTTAGTGTATGAATACTTCCTTAATCTCAAAATGAATTATTCAGGTGATCTTATATTTGGACCTTATGGTACTAATCTATAAAATTAATTTTTCTTGACTGTGAAATATTAGTGAAAACAAAATTTCGTACTTGATATTTATTTATAGGTCCAAATAGCAAAAAACAAATTAAACAAAAAAACCCACTTAGCTTTACAGAATTGTAATGCAAACAGAATATAATTAATTTGCTTATTTGTACAACAAATACTTATTGAGTTATCAACTGAGATGTAAGGCATGGCAGCTAGCACCCTCTAGGTTCAACAATAGAGTCATTTAAAAAAGATGTATTGAGTGTTTAACCCTTTTATGGGCAGTATGCTAGGTAGTAAGAACACAGATAAATTTGAAGAAATGTAATCCCTAGCACACAGGAGCTTAATTGGAAGAAAAACAAATAAACATGCAGTAAAGACTCCTTAACTGATGCAATACTGGTGCAGTGACAATAAAGGGTGATGAATACTATAACTGAATTAAGACAAAGGTGCTAGGACAACACCCAAAACAGGGCAATAATCCAAGTTTGACAGAGATAAGGGAGATTTTGCATAGGAGATGACAGGAACTGAGTCTATTAAAAAGGTGAGTACAAATGGGCAAGTGGGACAAGGTGCAGAAGAATTGCTATGGTTTGAATGTGTACCCTCCAAAATTCAATGTGTTGGGTACTTAATCCCCAGTGCAAGAGTACTGGGAGGTGGAGCCTTTTGGGAGATGTTTAGGTCGTGAGGGCCCAACACCTCACGAATGGATTAATGCTGCTATAAAAAGAAAGGGCTCGTGGGAGTGGGTTCTCTCTCTTCTGCTCCTCTGCCATGTGAGGAAACAGAATTTGCCCCTCTCTTGCCCTTCTGCCTTCTGCCATATGCAGATGCAGCAAGAAGGCCCTTGCCAGATGCTGGTGCCTTGGTCTTGGACTTACCAGCCCCCAGAACTGTGAGATAATAAATTTCTGTTCCTTATAAATTACATGGTATCAGGCATTCTGTTATAGCAGCACAAAGCAGACTAAGACGACAAAGGGAACAGATGCATTGTTGTGGGAACATGGCCCATGGAAGGAAATACAAGTAGTTGAAAGCATAATGTGTGTTAGGGAATATGAGAGTACACAGCTGGGTCTCAAGTGCTCTTGTAAAGAGCTGAGATTGTTTTTCCTCAAAGGCTATGGAGAAAAATCAGAGAAGTTCAAACAAAAGGAAAGGGGCTGAATTTTAGACCTGATTCTAAAGATGGTGCTGGTAGGAGCTGCTGCACGCAGATAGGACCAATGAAGACTCAGACCATAGACGTCGAAGCTGGCTGGGAGCATCATATAGTGATCTAAGTAAGAAGGATTGCTGTTCTAGGGTAGTGGAGGAGGAGACAGACAGAAGAATCTGATAAAGTTGGTCACTAATTTGGAGAAGAAGGAGAGAGGGAGAAGGAGCATAACGTGACTCCTGGCTGTGTCACTTAGAAGACAGTCTAGTGATGCTATCAGAGAAAAAGAACAGAGCAGAAGGAGTTTTGATGGTATAAATGATAGATTCACTTTGGGAGTATGTTCAGCTTGAGATTTCTTTGGGACATCTATGTTCAGTAGACAGTTGTGCCGAGGAGAGAAATATGATTGATATAAGATGCGAGCACTAGTTGCATAAAGTGACAGTTGAAATCAGGGACATGAAAGAGGTCACCCAGGTTAACACACACTATAGTCTGTAGGTTTAAATTTTGTTGGTTCACAGACACATTTGAAATTCAATGAAAGCTTGAGAGATTTTTAGGAGAAAAGTGTCACCCAGAATTTCGCATGAAATTTCAGGTCATTCTTAGGCCTGTAAAGGAGAGAGAGAATACTACCCAGGGAGCCAGGAGGAACACTAGGAGATGGTGTCAGGAAAGCAAAGGAGGAAGAGATTCAAGGAAGAAGTCATCGAGAATACCAAAAGCCACAGAGAGGCCAAATAAGATGAGAACTGTAAGCACCCAGTGGATATGACACAGAGCTGGCCCCTGGCCCCAAGCAGACCATTTCAGTGGAATCATAAAAACTGAGTTGAAGAGGAAAGAGTAGTTGAAGAGAAGTATGTGAACTAAAACAAAATTTTAAGACTCAACCCCCCTCCCCCCCCCCGCACCGGCTGACTAAATGGACCCCCTCGTGGCCAAAGGAATACCCTAAAACTAAATTGCCTGCCAGGAGGAGGGAGGTCAGACATGCCTTATCATGCCCCCCTCCCTTCTTGGTGACATCCTTTGTAACCCATTAACAGGCCTAAGGGTATGCAAGACAAACCTGCAGGTCCTCAATTTACACAACAAATCTATGTCCAGTGGCTTATTTCTGATAAAGAGCTCCTTACGTTGAAACATTCCAAGCCTCTAGACAAAGCTTCATGTCTTTAACCAATTACAGGCCAAAGAATCTTTTAAACTACCTATAACCTGTAAGCCCCCCACTTTGAGATGGCCCACCCTTTCGGGCCAAACCAATGTATGCCTCCTACGTATTGATTTATGACTTTACCTGTAACCCCTGTCTCCCTAAAATGTATAAAACCAAACTGTAACCCAAGCTCTGGGAGTCCACTTGCTCAAGGCCTCTTGGGCATGGCTCCGGGTCATGGTCCTCAAATTTGGCTCAGAGTAAATCTCTTTAAAATTACTTTACAGACTTTGGTCTTTTTTTTCCATTGACAAGTACAAGAAGAGTCTTTGAAGATTATCTGTCATAAAGGGAAGGATGGAGAGAGAGCTATAGCATAAGATAGACGCAGAGTAGTGAGTCCGGGGCTGGCAGGGAGGAAGTTGAAGATAACAGGCAAGATCCCTAGAAAGGTCTGTGTGGAGTGAAATCCAGAGCTCAGATGGGCACAGCTGCTGAGATGACGAAGAGAAACGTATGTTCAACCAAGCCACGAGGGGAAGGTGAAATAACTCTCATCTGCAGTCAGACAAAAACAAAAAAAACAAAACAACGACAACAAAAAAATAAACTGAAGAAAGTTTAAAGGGCCAGACCTGATTTTTAAAAACCAGTCTCATTCCTGACTTCCTTCCTCTCTTGATGTAGGGCGAGGCCTTTAAATTATCTCAGCCTCACTCACCTCATCTGGAAAATGTGACTAATAATCTATATTTTTCTAAGTTGAGAAAAGATTGAATGATACAATATAGGAAAAAAGCTCTTGGCACACTCTGATAGAGTATTAAATAATAAATACGATGACTAATATTTAATATGGTATTATTTTCTTTGAGAGTAGAAGGTAAGGCTGTAAAAAGAAAAGGCTAGGAGTGAGGGGGAAAACGGGTGTGTGATGTAGGACTTGAAGAAGGTTATTCATAACCTGTTGGAAAAGTTAAGAGCAGAAGCGGGAAATGTGCTCACAAGGGCCACAGTGCCTTGTGGGTAGAGCCTAGGAATCAGTGGTGGCCCAGGTTTGTTTGGTTCTGTACTAGGACACTACAGTGCTCATGCCTTGTGGGTACAGATGCAGAGAAGGAAAATAACTGAAGTTGATGACACTATAGAAGGTGGGGCCAGGGCTGGAAGAGTGCCAAAGATGTGATTCTAAGAGGATATTAAATAAAATATAAGAAATTATATTATTTGCTGACAGTTATAATCAGTGTTCCTGCTGCTTAGAACACAATACAGAATACGAAATGCTACATGTTAATAGCTGTATACAGAATATTCCAGACTGCCTCAAAGCATAAGTTGTCATTTAGCCATAAGATCTCAAAAGTCTTTTGCTAAGCAAAGAAAAATAAAAAATACATAAGTCGTCCAATAATTGATAATTCTAACACTAACATTCAAATGAAAAGAAATTGACTTTTAGTATGTTAGTTTTCTTTCGAGGTCTAATTACATAAGGAAAATGTGTAATTTCCAAAGGCAAAAATAAAAGATCTATGCAAGTACAGTTTTTCAAAACTAATGATTCACTTAATTTAGCTGATGCATTTATCTTTCTGTGCAATATGTCTTATCTCTATATTATTAACAAAATGTCATTTCTAATATTTTAGTAAATCAGTTATCACAAATGAAACACACTATGTTCATTGTTATATCATATGCCAGAAAACTGAAATTGCAACTTTTGTTTAAAATTTAAAACACTATGCTCATTAAGAAATCCATCTGTTACCCTATAATTTTTAGCATTGTAATTAAATTAAATGGGATATCATTTTATAGTTAGAATGTAAATGTTGACATTAAAAGGAAAGCAAGATAGTTATTATCCCAGTATCAGAAGGTGCACAATCAATGATGTGATTCACAATTTTTCAGTAACAAAAACAAAGTAAACTGCTCATAATCTCTAGAGATTGAGATTTTCTTAAAAAGCAATTATTGAGTAGAAAAGCATGATCCTAGCTCTTAAATACCACATAGGCCAAAAATGTTTCAGGAAATTACTTTACTGAGCTCTGATAAGCTAAATCGATGTATCTATCTATGGAAATACTAAGTTGCTAATATTACTAAAACCATACTGCATTTGTAATGTAGTAAGCTGCATATGTAGCCAGGCTATTATAATCTAAAAATGCTGTTCCAAGTCCTGGGAAACAAGCACAAAGTTATAATGTGCAGGAGAGACATTTAAAATACTTAATAAAAAAGAAGAAACATAAATGTAACTATTGTTCTGGAAAATTCCGTTCAATAAGCATTTATCGAATTCTTACTATTTACAAGGCACAATATATCATTACAATACAGGAGATACAATGGTTTCTCTTCAAGTCTTTTCACAATAGTTATATGAAGAAAGGGATGGGGGAAAGGTATTCAGCCTCTTGATTGAATTTTAGAAGGCTGTTCAGGAGCTTTGTTCTAGCATGCTGTGGAAGCCCCATGCTCAGATTCAAAAAAATGAATGTAAGAAAGTGGTCAGTTCAACGTGTATTAAACTTCACAAGCTTGCGCATGATATATAAGGAAATGTACTAAAATTCTCTCTAGCTTTGGCCTTTAGAGAATATGGAATTTTTCAGATAGGCTCTCCCAGAGGTAAATAAATGCTTCACTGCAGGTTGACAAAGCACCTAACATCTCTCTTAAATGCAATCAGTGATTGAATTTTCAATGTGTTGAAGCATATGAAGGTTACCGACATGTAGACACATCTGTGTGATCTTTGCAAATGAAAGAATATAAACAATTCTTAATTGTCATTGAACTCTAGATTATTTTTTGCAATTACATATGAACATGGCTTCAATGCTCTAGAAATTTCAGGACATCTCCAATAAAATAATAAAACTATCCTATAAAACTCAAACTAATGAAAAGCATAAATCCAAGCCAGTTCCCCAGTTTGATTCTCCAGCTACACACTGAGAATAGACAAATGAGTTTTAATATTTATAACTGGATAATTCTTAACAATTTATATTTATGTAATCAAGTTTGGTTAACATTGTCTATTCCTTCAATTTGCCGAATTCCTAGCTAAATACTTCTGTAAGGGAAATAAACATGGAAGGAAGGAAGGAAGGACAGAAGGAAGGAAGGAAGGAATTAGGTGATTTGATCTGAGGTCTTTCCTAAAAGATATTGGCTATTTTTAATAATAATATTAATAATAGTCACTGGGTGTTTATTAAATTCTAATGTTGTCCATGACAAAAATATTATATAAATTATTGTTATTTCTTACAACACTCTTAAAAGTATATTATTCATATGTCTCAGATGAAAAAATTAGAGCTTGGGAATTTAAAACAATTTGCTCTTACACACCATATAAATTGTGAAACCCAGGTCCAACTGCCCCCAGAGCCCATATACTGTATCAACTCCATTACGGTGGCTGTTTTTTATCCCTAGACTAAGTTCTTCATGTTACAAATGTGACCCACAGATGTAAAAAGATAACATAAATGTAAAATTATTTTCATATTGCGTAACAAGTTAGAAACAGAGATGGGACTAAACACACCAGCTTCTGATTCCAGCTCAATATTCTTTCCACTAAAGTATATTATATGCTATCAATGTAATTTGCAGGGATTTTAATAAAGTAAAGATGACTTTGAGGGCCAAAATTTCACCCGAAGTTTACATTTTCACACACAAAACGTTGCACACTAAAGACATGCCCTGTTTTATTGTGTTTGTATGTTTATCACCTTCGAGACTGCCTATCTTCCTATCCCTCATTTGATCTCTACATGCATTGACAGTCAGGACATCACTTTCAGGATACGTCCATGTTTGAGTTGGATCTTTTAGCCAATGAGTTAAGGCTCAGCCCCAAGCTCTGTTCTCTTATTTTCATTTTCTTCCTTATTCTGAAGCTTCCTTTCTGCTCTATTCCTTTTCCCACATTTCTCTTGTTGAACTGTAGCACCTATCTGGCTCTGTCCTTAAACCCTTAAGCTGGTCTTCCAATTATCCCCTGCTTGTAAGTCCCTGTCCCTGTCCTCTGCACAGATAAATACTTGTGCCTACTATCGTGCCAGCAGATTCCCCCGGCCACTGTCAAGACACTCACTCATTCACGATCCCTCCCTTTACCTTCCACCTATTACCGACTGCCTAGATCACAAACTGCTACTGCCGGCCTCCAAAGACCCTTTTCCCTCCTGAACCTCCTTTAGTCAAAACAGCTGCTGGCGCCCTTACCCCTGGGGTTCCTGCTCCTCCCTAGAGTAATAATCTACTTTCTAATCACAACCAGTAGTCCTTACCTTCTTGCCCCATCCTTTTCTATGGAACAAAATCATGCCTGGCTGAGAATAACAGGAACAAACAGGTCTATTACTTGATGAACATAATAAATGTTTTCCTCCCAGAGGAGAGAATGGCAATCTTTCTTAAACTCGTGCTGATTCTAGCATTTTGGAAGGCTTTTGCTGAATCCATCACTGAGATCCCTAAAGATAGAAGATGTAAGACTCTCTGACAGCATCATGCAGAAAATTGGATAGAATCTTACAGCATGAGAAAACAAACTGCTGAGTGGGTATAATGCTAAATAATAACGGGACAATCTAAAGACAGGAGCCGGTGAGTCACAGGAAGGCACAGTAAATGTTGCAGTCAAATTAAGTTGCACAAGACTCATTTTAGGAGGGTTCAGAGAAAAGATCAAAGGTGTGGGGTGGAATTGAGATAGGAAAAACGTGTTTGTTTGCTCAAAGCTTAAATCCAACAGAACAGACTGTTGGAAATTGCAAAAATCTTGAGATGCTAATAAAAAGTAAATTAAAAATTCTTGAATATCGATTTCAAATCATTTTGCCTTACTTTCTACAAAATATTTAAAAATAATTTTGTTTTCATAATAAAATGAAAAAATCTAATTTAAAAAAATTACAACAATAATCAAGGCACAGAAAGTAAAGAGGAATGAGTTAAAATTTGAAGTTTGATTATTGAATAGGGCATGAGGCTATACACAAGACATCATTTTTCCTTTGTAATAAACCTAACTTAATTGTCAAAGGCTTGATGAATAATCAGGAATTTAAAATTATGGTTTCTTTCCTTTAAATCCCCAAAGTTTACAGTTATCATCAATTTCAAAAGACTACCTCTGAGGAGATATTAGAACACAACTGCAATTAAAAAGCTAGAAGAAATTATTCAGAATATCATATCAGAAAATAATTTAAATTATGCCATTTAAAGGAAAGAAAACAAGGAAATATTTTGAATAACTTAGAATATAAATGGGAAACTAATTGGAAAATAAATCTTTAATCTGAAACAAATTAGTATGTAAGAGCTAAATCACTTGGATAATGCTATTTAAGATAAATAACATGTGGGATACAGGAAGTTTTTTTAATTCACCATAAGTCAATTGTGTATTAATTGAGGGTGGATTATCTGCCTCAGGAGGTGTCCTGCGCTGCAATTCAGAAGCCTATACCCATCCAGATGGAGAAAATCACCTTGCTCTCTAACAAGATGGCAAAAAGGAATGTGTGCAAACAGAAGAGTGTGCAAATTCCATTTCTATCTCCAGCCATGAGGAACAGACCATGAAAAGCTGTAGGATATTTAGTGACTGCCCTACAATGTTATCTTTAACCAGACAGCTAAGGCCTGGCCAGGGCAGGTTCACACCCTGGGGTGGGTGGGGAAGCCGAACAAGACAGGCCATGAAGAAGGGATGTAGGATCTACATCTTAAATACCTATTGTTTCCTCAATGTGAACCTCAACATTTCTGTCATACCTTATAAAGTCCACTACTTTTATATATTATGTGATAAAACATGGCATCTTAGAAGTTGTATTTGTCACCAAGCTTCCTGGAAAAACCCTTCCTGACCTTGCAGCATCTCCAATATTCTCCCTGGCTCCATCCTTACTTCCAAAGCCATTCCCTCGTCCACTGAAATATCTCATATTTTCCAGCCTTCCCATCTCTCCCCAACATTCGCCCATTGGATTGATTCAGGAAAAAAGTAAAGTACATGGAAGAAGATATTACTGAGCAGGCGTTAGCAGGGATGAGTGTGGATCTAAAAGAATCCATGGGGCGAACCAGCTGATTCGAAGGGCTACTTTGACATGTGGACAGATAAAGCTTCCATGCAAACAGCACTTCACTCTTACCCTATACCCAAGTGTGCTTTTTCAAACAAAAAATGTGAATGGATTCAGTTGCTTTTCATTTGAGGTTGAGGTAAGGGAGTAAAATATTATTTGCATAGAAACTGCAGCTTCTCTCAAAGTACTTAAACATCACATTAAGCCCAGTGGGCCTTGTTCTCCAATCCACACATTCTTACTCCAGATACATGCCTCTCTCGCATCTAAGTTTTTCATAAAAGCCAGTCGTTTCTCAAGCAAGAGAATGGGCGACTACAAAATGTTTTTTCTAGTCCAGTGTTCACCTGGGTTGAGCCAACTGCTCAGGTATCACTGTATGCTTTAATCAATAAAACCAAAATATCCGTCCTTTAGTAATCACATTCAATTTTACTCTCTTATTTTAAAATAAACTCTCTTGTTTGATTGCCTCCCTCATTTCTTTCCTCTGTTCTGTTTATCTTAAGTCTAATTTAATTCCCTCATGTTTAATGAATTTAATTGTCACCATGCTACAATCCCTATACTTTTGTTTCTTTGCTTCTTTTTTTTGTAACCAATGTCTTTGCTATATTTTAACTGCACATTTCATTGCCCGCTTACTACTAAAACTTGCCAAGCTAAGCTTTCTTAGAAGAATCTAATAATCTCCCACTGCTCAAACAATAAGCCCACCTCTAAACCCTTTTCTTAATGTTTATTTGCCTGAGAAGATGGTCCGACAAGGTCAAAGGCTGAATAAAACATTAATTACATATATTTAGAAAATGAAATGAATTGCATGTTTTTCAATAAGAAAAATGTAACATGAAAATCTTCGATAAAGTTGTCTAAGTTTCACTTTTGTGGTAAAAATTATTATTAAGATCTTAGTCACCAAAAATTCATTTATTAAACACATAGTATAAAAGGTGGTACTACATATAGTTCCTGACTCAAAAGAGTAAAATCTTCTTTAAAGAAAGCACCAAATCTAACAACTAAAAGTACAACTAAAAGGAAAACAACACATTTTCTTGTTTAAATCTGCTCATTTCATCTTGTGAACATTTTTTAGCATGGCACATGACAGCTGAAATAGAAATCATTCTTTACAAATATGTCAAAATTATTTGTTGGAAGAAAAAACTCAAACAAGATTTAAAAACCCATTTTTGGTCTACAACTAAGCATTCATCAATTCCAAACTGCCTAAATAGAAACTGAACAGTTAATATTTCATTGTCTAAATTAAAAAATACTTACACTATTGGTTTTTCCAGGCGACTTCCCTGTGAACCAACAATCTCCCCCAACGTACAAAACACTTGTCCCAGAAAGTCCTAAAATAGACAAAAGGATTAAAGGTCATAAGTTCCCAAACTATCTTTACAGTATATATTTTATATATCACATATTTACGTTGTTTTCATTGCTGAAATATGGAATTTTCTAACTTCCAATAACAAATAAGTTCAATAGGCATTAATTTTAGCATGTGACTTTCACATAAGTTTGCATAGCATTTTGTGCTTTTAATCACAAAGCAGTTTTGTTATTCCGAGTTTTCAAATATTGTATCTTTTTTCTTTTTATGTTTTAAGCTGAAACAAAAATGGAAGAAAGTTTGAGGTTTTGAACACACAATTGGCTTGACTTTGGACATCTCTGAAACTACAAAAACTGTGGACTGAAGAGACAAATCAAGACCACACACAGCAGAGGTGGTTAATGATCCCATTAATGCCTAGAGAAAGGTAGTGTGATGTAATGGCCAAGCTGCGGTCCAGGGTCACACTGACAGGTGTCAATTCAAGTACCACCACGTACTACCTATGATTATGGGCAATTAGTTAAGCTCTCAAGTTTTCTCCTCTCTAAAATGTATTAGTACCCCCTCATAGAGTTGTTTTGAGGGTTCAATTAGTTTATTGCATTAGTTAATATTAGCATATAATAAGCACCTAAAAATAGGTTAAGTAAAATGCATTATTACATTCATTAACATACAACTAGATAATTCTTATTTTCAAGACTCAGAATAACCATGCAAAATGAGAGGTCTGATATTAACACTCATTTCACATATAAAGAAACTAAGACTCTAGGAGGTTGGTCTTCTATGTTCTAAAAAGTCAGTAAATTGCAGAGCCAGTACCAATTCACATGTTCTGCTTCTAGATAGATAGGCCACCTAAGAATTTAAACACAATCCAACTTTGCATGTCCATAAAATAAGAGCTCCAACACCACCTGGATATGTAGGTCAAGAAAATGGGGAGGTGTTTCAGGGAGAGACACATGCCCTCTAGTTTAGTCTGTATATGATTCAAATTATTGCCTTATCCTAAACAAGAAGGTGGGAGATCTCTCTAAATTGTTTGTGTAGTGAACTGGCCCAGAAGAAGCCCTCAGAAGGAAAGACAGAGAATTAAGAGCAAACAAAATGTATTTAAGTCTTCCTAAAAGAATAAATCCATTTATTAAATGTGCAAGGCAGTATACTTAGTTCAGTGGTATTACAGAAAAATAACTATTTTCAAATGAAAAAAAAAAAGCTAACTCATGGTTAGGAATTAGTGTTGGCCCCACTTTACACCTAAGAGAACTGAGGCATAGATAAAGTACGTAATTTGCTCAGAGCCATGACGTAGACCCATTAGTCTAAACCCAAGGCTTACTCACTTAAACACTATGCCAAGCCATGCTGCTTCTCTGCTTCTGGTCTAATGAAAGGAAAGAGACCCTGCTGCACAAAAGCCTATCAAGCCACAAAAGTAAAAACTATGCTATTCAGTGGCAGACAAAAAAGGGAGTGGAGCTGCTCTCGGTGAAAAGAGGGGGAAAAAAGACCTGTGTAGACTAGGACAGTCAGGAGGGTATTTTTCCAAAGCAATCACTTCCTTGAGAGCCAGGTAGGACTCAGAGCAGATGGTGGAGAAAAGATCATTGGACATTCTAGTCTTAGAGAACTGATCACTTACAGGCAAGAGAGTAATGAGAAAAGAGAGGAGCTCAAGTAAAGGGCAGACATGGAGACAAAGAGCTGAGATTGCAGAGGGCCCTCTTGGCCAGACAAAACTGTTGTCTTGGGACAGAAGTAAGCAAAAGTCTTTCAGCAATTCGGGGACACTAGAACAGGGCATTCAGAAGATTACTCAAGTGCCTGTTCGCAGAATAGACTAAGGAGTGAGGAAAAAACTAGAAGCCAGATTAATCAGAAGGCTGCAGTAGTTAATAAGAAGCAAAATGGTAAGTCCCAAACTGAGATTGTAGCAAATGGGAGGGAAGAGTGCACAGAAAAATGACAGGATTTGGTGAAAACTGCTGCTGCACATGAGAGAGAGACAAAAAAATCACTCTGAACCTGGTACTTGGTGACTGCCAGAATTGGCTATACTTTCATAAGACTGCAAATCATTTTCAATTTGCTTTCAAGTTTGTAAAAAGAAGTCAAGGCAAAACTTCAGCATATTTAAGCTAAATATCCTTAATAACAGCATACCTGCATCAATGTCAAAACAGATTTTATATATATGGTTATGGGATTTTAATAAACCTAAATTTCTCTGAGCCTCGTGATAGCTAAATAGAGCTGAATATTGAAGATTTGGAATGTATCATTAGTCTTCTGAGTCAGCAGCAAAAAACACACATGACTATAGACAAACCGTGTTCTTTTCCAAGTATTCTTTTCTAAGAATACTTATGTTCATGAGCAGCTGCAAATACTACATATTAAATGGGTTTGGCCAAGGGAGTAGCAAGTCTCAGTAAAAGCCATCTATGCTGAAATTACTCAAGAGAACAAAAGAGAAATATTAGGCAATATTAGGGTCACGACATACTAACAAATACAAAAGAACACATAGACATCATCATTGCTGAACAAAAATGAAAATTAAAATAACTAAATCAATAAAATGTGCACCAAAACGTTATGCTATGAGTCTATGCACATTATCTCTACAGTTATTGCACATTTTCCTTCCATGTATTTATGGCATTTATGTAGTTGTTTTACGCCTCTGTGTGTTTGTGTAGGCCCTATTAAAAAACACACTTACTACTCACAATGGAAAAATCAGCATATAATACTTACCACCCACTCATTATGTTGGAAAGTTCTACCAAATCCATTTTTTTAGGCATCTTAATGATGTTTCCCATGGATTTTACACACTACTAATCAGATAGTGTCTTTAATGGATATTTTTAGATATTTTGGCTAAATAAAGATGGAAATAAACACTAGCTATACTACAAACTGCTTTATCATTTCTTTCTCTGGTGTTGTGTTTCAGTGGATGAGTTGTTATGATTAGGTCATGATAGTATTTCCAGTAATAAAGCCAAGCACCTTTCTAGAACTCTAACCCACATATAGACCAAATCTAGCTTAGAGTGTCTGGCAGTTGAGAAATGCTTCAATTCATTCAATCTTTTTAGCTATTGGACTCTCCTCAAGCTGGCCATGAGATCAATAAATATTTATGGGGTGACTGAATTATTACTTTGCAATCTAAATAATAGCCTGACAGAATTTAGTTTTGGAATCTATTTAAATGTACATAAGCCACATTGTTAGTACACAGAATGCATTCTAAGACTCCTAAAAAGTACCCAAATATTACCCTCAATTCAATATGCTGGTATTAAAGCTGGAAGACCTAACAGTAAGAGAAAAGCAGAGAGTACAGCAATACAAAGCATTACAGCAATAATGTAAGTTTCACATTGCATAGGTAGTTTAAAAAAACCAACTAACCAGATAATCAGAGAGAATGTGTTTGGAGTATTCCCAGAACAACCTAGATTTATTACTAACATATGGCCCAAAATTCAAGGAAGTTTTGCTATACCATCAAGTTCTAGCTGATTAATATATAAACACATTTTATGTTTCTCTTCTCTTTCATGCTAATATTTAGAGAAATGTCTACTTTAACTATATGCACAATATTCTTATTCCTTAAAATTTATTACTTTATTATTTCTTGTGTACCAATTATTTAGTGATCAATTCCCTCCCCCTACATTTTATCTTATATTGTAGTTTGTTACTTGTCTATAGTCATGAAAATTACATTAATATTATGGGCTTTAATAATTTACACATATAAGGGGAAATTTGCAGCAAAAGAACTTGTTTTGTTTGTTGGTTTGTTTGCTTGCTATCTTGCTTGCTAGGTACAATTATTAATGGTTCCCATATAGCTTTTAAAAAAATCTTACACATACATTTATTTATTTTGCAAAGTAGTATAACATATTCCTTAAGAATGAGAATTATGAGGGGCTAATTTGCCTGTGTTTATATCAAGACTGAACCATTTACTCATGCCTCTATGCCTCAGTTTCCTAATCTATAAAATGGACATAATAAATAATACCTACTTTATAGGCTGTTGGTTAGACTAAATAAGTTAATAAATACAGAAGATATATATACAAAGCACTCAGAACAGATGCTTGGAGCATGATAAGCATCTAATAAAATATTACTCCCTCATCTTTCCTACTCCCCTTGGTTAAAAGAATATTACTATATATTCAAAACTTATTACTTGCTACTGGATTCCAATACTGGAATAATATCATTATCTAAATAAGATATTTTCTTTTCCAAAGCCACTTTACAGTCATGGCCAATATTTGTTTATTTTTAAAAAATGCTCACTTTACATGCTATTATAAAATCCAAATATTTCTTATATACCAACTCATCTTACATATTGACTAGTATACATATATATATATATATACATATATATATGTGGATGACATTTTGAAAATAATGTTATGATGAACCAGGAGGCATTATCCGTAAGGGAAATTTCTGATTTCTATACTACTATAAAGGAATCAATACATGTAGTTTATCACTAACATCATCTTAAACAATTTCATAAGCTTTCAATTGTCCTTTACTGAAGATAATATTTAAATGACTTTTCTGTTTTATGAAGTGATCAATAAGCATCTGAAAATATAATTTCCCTAATTAACAGATAATTTAAATTAAAAGACATTAAATAGATTTATTGATAGTTCAGTTTTAATACAGCACAGTAATTGTGTGCAATCAACTGTTCATCATTTGATTTCTTCATAAGATAGAGTCATGACTTGTGTCAATCTATTGCTTCTACTAATTTTGTTGTCATTTAATTGATTTTTAGCACATTCATACTAAGGCAATCAGTCCAAGAGAAAATAAGTGATAGGAATTTCTTGCTTTTGCAATATTTTAATCATTGTGGTAAAAAAATTGGTGAGGAAATGAAAACTCATATTGCCTGTGAAAATTTTATTGTTGGCATTATCTGCTAATATTTTATTGCTGATACTCCTTGCTAATATTCCTGATTTCCTTTGTATTTAATTAATTCATGCAAATCATATCAACTGTAAAAACTGAACTTAGTTATATTAATATGGCAATCACTGTTAATAATTGAACATGGTACTTTTCTCCAGTAGTGACGCCTATCTTCTTAATGGTTGTTATCATATTCACATGCTGTTTTGGGGATACTGCAAACTCAACATGGAACAATTAATTCAATATTTTAGTAAAAACAATTTTTTCACATTTTAACATTATAATAATACAACTTTTGTTTCAAAGCAAAAATTTATCATTTCAATCCATCTACAAACCAAAAATGCTAATTCTACCTCTAAGAGATTAGTAAAAGTTCTAAGCTTAACTAAATTATAGTTTCAAAAATTATACCCTAACCCTGAATTTACTTATTTCTTTTCCCCCAGCACAACTACTGATTTTCCAGATATTTTTGGCTTGCTAAAAGTCCAAATGAAGGAAGTTAAATAAGCCACCCCCTCAAAAGAAAATTAAGCTTACAACAAGACAATGGTCATTGATCAAAAATAACCACTTTTTAAAAATTATATACACATATATATTTAATCCTCACAAACATATATAACATATAGATTTAAAAAATAAAACTATACTATTCACAAGTATAAAAAAATCTATGGAAAATATTTACCTTCTCAATGCACATCACTTTTTGTAGAACACTAGTTCTCATCAATAAAGTTGTTCAAATGTAATATGTTAACAGAAAATAAGCAAATATTCTCACTAACAGTAAACATGATAAGACAGTTGACATGTCAAATAGCTAGAAAACTCACTAAATATTACTATCAAATATATGAAATATAGCATTATTAAATATACAACATAATGCTATCACATGATATCATTATTGAATACTAAGTCCTGAGTAAGGGCTAATTTTACATGCAAACAATCCCCACCTAATAAAACTTAATGAGTGCTGAAGTTAGTATAATTGAACCCATCTGCAGTATTATTATCCTTATCTCTGTCTCAAAGTCTAAGGCAGATTCTATAAAACCCTATTGGAAATGCAAATGGAAACATCCATTCATAGAGTATCAGTCATAAACACTTTAGCTTGAACATGTGTATAAGGCTACCTCTCATCATCTAATAAGGACCAAAAGGAAGGTACATAGAAAAAAGAAAGTTTTTATTGAAAAGGCATCAAAGGGTAACACGAAGAGAGCTCTTTTACACAGGGTGCTCAGGCAAGAGCTCTCAGTAGTGACAATTAAGTAGATACCTGAATAAGGTGAGGAAGAGAACTATGGGCATATTTGGAGCAAAAGCATTCCAGGTTGGAGAAAAAGTAAGAACAAAGTCCCTGAGACATGAATGTACCTGGGTGCTCAAGGAAAAGCAAGACAGCTGGTGGATTAGGGCACAGAGAGCAAAGAAGAGAGCAGTAGGAGAGAAGAAGCCAGGGGCTACATCAAACACCAATTTCTGTCCTACTGTGAAGAAAAGTTGCCAGAGGGTTTTAACTGGAAAGTGACATGTCCTGACCGGCTTTTAAAATGATAATTCTGGTTAATCCTCTTCCCTCGAGATTCTATCCTATTCTCTTCTCCATTTGTACTTTCTTTAGGTAACTTGAGTTCGAACTCTATTGGCTGACGGTTCCCAAATCTAGATCTCTAATCAGTATCTCCATGTGGATGCTTATTGGGGTCTCACACTTAACATGAACCTGGCCTTACCATGGGTCTCTTGAACCTCAGACCCTGCCTCAGTCTCCTCCCTGATGTATTAATACTTCACTGTTGGTCTCACTAATAACCTAGGAGCCATTCTAACTTCTTTTATTTTTACACCTACCATTCAATTAATCAGCAATCATACTACCAAAATATATTCCAAACATAACCAGTTTTACCACTTCAATGGCTTTAACCACCAAAGGTTACTCATCTAGCCAAATTACAATTACCTTATAACTCATCTTCTTAATTTCAATCTTGCTTCCCCAATTCCATTCTCCATTCTCCATTTCAGCTGCCACAGTTGCCATTTAAATGCATAAATCAGATCACATCACCCTCCAATGACAGCCATCAAAAACAAAAAAAGATCCAAACTCTTTTCAAACCATGGCCTACAAACCTCTACATCACCTGATTCCCATGTACTTTCCTAAACTATTTCAGTCTACTCTCCTCATCATTCACAATGTTCTACATATGGTGACCATTTTTCTGTCACACCAATATTTCACTGTTTTTCCTGACTCAAGGCCTTTGTAAAATCTGTCCACTACACATCTCCAACTCCAAAATGTAAGCTGTTTTAGGACAGAGACCTGGTTTATCTTATTGACTGTCATAGTCCTCAGCACGACAACAGGTGCCTGGCATATATTTTTTGCCTGCCTGACTATATGAATATATACTCTAGAATTCAGTTCAGTTATATATAGGTTAAATTAGCTTTATATTCTAATACAAGAATCTTGCATCACTTATAAATGTTTCTATGAGAAAAGGCATTACATGGTCCAAACAATTAATATTCAAATGAAACTTTAAAATACAACTGATTGATATGTTTATATGCATGATATTTAGAAAATATGTTAAAAAAACATATACACCTTCACCGAAGGCTAATGTCATGTGGCCAAAATAATCCAGTGAGTCATTAACATGCCTAAAGCAAAAATTTTAGTGGTGCCTTCTGAGATCAACCAAGTGATTAAATGCATTTTGGATTGCCTTGTGGGTACGAAAATTCAGTATACAAAGTACAGTTTCAATGTTCTCTGGTCCAGTACACCAAGCAGAATCCTATGCATACCAATTATGAGCCTGTCATTAATCTTTTCATTAATGATTTGGCTTATGTAATTAAATTATGCAAATGAAAGCACGCTATGTAGTTCTGCTAATGGCATTAAGATGAGTAGGTTCACTAGCACCTTAGGGAACAAACCCGGAATTCAAAATGCCATGTTTTACTCACAAGACCTAACACTTATGGGACAAAATAGTTTTGTGAAGATATTTCCTCAGAGAATCATAAAAGCAATAAATCTTCTAAAAGATGTCCCTGGATTCCATAAGTCTTTGCCTGGAGCACAATAATTTTCCATTAGCAGCTTTTCTACCACCAATAGAATCAATTAAAGTAATTCTGATTCTTTAGGTCTCTCACCTTGTATTCATTTGCATTGTTAGAAATCTAAGGTACAGTTTCATATTATATCTCCATTTTCCCCTAATACTATCAAAAAATAGGAATTTGGCCCAAAATCCTTAAGTACTAGACACCAACTAAAGTCACCCTGAAAGGGAATTCTTCTAAAATTATCAGAAATGAGAATTTTAAAAAATATTTTATTATTACTAATTCAAGGAATCTCTCTTGCTTTTGTGAAAGATAACTAACTGCCTTCACTTCACACATGAGCCTGTGTGCTTAGCAATCTTTCCTAAAAGGTTCCAGTTTCTACTTCACTTTGCAAAACCAGCAGGTAGACAACCACACTCTTAAAGAATCATATCCTCAGGAAACAGACCTATCTTATTTATTAGTTCTAGCCAATCTTCCAAATGCCTGATGAATTACTTTTGGGTTGAATGAGTTATATGTTCTTTTTACCTAAAATCTGTACTTGGATGCTTTCGAATAAGGAAGGGCTTTTTTTGTTGTTAATTTCTAATAGAAATGCAAAGCAGTCATCTATAACAATTCTTGCAATAAGTCAAAAATGTATTTCCTCTCTCTTTTGACATGCTTCACACATTGACAAGCTCACGCACTTATTAACTAATTTGTATTGTCAACCAAATATACTTTAAAAATATAACACAGACAGAAATGTAAAAGATAGATTAAAATGTGAGATAATATAAACCTTAGGAACTGTATCAGTAGAAAGGTAATGAGAATCTGAACTAAGGGACTGCAAGCAAGGAAAGAAGACAACAGAAAGAGAAGCCCTTCTTTATTAGAATGAACGGGGTTTGGTGACTCATTAAATGTGGAATGTGAGACAGAAAGTGGTTAACCATGCATCCAAGTTTTCTAACTAAGTAAACTGTGTTGATGAATTATTCTCCAGACAGATAATAGAGGCAGAGGGGCAAGACTGGGATGGAAAATGCCATAAATTTTAGATACATTTGAGTTTTAGACTTCTGAAGTGTATCTACTAGGAAATACTAATACTTAACAAGCAAATGACAACTTGGACTTGCTAAAGTATACTGAGGAATAGACACTTGAGAATTGTCAGGGTAAAGTATGAAAACAGTGGGCTCTCCTAAGGAGAACTTATATAGTGAGATAAGTAAAAATTAAAAATAAAACTATGAGAAACACTATTATTAAGGGGTAGGAGAAGGAAGCAAACTACCTATGTCAGAGTAGTTTAAGCAGAAGTGGAAACCAGAAAACAGTAAGTTGAAGAGAGAATGAAAAGGGAGGAAGTTGTGATAGAAACCCAGGCTGTTCTTGGAAGAAGCATGGTGATGAGAAGATAATAAAGGAAGTACTATGAGGATAAAGCAGTGTCCAGATAAAATTTTTGAGGATGAAGGAGCCAAGAAATTTTCTTTTGGGGGGAAAAAAAAAAAAAAAGCTTTTCTATGGAAGACAAATATTTGAAAAGATATATACATTCATAGCTTCTAGGAGGCATATCTCTTACATAATAATGCTTAGTCATTACTGACTTTTGAAGGAAGATGTAGCTAGTCATTTCTCAGATACCTTCCTATCCCATACAATATTTTCTGCCCTGAACTCAAGGCAACTACAGTAGTGGGAACCACACTTTAACACTTACCCTCAAAATATCCAACCTCATGGAAATGCCCTTAACTGACCAGTTATTATGCCCTTTGAAAAGTAGTTTGAACTAAGAAACACAGAGATTGTATTCAGGGAGAGTGAGTACCTGGAAGTCTTTGTACAGTCTGAATTAGGGGGGTCATTTTCCCATGTGTACAATGAATAGAGAAACTTGGTCTTCAGAGAAAAGCAGAAGCTCAGAGAAAAGGCATAGTAAAAAGAACAGCTGGCCTCAGAGAGAGAAAAAGAAATGGAGAAAATAGCTATCTCAGTCCCAATCCATCACCGTGTTTTTTGGCTCCAGTTCTCATAAAGCCAAGCTATACTTCGCATGTATGAGTTACTCCTACTCCCTTTAATCAACCACCTATGTATAAAATAAAAGAATACATTTCTTTCCTTGCAACTAAACAATTTTGACTAGAAAAGGCAGTTTCCTTTCTGTTTCTTCTAAGGACATTTGGAAAACTTCCAATACAAAGCTATGCAAACAAATTTTAAACGTCCAGTACAACGCTATAAATCTTACCATGATCAGGAAGATGGCATGGCAACCACCATTAACTTTACTTATGGAGAGAAATGAGCTTGTTATGGCAATTTTTTTTTTCAATTTGTAGGAAAGTCACCACTTAGACTGTTCTTTGAATACTTCTTCACATGATTTTGTCCTATGTTTCATAACACAAATAAATATCATACCTCCTTTCACGAAGGAGGAATAGTAAATTGTGATTTTTACCATCACATACAGGCTCCCAGTTTCACAGAATCTGTCTCCTACCTTGCAATCCCCACTACATCTCCTCTCTTCTCTGAATTATGACATTCCCCCTCTCCAAACTACACTGGAAATCACATCCCCATCTATTCTAGTTTGACAGCCTACAACAATGGAAAGATAAAAAAAAAAAAAAAAATCTCACCCTACCGAGTCTCTGGGAACTATGAGCCCAGCTGATTTCCCAACCCTGGCACAGCTGCCAATTTCTACATCTATGTAGTTGGCACCTCAGCAAACCCCTTTCACAATGCTGTTTTCACCCTCAGTCAGCCCTTCCTACCAGGTGTGGCCTAATTCCAACCCCACCAGTCAATAAACAGGTTGATGGACTAGCAATGTCTTGCCAGATATCTCACTCTCATCCCTCCCTTCCCACCATCCCCTCTTTCTCTGTCTCTGATGCGCAACTGCTCCTGCACCTGGAACCTTCCCCAGGTGACAGTTGTTGCCTGGCAAGTAGAGCTCCTGAGAAAAGAGGAATGAATAGAAGAACCCAAAAAATAAAAAAAAGAAACTGTAAGTGATTTGAGGACAGAAACTAACCATCTTGCCCACATTATATCCTCAGAAACCAGCATGGTACCTGGCATACGGAGGTATTCAGGAAATATTGGTGAACAAATGAAAGGAATGCAGAAGCATAAATCACTCTGCCTACACCCAAGTACTTTCTATTCTCTCAGAAGCGAAACCTTCCAAAAACAGGCTTGTTATTTCATCTTGTTTAACCTGATCCAACTTCAAACTTTACAAGGAACTCTCATTATTTCTTATAAAAAGAAAAAAGAAGATTAACCTATTTCACTTACTGAAGACATCTTTATTTTAATAAGTTCTTTTTAAACATTTTACTAGGATTCTTTAAAAATGTTATTTATTTACTATGACAATCACAGTACGTGAGAAGTTATAGGCATATAACTTTAGTATTAATAAATCAGCATAAATATTAACCATAAATCATATTACAGTATCTATCATACAATCATGATAAAAATAAAAATATGAACTTACATGTTTGGACAAGTTGGGGCTCTTTGAATCAACATCATACCTAAAAGATTGAAATATAAAATTCAAATTATTTCCACAAAGTACAGCTAAAGAAAAATAGCAGTATTTTCCAAAACACACAAATAATGTAAAAATGAATCAAAAATAATACCAACTGGGAGAAAGACTTAGCAAATTTAAAAGCTTCTCATTAGCTGCGACCTAGATGTCAATAGTAGAATTCACAAGCCCTAAGTCCTTTCATGTCTACAAACCTAAGAAGGCCTAGTATTTTCCCAATCATCCATTCCAATCTTTGGTAAGTTTAAAATTTCTTCTTTTCTGTGAATCAATAGTATCCTAGTACTGCTCGATTGATTTCGGAATTCTCTAAAAACTGAAAATCCCTCTTCTCTGGACACCATTTAAGAGGGCAACCTGAGGGATACTTGTGGTAATGGAAATGTTCTGTATCTTCATAGGATCAGTGTCAATAACCTAGCTGTGATATTGCAAGACGGTGTCATTGGGGAAAACTAGGTAAAGGATACGCAGGTCCCTCTGCATGCTTTCTGTATTATGTTTTACAACTTTGTGTGACTAAATCTACATTTAATTCAAAATAAAATATTTTATTTAAAAAATCAAATCAATCAATAAATAAGCAGATCTAGTAACAGGCTATCCTTTGTATATATTTTACTTCTTACTTAATATCTTAAGTGCTATTGCAAACTTTGAAAATTGGCTGAAGTAAATGAGACACTATTTTTCCCCCATTACAGGACTTAGGAAAACTGTATATTTTATGAAAACAGAAATGTATTTACATGGAACTACTATATGTTCTGGTTTTGACTAGTTGGTACTAGAAATAAACTCTCATTTCTTAGAGAGACTCTGGATAACAACATTCGTTATCACTTTATCCCCTTGTTTTCAAGTGTTTTTAGAAGTAGAGAGATTGCTGACAGTCAAAATAACTTCAATTTGCCAAATTCTTGAATAGGAAAATATTTGTACTAGCTCCAGTCTTTCTCCCAAATCATATTCATTTCACATTCCTTGTGCGTAGCTTCCTACCAAAAATTAACTACCTTTTCTTAAAGGTTAATTAAAGTCTTCTTTCTCACATAACAAGAATATTTACACAAAGAAAGAAAGAAAGCATCCTAATCAATAAAAGTTCGTGAGTATACTGATGCAGGCAGAAGTGCGCTCACTCTCTGGCAAAGAGTGTCTACCACAAACTGGCTTTAAAATTGCATGGTGCAAATACCTGCCTCGGAAGAATTCAAAGTTACTCTCCTTCATATCAGGGCATTCTGAGCACTTTCAACAGCTATATCCTAGAACTTTAAATTAGCAAATTGCCAACATGTATGGTAGAACTACAGATGATAGTACAAAAAAATATTTCTTATCTGATATGGTTTGGATGTTTGGCCCTTCCAAATTTCAAGCTGAAATTTGATCCTGAGTGTTGAATGTGGGGCCTGGTGGGAGGTGTTTGGGTCATGAGGGTGGACCCCTCATGAAAGGTTTGGTGCCCTCCTCACAATAATGAGTGAGCTCCCCCTTCTTAGTTTATTGAGTGCTAGTTGTTTAAAGGAGCCCGGAACCACCCCCTCCCTCTCTTTGCTCCTTCTCTCCCTCATGCGACATACAGGCTCCCCCTTCGCCTTCCACCTTGACTAGAAGGTCTCTGAAGTCCTCACCAGAAGCAGATGCTGGCGCCAGGCTTCTTATACAGTCTGCAGAACTGCGAGCCGAATAAACCTCTTTTCTTTATAGAAATTACCCAGCCTCAGGCATTTCTTTATAGCAGTACAAAATGAACGGAGACATTATCCAAGCAATTTTTCTTATTCAAGATGATTGTTTTTTAAAGATAAGATTGAAATTAGCCATTGTAACAATATCTGAGATGACACATAGCTGTGCTGACTCCTAGTCAAGAAACAACCCTAGTGTCCTCCCTCGTAAACTAATGATTAGGATTCTGTGCTCTTGAGAATCAACCCTGGTAACCACTTTCAATAGAGGGTTGAGTCTGGACTGGGGAGAAATGATATGGTATGTTCAGTTCAGTTCCAAAAAATAAAAAATAAAAAAAAGGGAAGAAAAATTTAGGCCTTCACCACAAAAAGCTGAAGTATCTTCAAGTACAAACCTCATGTACTGTATTTAACAAAGCTTTTTAAATACTATTATCTCATAAATGGATAATTTGCATCATACTTCTGAAGACTTTAGATAATATGTTAGAAATTAGCATTTTTCTTGTAATGGCATTTTTCTTTCAACTTTTCTGAAAATATCAAGGCTACTCTGGTCCTCACTCTCACAGGTCTGAACATAAACACTACAGATGTCCTAAGTAGTTACAACATATATGTGTACCTATCTCTGTTTATGAGTGTCATATTCTCCTTAAGGAAGAGAGAACACATGGCAAAGCGGGAAGCTCAGTAGTTTCCCCCAAGAGGGTGGATGCATCCCACTGTGCCTAAATTTACTGAAGACGAATTTTGTGAACAACTTCAACCTGCTATTGAAACCTTATTACCAGAGTAGAGTAATGAATTGTCAGTAACTGATTTGGGTGCATCTTAAGGATTATATTTTCTATCAGAGAGTAACAGATGTTGACTGGAAGTTTTCTTGTATTTCTAGAATTGCAACTAAGGCCCAAAGCATAAACCAAAAGATGCTAAATATCCCCTCATGCTCAGAGCTACTGAGGTGTCACTCCCATTAGGGCGAGAAGCTTTCTCCAGGACACTTCGGAAACCAGCCCGTGGCCTGGTGATGAGCACAGTATTCATAACGCCAGGACGATTCTCTCTTGTTGGGGGTGGGGGAAGGAGGGAGATTCTTTCCACGCCCTTAAGCCAAGCGAAGTGTAGCTCCAAAATCTGAGGTGCCTGCAAGAAGGGGAGCACAGCATGGGATTCACCTGTCAGCTACTGAGCCTGCCTGCAGGTCTGTCCTGGGGCTGCCAATGGAAGAGAATCTCACATGAAAGTTCTAGGAAGTGCTTTCTGAGAACTGAGGAACAAGGAACCATTCTTTTTAGCCCCTCTTCCACAATGACAAGACAAGCAGGGTGCTTAAAATGTGTCCCCTGACGCTGGTACCTTCATAAGGTCTACGTTTTTCAGAAGGTAAAAGACATATGTCTACCGGCAACACCCATTCCTTCCTGCTCCTCTGTCTCCCTTCTCTCCTACAAGGAGCTGGGGCAAAAGCTTCAACTGAGGAGAGAGGATGTGAAGAGATTTGAATTAAGTTTGAGATTAAAGTTTTAAAATAAAGAGTCCCTAACAATTAATAGCATGAGATGGTTCTAATAAACAAAAGCGACTAAAAGGGCATGAAATTAGATCTTGACATTGTTAAAGGAGTCCTTGATCACACATGCCCAAAGCTTCTTTTTTATTGTTCTTTTTTTAGAATTTTATAAAATCAATGGACATTAAATAAATCCAAAACAATTCTGAAAATTACTTACATCTATCTGTTTGCCAATTTATACTAGTGCATCTTTCAGCATTGTTGTTCCCTCAAGGGACTATGTTACTGCAGTAAAAAACTGATCATACAAAATGGAGTCATTTTTGTCATAACCAACTAAAATAGAGTTGGGGCTGGGGGTGGGGGCCAATGGGAAAAACACTCAGGATCACAAAGGCCTTTTCCAGGAACTGTTTACAAGCCCAGTTCAAAATCACAATGACTTGCTAGGATGGAGACAAGTTTTACCCAGTAACTGCTGCCACTCGCCAATCAGAGCTCTCCAGCGTCTGCAAAACACTGCCAGTGCCAATGAACTTTCCTTCAAAACAACCTACACAACTTTTCTCTTTTCCGATAAAACCCCAGGCTTTCCTTTGTCCTTCAGACATACCAGAAGCTACTCTGTTCTGTGCAAGCGTGTCCAGAATTGCAATTCTAGTTCTCGTACATTATCCCCAAATAAATCCTTTGTTTGGAGGGTCATCTCTCTATATTTTTGCGTAAAGTTGACACTGCCAATATGTTGGAGTATTTGCAGTAGTTCTCTGGGTGACAGGAGTTGCTACTACAGGTAATTTTTATTGCCTATATTATCCTTTTTTTATTTTCCAATTGTTCTACAATGAACATACATAACTTTTACTAGGAATAGCGCATTGCTAAGACAAATTTTAAAATCCAACCACAGGTATGACTATGTATACACATATATATGTAACTAGTGAACTATTACACTATTTCCACACTTCCTTAGATAGATATGCTGGAAAAAATCATAATTAAAAAAAAAGCCTGTTCTCACAAGTTAAAGGATTCTAATAAATGGGAAATCAAAAGTAATTAATTAAATGATAGGAAAGATAACTACATGAACTAAGAGGATGTACTTGTTGCTCTTCTTGATAATCTTCCACAGGTAACCCTTTATAGCCCTAATTGTTTGAATTTTTCAGAGATCATATAAAATTGAGATATTATTGGAATCAGATTTCTGAAATTAACCAAATATATTCAAAAGATACTTATTTAATTCAGTTTTGCAATATGCTTTCGCATTTCAAACAGTACATTGTTTCTGTGAAAATTACTATAATTTTTAGGATGTTAAAGAAGCTAAAATATATCAGTTTACCTACACTAATTTCTGTAACTTTATATTTTCTTGTCACACTGAGATAAATGTTCCTGGAACAGCTAAGCTATGAGTATCAGGTAATCAGTGATGAGCAGGACATGGATCTAAAAATCAGAGCTAAAAAGTACACAGGGAGTTTAGGGAAATAACAAAGCTTATACAATCTCCAGTGTTGAAATCAAAATAAAATATAGAGACAAATCTCTAAACTAAATGTTTTATTTGGGAATCACAGAATTGCAATTCAGAACATAAGCACAGACCAGGGTGATCTTCAGAATGTCTGAAGAACAAAGAGAAGGTTGGGAGTTTTGGTAGAAAGAAAAATGTTATGTACTGTTTGGAAAGAAGGCACATTGGCACTAGAGAAGCTTTTGGGAGCTGGCAAGTTCTGACTGGTGAGTGAAGGAAGCCGGTAAAACTAGTCTTAGAGCCATGGCAGGTTGTGACTGGTCTTAGGGTTACAGCAGGAGATCTCAGCAGCTATCCTTGCAGAAAATTCAATTCCTGAAGCAGATGCAATGTGCCCTGAGTGCAATTTTTTTTGCCTTGACCCCTTGATTTAGTTGGGTATGACAAGAATGACCCAAATTTGTATAATCAACTTTCACACCAAGTTGATTTCGTAGATTTAGAACTAGTCAGTGGGTAGTGTTGTCCATATCCTATTAGCCTAAAATTTGACTAACTTATCCTCTGAAAATGCAAAAAATTATATATATACATATTAGAAAAGATTTGCATAAAAAGATACTCACTGCAGGATTACGTGTAATAGGAAAAATGGAACCAGCCATAATGTCTATCAGTAAACATTTGGTTAAATAAATAACAGTTCCTTCAAACAATGGAAATTATGTAACCTTTAAAATGAATGTGCTATGGGTATATTCAGTGACATAGAAAGGTATCTGCAAAACACAAGATACAGGAAAATATGTTTATTGCAATTCCCATATGTATATGTGTATGTTTATAGAAAAAGGTCTCCCAGTATATTCATTAAATCATTTACAGGTTTGTTGTTATTTTTTTTTTGGTATTGGGATAACAGGAAACTTTCACTTTTTAAATGTCTATGTCATGTAAAGCTTATAATAAATATTTATTACTTTTAAATGAGAGAAAACAATGCAGATGAATGAGAAAGGGAGAGAGAGAAAAAGGTGAAACAGAGAGAGAATAAAGAGTCCTGAAATAGTGGCTAGTTTAAAGGTAAAGTTAAGTCTGAAACTAAAGGGAAAAAATTAAGGGCTACCATGCTGGTCTGAGAGAAAGAAACTTCTTTAAAGCAATTTTTATAAAGGCCTGAACAATGATGGGAAAATTAAAACACATTCTACATGATTTATGTCTGTTTTTGAACGACAACACTACACCCAGCCTCTATGATAAACATAGTCGAGAGGTCATTGCATTCCACTTCAGTTTTTTCTTCTCATAAGCCACATTTTTATTGTTTGAAAAGGGGTTTCTGAGAATGAAAAACCAAATGTGCCACTCTGAGCAAGAGCGAGACTCCATCTCTACAAAAAGAAAAAAAAGAGAGAAAAAGAAAAATTAACTGGGCGTGGTGGCGAGCACCTGTAAGTCCCAGTTACTTGGGAGGCTGAGGCAGGAGGATCACTTGAACCCAGGAGTTTGAGGTTGCGGTGAGCTAGGCTGATGCCACTGCACTCTAGCCTGGGTGACAGAGTGAGACCCTGTCTCAAAAAAAAAAAAAAAAAAAAACCACCAAATATGAACATAAACTTTGTTTGATAATTATGCTTAGAAATCTTGAAGGAAAGGGGCTGGTAAAATATCTTTTTAAAACAGAAGTACTCCAAGTTATATTGCATATATTTTAAAAGAAAGTGAGAAAAACTATTAACAGTAAAGAAGTTTTTTTTTTTTTTAAACATTCAGAAGCAAATCATGACTTTTTCAGATAGGATATTGATAGCTTTTGTTATCAAAAAGTATTTGTAGATCTTCTGAACAAGAGCGACCAGGACCACGGGCAGGAGCTGCAGGCGCCTGGGGCCCAGCCGTGCCGCCTCGTTACGATGACCAGTGTGGTTAAGACCGTGTACAGCCTGCAGCCCCCCTCTGTGCCGAGCGTCGGCCTTCCCGCAGACACACAAACTCGAGCCACTTCTAAGAGTCTATTACCTGTTAGGTCCAAAGAAGTTGATGTTCCCAGACATCTTCATTCAGGAGGTTCAGAGAATGATGTTATGAAAATCACCAAACCGAAACGAGAGAATGGGCAGATGAAAGTTGCAGACACTGCCACCAGGAGGAATGTCAAAAAGGGCTACAAACCACCAACTAAGCAAAAATCAGAGGAAGAGCTCAAGGATAAGAGCCAGCTGTTAGAGACCGTCAACAAGCAGTTGCACCAGAAGTTGACTGAAACTCAGGGAGAGCTGAAGGACCTGACCCAGAAGGTGGAGCTGCTGGAAAAGTTTCAGGACAACTGTTTGGCAATTCTGGAGAGCAAAGGCCTGAACCCAGCTTTAGGCAATGAGACTTTGGCATCACGGCAAGAATCCACGACAGATCACACAGACTCTGTGTTGCTGTTAGAAACTTTGCAAGATGAGCTGAAGCTTTTTAACGAAACAGCCAAAAAGCAGATGGAGGAGTTACAGGCCTTAAAGGTAAAGTTGAAGATGAAAGAGGAAGAAAGTCTCCGATTCCTAGAACAGCAAACCTTATGTAACAGTCAAGTAAATGATTTTGCAACAGCCATTGAGGAAATGGAGCAGCTATTAGAAATGTAATAAAAAGCAAGTGGCCAGATGGCTCCCTCTGGGGGATAAACTCTTAGAGGAAGCCACTTAGGACATCTTCTTGGCCATGATCTTCTGGGACTCACCACCTCCAAAATGAAAACAATTTCTGCAGTAGGATTAAGGACAGTTTATGCTGGAATGGCGGTTCCTCCTTTAAGCAAGTTTTCCCAACCTTCAGGTTTGTCAGCCCTCCTGAGCCACATGTCAATAATTGGGGCCTACAAGTGTGCGACTTAGAAGCTTGGATTGACCTCCTGGGCAACCACTTGATGCTAGCTAGCACACTATTAGAATTGGGGGAATAAACCAGTCACAACCAGAGCAACTAAAATGTCACATTCCAATTTTAGGGAAGAAACCTTAATTACAGGTGCTGTATGGGAGACATCATTAAGGAGCCATGTTGTCCCCTTCTAACTTGGAGCACTTTCTGTCCCATTCTGGTTGGACTTCTGTACCTCATTATTAATTTATGAACTTAAAGTTGTTTGAAATGTTTTTGGCTTAATGGGTAAAGGTGTAGATAGTAATAACATGTACTTGAAACAATACACCTTGGAGCTTTTAATGTAAGTCACTTCTGGTTTTTTTTTTTTTAAAGTGCTACATTTAAAATAAATATTTCTATAAATTTTCTGACTATAACATTGAAAAAAAAAGTATTTGTAAATTGTGATAGCATGGAACAAATTATTTTCAGCTGTTTAAAATAAGACATATTTTTAAATACTTGTGATGTTCATAAACTACCTTTAATTATTTTGATATATAGCATCCTTTCTTTCTTAATAGCATCCTTTCTTTCCTCCCCATCCCCCCCAATAGGTTTTCTTTTAACCCTATCCAGATACTTCAACAATCACCACAATTCACCTCTATGGAAAAAAAAAACTCTACAATTAATAACATCTTATAAACACACTGATTCATTATGAAAGTAATAAGAATTTTAAAAATATTAGAAATGCTGACCCTACCATTGTGATCCTTGTAAATACAGGCCATCCAGGGATAAAAGGAAGCAATAGTTAAGCAGAGATCCATGTAGCGTGCTAAGAGAAACTTAAAGATCTGAGAGACATCAGTCATGGGAGTGGATGAGATCACTTTGGAGTTTATATAGAACTTGTAAGAAACCCACTGAGGCACAGGACATTTGGAAAGAATGTTCATATATACTGCCCGGCATGGTTAAACTGCTTACTTATTTATTCAACATTTATTCGAACCTACAAAATGCAAAGCAGTGCTCGAGATTCTGCTTGGGCCACACTGTGAATGGAATTAATCTGGTTTCCTGCCAATATAATCCAGATTCAGTGCAACCATAGGACTGCACTGAAACCCCACTTAGTAACCCCATTTTAGGTTACTAAAATTATCTTCAAAAATCAATTTTAAAAAATGCAGGTTTTAGCAGAACTTACAAGTCAAAACGAAGATTCTCTCTTTCTTCAAAGAAGTAGTCCAGAATAAATTTTCTTACAAAATCAGGATTTAAAGTATTATCGATTACTTCAGTTCTTCCAAACTGTTGAGAGAAATGAAGGGGAGGGAGAGGGGTGAACATCAAGCATTCTATGGTGACTCATTGCAAGTACAGTACTTAACATGATTCCTTTAAAACATAAGCAATAAATATCCAATGATTTTTATCAAATAAAGCCTTGTAGAGAAATTTTTAGAGATCAAATCATGCCTCTTATTCACTCAGGGAAATCAGAAAATGAGCCCTGAGCTCATTCAAAAATCAGTTTCTCCTCAAAATTTATATAACGAACTCTAATATTTCCTCTCCTCTTCTCCCTACTTGAAAGCCAAATCCCCTTCTAATCAAAAGAAGTCATTCTAACCTTAAATTTAAATTTATTATAAATTATTTTCCTAACCTTGTATATAACTAAGCCAGGCAATACATACTCTTAAAATTGCATGGGTCAAAATACTCATCGCTCTCATCCCTAATGTTTACAGGAAACAGTGCTCTGCACAATACAGTTTATTACTCATGTTAGGGGAGAACTTTCTTATAATCTCCTACACACTTACGTCACAAAAATCAGTTGGTTTTGTTTTATCTTGTTTTAATTCTTATGGTATCTAGACAGCTAAAATGGGATCTACCATTTTCATGTTTTTAAGCTAAGTGATGCACTTTAGCTTAGAAAAAATAGTTTATTCATCTTAGAGCAAGTGGAAACCAGGAAGGAAAATTCCACCTCTAGTCCTCCCTCCTTTCACTGTGAAAGCAGGCCACTAGGTACTGCTCCTAAAGATAGAGAACAAATATAAACTTTACATCTCTTTTTTGTCCTTGGCTTACATTCCTCCTTTCCAATTGCCATGGAATCCTAATGAGAGGATTTTAACCTTGGTTCTCAACAACCCTATGCAATCAAGCATGCTGTCTTATCAGAGAACCAACTTTTATTAAAGTTCAAGGAAATATTATCTTTTTAATAGAGAACTGTGCTAATCCCTTAAAATGTGAGGATCATGAGCGTTCTTAGATTTTCATAATAAAACTATGGTATAAAATATTGATGACCAAGAATTTACTAGGGCTATGAATCTCACACACACACACACACACACACACAACTAATTTTCAGAGCCTTCTGCCATTGGACAATGTTTTATATCATGGACCAATATCATACAATCAAACCATAACCCAGGTAAGTAATTAAAGATTTCAAATATATTGAGCATTTACTTTGAACAACAATAAAAATTACAGCCAACATTTATTGAGTACTTACTTTGTTCCAAGCATGTTTCATATATTATTTTAAATATTTACCATAACACTGCAGGGTATTGTTAGTATAGTTATTTTAGAAATAAGAAAATTGAGGCAGAGAGTCCCAACCTAAGTCACTTTGGTTACAAAGTCTGCATTCCTTCTAGGACTCTCCTCTATTTAAGCATAAAACATGGTAGGTCCTGAGGAAGAGCCTACAATGAACTTACACATTTTAATTTTCTAATTTTGAGGGAATGGGAATAAGAGAATGCACCCAAATAACCAGCAGCTGGCAAAAGTGCAGAGCAGTGGTCAAAAAATTTAAGGGTAAACCAGAGGGGGCCTGGGCCTTCCCAGCCTTCCCACTCCTAGGAGGCAAAATGGTTTCTAGACCACAGTGGAGAACACCCAAGTAGTAAATGCACAACACTCTCAAACAGAAGCTCAGCCAGTACCCATATTCCCAAATATTTAGATTTTAACCCAAACCTGCATTCAGAAGGAAATTTAGAAAATAAAATGAGATTCCCGGGTAAGTCCCATTGATGTACAGGCTAGCAACTTCCCAGGGCCTATAAGCCACTAAAACACCCACAAGCCTGTTTCTGATGGAGCACTGGCTTGTCAGCAAGGAGGTGGCCGAGTATACTCTGTTATCTCTAATGAAGATTAATTTGTAGCCATTAAATTTCTGGTGTTAGCTAATCATCTATAAATCATGACTATATCCATTACAATATGTCTTCTAACACATAGCCCTGACATTGCTTTTGGCACTATCACCAGTGACCTTCATATTGCTAAATCCAGTTGGTCACCTTTTGGCCCTCATCTCACTGGAACTCTCAGTGGTATCTGACACAGCCGTCCACTCCTTCCTTTTTTTTTTTTTTTTTGAGACAGAGTCTCACTGTGTTGCCCAGGCTAGAGTGCCGTGGCATCATCCTAGCTCACAGCAACCTCAAACTCCTGGGCTCAAGCGATCCTCCTGCCTCAGCCTCCTGAGTAGCTGGGACTACAGGCATGTGCCACCATGCCCGGCTAATTTTTTCTATATATTTTTAGTTGTCCAATTAATTTCTTTCTAATTTTAGTAGAGACGGGGTCTCGCTCTTGCTCAGGCTGGTTTCGAACTCCTGAGCTCAAACAATCCGCCCACCTCAGCCTCCCAGAGAGCTAGGATTACAGGAGTGAGCCACCGCGCCCGGCCCACTCCTTCCTTTCTGAAGCACCCTCTCCTAACCTTTTAACATCACGTTCCCCTGTGTTTCTCCTCTTCTCAGACTCTCAGGCATTCAGTCTTTCATTGTCAGAGCACAGTTCTAAGCACTCTTAATCTCTCTATAGTCACTCTTTTATTAGATTACTTCATCTGTTCCTGCTATGCTGTGAATGTGTCGCCTCCAAAATTCAAGTGTTGCCAATGTGATAGTATTAAGAGGTAGATCGTTTAAGAAGTGATTAGGGGCCGGGTGCAGTGGCTCACGTCTGTAATCTTAGCACTCTGGGAGGCGGAGGCGGGCGAATCGTTTGAGCTCAAGAGTTGGAGACCAGCCTGAGCAAGAGCGAGACCCCCGTCTCTACTAAAAATAGAAAGAAATTAGATGGACAACTAAAAATATATAGAAAAAATTAGCCAGGCATGGTGGTGCATGCCTGTAGTACTAGCTACTCGGGAGGCTGAGGCAGGAGGATCACTTGAGCCCAGGAGTTTGAGGTCGCTGTGAGCTAGGCTGACGCCACGGCACTCTACTCAGGGCAGTAGAGTGATACTCTGTCTCAAAAAAAAAAAAAAAAAAGTGATCAGGGCATGAAGACTCTTCCCTCATGGATGGCATTACAGACCTTACAAAAGAGGTTTCATGTAGCATTTGACCATTGTTTGCCCCCCTGCCCTCTGCCATGTGAGGGTGCAGCAAAAAGACCCTCATCAGATGCCAGCACCTTGATCTTGGACTTCCCAGCCCCCAGAACTGTGAGAAAATAAATTTCTGTTCTTCATAAATTACCCAGTCTCAGGTATTCTATTATAGCAGCACAAAATGGGCTAATACTGTTCCTTTGGTTTTAAATCCCATCTACATGATAATAACTTCCAAATGTATGTCATTAGCCCAGACTCAGCTCTGAGCACAGACTTGTATGTACAATTGACTTCTTAATTTACATATGTGGTTGTTTTACAGGCCTCTCAAAATTATCATCCAAATGTAAGCTGTTCATTTTATACCACAATCATCAGCAATCCTGGTGCTTACCAAGTCTACCTCTTGTCAATGAATGATACCACCATCTGCTTGATTCCTCAGGCCATAATGGAAGTCATCAATCTCAACTCCTTTTTAACTCACCATCTCCTATTCATCATTGTCTCATAAATTATCAATTTTAACTCCAAAAAATGCCTCACAGCTCTCTACTTCTCTCCATAACTCCTATCATCAGCATAATTCAAGCTTTTTATCTCTCTCATGGACTACACCAATGGCCTCCTAACTTACACCTCTGCTTCTACTCTTATTCTCCTTCTGATTCATCCTCTATATAATACCCAGAGTAATCTTTTGAAGACGGTAAACTTGGTCACATCATTTCATCAG
This sequence comes from Propithecus coquereli, assembly GCF_000956105.1. NCBI lineage: Eukaryota > Metazoa > Chordata > Mammalia > Primates > Indriidae > Propithecus > Propithecus coquereli. The sequence continues at coordinate 201,716 of NW_012150352.1, read as the reverse complement.
CCTAAATTTTTTCAATGGCTTCCCATAGTACATAGAATAAAACCTCTTTTCCTTGATCTACAGGACCTGGCTCCTGTCTTCCTCTCTGACCTCATTGTAGGCAGTATCCCCTTCGCTTTGCCTCAGCCTCCTCGCCTTATTTTAGACTCCTTTCCACACCAAACACTTGCCCACCTTATGGCCTTCACACCTGCTATTTCCTCTTTCTAGAATGCTGCTAACCCCACTCTTGCAAGGCTGTTTCTCATTCTTTAAGCCTCTGCTTAAATGTCAGCATTCCAGCTCTAAAAATTCAATCTAAACGTGGTCCTCTACTCCCACAATTATTCTCCCTCATAGCACCTGTTTTTCCCCCTTCATAAAACTTATACTTTGGAATTATATATTTACGTTTGTTCATCTTATATTTCCTCTAGTAGACATTAAGATCCATGAAGGCACAGGACACACATATGTGTTTGATTTATACCTGTATACAATTGAACAAATGGTTAAATAAAGAATATCTGCAATATATTGTTCAGAAAAAAATCAAGGGTAATATGTATTATAATACAAATTTTGATTAAAATGTATGTGTATATATATGAATATATATACAGATAAAAATATAAGAATATATAAATATCTAATTATTTTTTAATTTGTTATGCATTTCTGGGTTTTCCTAATTTTTTGCAATGAATACTATTTACTTTTAAAATCAGAAACAAAAAATTTTCAGGCTATATTCCTGTTTTGAATTCATTCTATTATGAAAAATGAAAACTGCAATAATAAGAAATCCACAGATACATTATGACTATTTCAGCTCATGGGAAATATGTTAATTCTTTTCCAGAGGCTGGAATATACTAGCTATCAACCAAGTGATTAATTTTTTTGACTTGAAATCAAAATTTTTCTTGGCTAATGGCATATACTACTAAATAAAAAATTTTCTAATTCTTGGGAAAATGTACAATAGTATATTATTCTATGCATATCGGAAGGGTTTAAAATTTTGAGGAAAGACAATATTTGTTGAAGGTATATACCCAGAAATAGCTACATTTGAAAGAATTGTAATTTGTGCCCTAAAATGTCTCATTCTGAATATCAATAATATTAGATTATCAAAAGTACCTATAAACCTGATTATAATAATCTTTGGCATAACAAACATATACAAATATGGGACAGTCAAGCACTTTTACATAATGATACAGTATTAAGTTTTCATCTTTGCATAATTAGGAAACTTGTTCTTTTATTCACCAAGTATGAAAATTTTCAGTTATATGAAAAAAGTATGTAAACCCGAATTTGTTAGAACATAAAACACTGTTCCTCGTAAAACTCTATGCAAAAAATTAAAAAAAAAAATTCACAATCAAGTCTTTGAAAGTTTCCCTGTGTTTTATGCTTGAGCTAATTGGATAAATGGCTACTTTTCCAATTTAGGAACAAATCTTGCAGAAAATGATAGAACAGAAATACTCCTGATTTCTAATTCAACTAATTGTTAAACTGCTTCAGAGGAGCAATACTGGAAAGAACATTCAGTAATTTCATCTATTTATGGCACCAAGCAGATGAACTCTGTTGTGATGAAAATGTTCAGAAAGTTTTAATATATGATGAAGGCCCAGCACAACCACCCAGTCTCACATTCATTTGTCACCTGAAGTGAAAGTGATGAAGCGAAAAGGTCATCTGAAATAGTGCATATCTTTAATTCAATTATTGTCTTATAATTAGATCTTAGTAGCCATGAAATACAGAGGATAGTTTCTAGAGATTAGACAAGAAGAATAAATTAACTGTGTAGGACAGACAGAATGTTAAGACATAATATTAAGATAAATTCAACAAGAAAGTTCAATTTAGGACTATAAATATCCAACTTGTATAAAAGATACCAAATACACACACACACACACACACACACACACACATACACACACACACAAAGATTTACATTCTCATACACTTTCTCTTGGAAGTAGAACACTGGCCTCATCATGGTCCTCTTCTAAGGTAAAGAGATATATTTCTGTTATATAACTTATTACCAAGGTATTTTTTTCCCACAAACCAATGACCTGAAATTCACTTAATTATAACAAGACAAGTAGAAAATCTGAAGACTTTGTCTAGATCTTACATTATTATAGATCAATGAGATGTAGCTGTAGACATAGATATAGATAATATAGATATACATGTACACACATACACCCCCCCGCCACACACACACACAGAAAGAGAAGTAAAGTGATTTCCTTCTAATATTCTTGGTTAAGACAGTATATTTCACATAAGGTACTTTCATTCAATTTTTAGGATCTTCTGTTCTTAGGAAAACAACTAAATCATTGATCATCAACGAATGGATATCTTGATGATATCTCTGTAATTTTCATGCATAAAATATAGAAAGGACTAAACCACCAGCTTTTAAAATTAGATTATAGCATTTTAACACTTTAGCTAAAACATTTTTAAAAATTATAGCATACACTTAAAAATAACAATATTTTTGCTGGGCATGGTGGCTCACACCTGTAATCCAAGCACTCTGGGAGGCCAAGGTGGAAGGATCACTGGAGGCCAGGAGTTTGAGACCAGCCTGAGCAAGTGGGAGACACCATCTCTACCAAAAATAGAAAAAATCAGCTGGAGTGGTGGCACATGATTGATTGTAGTCCCAGCTACTTGGGAGGCTGAGGCAGGAGGATTACTTGAGCCTAGGAGTTCAAGCTTGCAGTGAGCTATGATGATGCCATTGTACTCTAGCCTGGGCAACAGAGCAAGACTCTGTCTCCAAAAAATAAAAAATAAAAATGAAAGTCCTCCAAAGCAATAATTCCTCAATTTTTTTATAATTATTAAATTCCAGGGCAGGAGGATGACTGTGGAATAAAAACTTACCTGTTGGGTACAGTGAACACTATTCTGGTCATGGGCACACCAAAAGCCCTGAATTAAGCATTATACAAGATATCCATGTAATAAAAACGGTTGCATTGCCCTCAATATTTTGAAATGAAAAAAATAAATTCCATTACTGCCTTTTAAAGATTTTGCAACACACTTTCTCTTTTTCTGAAAATATTATATAAAATACGACCTTTAGGCAGTTTGACCACTGATATTTTTTAGTTCTCAATGCTTATTTTTGTGTTTCATTTATTTAATTTGATTTTGTGTTGATAATTTTACAGAAGAACAGACACATTGTAAAATTCAGCCTAAGAATTATTTTAATTCACAAGTGATCATAACAAACTTTTACTTTTGCCAATGGCAAATTAGTTTGTTTCAAACCAACTCTTCCTCTGAGAACAACCAAAAATGTTAAAATAATTTTTTGGAAGCACCAGAGAGCTAAAAGAAAGTTACATTTTATGGAATTAAAAAGCTGGAGAAAAGAGAGGCAGGATAGGAGCCCTGTAGCACCCTGTGTTGAAAAAAAGAGGCCAAATTAGGCAGAGATTTCAGCAGTCTCATGAAGCTGGAGGAGACAAAGGAGTTGAAAAACACAAAGAAGGTATATGCATATTCACTCTATATTTCTTTCCATTTTTCAATATTTATAAACCTTAACAAAAGAGAGAGAATTAAAAAAGATAAGTCCACAGAAGTTTCGGTTGGGACCCTAAAAAGCTACAGTTGAGGAGTAAGGATGAATCCAAAGAATAATCCTCAGGAGGAATGAAAGTCAGCTTAAAGTTTTTCAAATTTTTGTAACAGAATGAAGGTGAACTTTTTCTAGTTTTCTTGTCTCTCCAGAAGTAATAATAAGCCCACTCTGGAGAAATAAAAAAAAAAAAATCATTCAGGCTGGGCATAATGGCTCATGCTTATAACCCCAGCACTTTGGGAGGACAAGGTGGGAGGATCACTTGAGGCCAGGAGTTTTAGATCAGCCTGGACAACAAAGTGAGACCCCATCTCTATAAAAACTAAAGAAAATTAGCCAGGCATGGTAGTATGTGCCCTGAGTCCTAGCTACATGTGGGGCTGAAGTGAGTGGATGGTTCAAGCCCAGGAGTTTGAGGTTGGAGACACGCCATTGCACTCTAGCCCATGTGGACAGAGCAAGAACCTGTTTCAAAAAAAAAAAATTCAAAGCTTCAAATTATCTCTAATTTTTCCTATACAACATTCAGCAATTATCTGAATCAGATATGAGGATTTCTCCTTCTAGTTCTAATGGAGTAGCATGTAGCAGACCAATACTCCTGCTGAAAAACAGAAAAAATAGATAAAACACAAAAACTAATTGCTTGATATTATTTGAGAGATGCACAGGCAGCCAAAACTTGAGAAGCCCAATTTTGAGGAGAAGAGAAGTTGATCAGTATAAACCCAATTGCTGTGTGGGACAAAAAGAGATGAAGAAAAGAGAAAGTCCAGAATAAATTGGAAATGGAAAAAGAAACAAAGCCAGGAAATCTCAGCAAATATTTAGCCATCATTCTGAAGACTTCATGACTGAACGAAAGGAAGAGCTTTGTGAAGTTAGAAAAGCTATCTAAACCCAGGTTCCTTTAAATTTCAGGAACACTAAAGGATAACAGTCAAATTGCATACAAAGTTACCATCAAAAAAGAGATTAGAGAGTAGAATAATACTCTTATAAGAAATGAAAGCACGCCAAAAGATATACTCAGATTGGTGACATCAGCAAGATGTCAGAATAGGAAGCTCCAGGCCCTCGTTCCCCTGTAGAGACACCAACTCAACAACAATATATGGGCAAATTCCCTTTGTGACAAATACAAAAACTTGTTAAAACCTCCTGTACTCCAGGCAAATGCAAAACCAGCCACACTGAAGCTGGCAGGAAAACTTGTGGCGTTCACTCACTATAATCCCTGCTCACGGCACAGCATGGTGCAATTCTGAGAAAGGTCTCAGCTCCCAACTTTTCTGTGGGGAGAATAAGAGAATACTAGATCATGCATCAGACATTCTGACTTTTTGGAGGGCTGCCTGAGGAATTGGCTTCTGTCTTGCCTGAATCACAGCGCTAACAGGAAAGAGCATAAAGTTTGGGGCTGCTGAGAGAAAAAAAAAACAAAACAATAATTTGGATTAATACACATTCATTCACCATATTCCCTCCCTCCATGTCACCTTGGAAAAAGTGGGAGAAAACCCCAAATTCCCAGCTTCTCCATGAAGAGGAAAGCAGTTGAAGTGTGCATCCAGCATTTGGCTTCTTGGGGTCCACCCAAGAAATGGTTTCTGTTGTGCCTGTCTCAGAGTACTAACAGGATCCGGCTTGTTGCTGGTCCCAAGGACCCACCGTACAGCAGACAGAGGCTGATATAACACAATGGCCTCTCCTTGGAGGGAAGAAGAAAAGAGTGGAGCAGTTGTCTAATATTGTAGCTTTTGGAGGGGTAGGGTACTGATTTCAGTCTTGCCCAATTAGGAGTGCTAATGGGACCCAGCATACCCTAGAAGCATGCAGGGGATGCTCCAGGGATGCTCGGAAGAGAACAAAAAAGGACTGGTGAATTGGTAGCTCCCAAGAACATGCAGTACTTGCAAACAAACATCAGAGGGAGCAAAATATTATGACAGACACACATACACACACACACACACACACACACACACACACACACACACACAAATGGCAAATCCCTTTAATTGGGGATTTAAACACTGAAGTCTAGAGAAGATATATTCGGACAAAGGGCTTTGGAGGAACCAAGGATCTCTAGCCAGAATCACTGGTGAAGGTCTTTCCCTATATGAAGCAAGTCAATAAAAATTGGGAGAGGTTGAGAGTTTTTTCAAATATGCAGTTCCTGATAACAAAGTTACAAGGTACATGAGAAAACAGGAAAATATGGCTCAATTAGATGAATAAAATAAGTGTCGGTGAGAATGCAGAGAAATTGGAACATTTGTACACTGTTGGTGGGATTATAAAATGGTGCAGTCATTATGGAGAACAGTATGAGAGTTCCCAAAAAATTTTAAATAGAATTATCACATGATCCAGCACCCTGCTTTTGAGTATATATTCAAAAGACCTGAAATCAGGATCTTGGAGAGATACGTGCACTCCCATGTTCACTGCAGCATTATTCACAATAGCCATGACATGGAAGCAACCTCAATATCCATCAATGGATAAATGGATAAAGAAGGTGTAATACATACGTACAAACCTTAGAACACTATTCAGCCTTAAAAAAGGACACCCTGCCATTTGCAATGACATGGATGAATCCAGAAGACATTATGCCAAATGAAATAAACCAGACACAGAAGGACAAATACTACATGACACCACTCATGTGAGGAATCTAAAACAGTCAAACTCATAGAAGCAGAGAGTAGAATAGTGGTCCCCAGGGATTGAGGAGAGGGGGAAACTGAGAGGTATTAGTCAAAGGATACAATTTTTCAGTTATACAAGATGAGTAAGTCCTAGAGATCCATTGTACAGCACGTTGCCTATGGTTAACAATGCTGTATTGCATACTTTAAAATTTGCTATAGGCGTAGATGTTATGTTAAGTGTTCTTACCCCTGGTGTAAGGAACAAGACAAGGATGTCTCCTATCACCACTTTCATTCAACACTGTGCAAGAGGTCCTTGTCAATACAATAAGTATCATGATTAGAAAATAAGGATAAAACTTTTAGTTTAAGAAGAAAAGTTTTAAAAATCTATAAACTATTATTAGTAAGTAATTGAATAAGGGCACTTCAGGGTTATTACCCAAAAAATAAGTGATATTTTATATACCACAATAAAAATTAAAATTGAAAATGATGACTTATATCAGCATCAAAAAAATCAAATAAGTAGGAATAAATCCAATTAAAGATATATAATAAGACCTCTACATAGAAAATTATAAAACATTACTGAGAGAAACTAAAGAAAACCAGCATAAATAGAAGAGTATCCATATCTGTGGATTATAATTCACACTATTTTATAGATTTCAATTCTCTCAAATTGATCTATAGTTTCAATGCAATCACAGCTTTCATAGTACATGTGTGTGCACATGCATGTGTGTGCATGTATAAACTGACAAACAGATTCTAAAATTTCTGTGGAGCTGTACAAAGCTAAGACTATCGCAGAACAGGGTTCAGAAAACTATGGCCTATGGGCAAAATCTGAGCCACTGCTGGTTTTTGTAAATTAATTTTCACTGGAGCATAGCCTTAATCATCCATTTATGTATTGTCTATGGTTGCCTTCATGCTACGATGGCTAGAAAGACCGCTGGGTCCTCCCAGCCTAAAATCTTTATCCTGGTCCTTATTTAGTTCTGCCCTTTTACAGAAAAAGTTTGCTAACCCCTGACCTAAAAAATCCTAAAGAAAAAAAAAAAAATACAAAGCACACATAGCCAGCACTAGTTATTGAAACAAGGTCCTCACTTACACAGTTATCTCATTTATGAAAAAGGTGATATGATTGAGTAGTGGGGAAAGGAGATCCTCACAAATCCCACAATAAATGTTCTGAGGTCAATTAGATACCACATGGCATTAAAGTAGATTTTATCTCAAATAATACACAAAAGTTAACCTCAGAGGAATCATACATGTAAATATGGAAGGTAAAACAATAAAACTTTTAGAAGATAATACTGGGAAACATCATAGTGGCCTTAAGGTAAGAAAGATTCCTTAAACAGAACAAAAGCACAGATCATAAAGGATCTGTTACGATCATAAAGAATCACATTACTATGTTGGATTAAATTAAATTTAAGAACCTTCGTTCATCAAAATATACCATTCAGTGTATGTTTTTGTCAGCTTTGTCAAAGATTAGATTACCATATGCAGCTGGTTTCATCTCTGGATTCTCAGTCCTGTT
>NW_012150352.1:144970-192618 GCF_000956105.1 Propithecus coquereli | reverse complement strand
GATAGTAAGAGCAATGCATATTGATTAGATTCATTGAAAGAAAATTATCATGGAAATCAAATACATTTTAAGAAGATAATAAAGACATTTTGCTTTAAAAAAAAAAAAAACAAAATATACCATTCAGAGAATAAAATGCCACACTAAATAAGGAGAGAAGATATTTGCAAGATATGTAAGCAACAAAGAATTCCTATCTTGAAGATATAAATAACTCCTAAAAATTAATAAGAAAATAGGCAAAGCATCTAAATATGTACTTCCTAAAAGAGGATAAACAAATAGTCATTAAGTCTATCAAAGCGTGCTCAACCACATTAATCATCAGGAAGTTAAAATCTAAACAAGATATATTTACACAATAACCAGAATAAAAAAATTTTAAAAACTGGCAATACAAAGCATTAGCAAGGATGTACTGTAATGACAGTGGCAGATGGAAAATTCTAGAAAATCATTTGGCAGCATCTATTGCAGATGAAAATATGCATACCCTGTGGCTCAGAAATTTCATTCCTACATATAAAGACAATAAGAATGTGTAAATATGAGATCCAAAAGATATGTACAAGAATGTTCTAGACAGATAATCATAATATTCAACAACTTGCAACAAGCCAAAAGTCTACTTAGAGTACAATGTAAAAATAAATTGGGGTATATTCATAAAATAGCAAACCACACAGCAAGAAATACGAACAAACTATTGCCATAGGGATGGATAGATTTCACTGAAAGAAACTTGGCACAAATAAATATATACTATATGATTCTATTTATATAAGGCTTAAAAATAAGCAAGACAGTTCTATAGTGTTAGAAGTCAGGATGGTATTTTAATTTAGGAGAAGGGAAGTAGCACAATCAGAATTCCTGAATTGCTAGTAATGTTTTATTTCTTCTTGTACTAGGTGGTGATTACACAGGTGTGTTTACTTCTAATTCATTGTACTGCATGATTTGTGCCTTTGGGTATGTTTTATTTTGATAAAAAGGTATATTAAAACAGAACAGAAAAAAATAATTCAAGAGACCAAAATATTCTGGATTTGCTTTTCAGTTAACAACCAACGAAGTCTGTCAAAAGTGTGATTCGTGTTCAATTGGTCACAGGATATTCAAAGAGCTAATAGACTTCAGCTGAGGCTTATAAACTATGAGCAACTTATTACATTAAGCCACAGCTTCTAATTTTCTATAGCCAGGAATACCTGTATAACCATCTTATGTCCTTTTCTAAACAGAAAAATTTAATGTCGATCTGTAGACATTTCTCCCAAACTGGTAAGACTGATGTTGGGAATCCAGATGAATCTACATGGTATTTGCCTTAGTGACACACAATATATTTTTGCTAAAATAGTAATGTCTCAACACTGACCACACATTCCATAGAATATACTGGTCTTACCAAGTTCTTTCAGCTACATGTCACACAACTGTTTTTAGGAGAACATCAAATGCCTTCTGTTACAATCCCCTCAATCAATCACAGAAGAGAAGTCATGATACATATTGTAAAAATCCTTCGTATGTCTACTAGAGGAATAAAATCTCTGCAGATTGAATGCTCAGCAATACAATGCAATTAAAATCTTTTTAAAAGAAAACAAAACAAAACAAAATAAAAATCGTCAGTTGCTCTGCAACATAAATCCAATAGTGAAGACAGATAGCAGTGGTCATGCAGAACCCTTTAGCAGCAGTGACTGGCTAAAGACTCTGGAAGGAATAACTCAAATCAATAACTTTAGATGTTTCACCACAATATTTCTCTAGAACAAACAAAAATGAGAGAATGAAATGAGTGTCCCTAAGCCCTAAGAGGTATATAACATCTTTCAATGGATGTTATAATTTAAGTTCCAAAATATGTATTCATAGTTAAAATTATAATGAAGAGCAGCAGACAAGGCTTAAGCTCTCATACATATAGCATGCCACACAAATGTTCTCATATAAAAAATGTAACTTATGTACCAAATGATCTACAGGGATTCTTCCAACACACGAATTCTGAAATCATGATAGTTTAAATATGTGCCCGTGTTTGACAGCATCCTCAAATTTAGCCTTTCAACAAATATTAATTAAACACGTTCTAAGAACAAAGAGAACCTCATTCTAAATGCTGTGCAGGAAGTTTGATCAAAGCACAAAGCTAAGAGGTGAAGCTAAGGTGTATATGACAGTAACATCACCGAAAAAAGTCCCTGATGTTTGTTGAACAGTATAAAGTGTGTATGCATGTGTATGTGTGTATTATACATAAACAGGTAGTATTCAGTATGGAAATGAGTAAATATTAAAATAGCACAATGTCAATGGAATGGAGCAGAGACAATTTCAAACTGTAGCAATCAGCATTTTAATGCAGATTTGTTTGCCTCTAAACTACAATCACTGTGGTTCATAAACAACTTCAGCTTGCCTTCTTCTATCATGTACTAACTGAGGGAATCTGGAACCACCTTTACAATTTTAAATGTTTAAAAGTAATTCATACAATGAATTACCTATGGATAACTACAATCTAACTCAAAGAAGTTAACTGCAACATTTTCAGAACTCTCTAAGTATGATTCCTTAGAGATGTTACTTTGATATTTCTGCTTGCCACCAAGAGGTTTGCATATTTTCATAATTCATGGCACTTAAGTATCATTTCCAGCTCTGAAGTTATTATGCACTGAAAAATCATTTTAGCTTTAAAGATCCGTTGCTTCAAGAGCTTTTCATAATTCACAATCATTAGATAGATTTATTGGAGATATAGTGATCATTCTAATAGTGTCAGATATAATTTTAAAATTGCAGGTTTCAACTACAGAATAATTTTAAATAATTTTTCTATTGCTTTATTTGGAGCATTTGTTTCAACATATTTTTAAGCTCTTTTTAACTTATTCCCCGTTGCTATCTAATACTAATTCATCTCAGAACAAAAAATCGTACACTAGTTACTACATACTTTTTCAAATTATAACTGAATTCAAATACAAATACAACCACTATATTGTTGGGATAGTGCTGATACCTACATCAATAAATTGATTGTACAAATGTATCAAAATTAGAGAGAAAACTCTCCAATTATACTGCATGATCCCTGAGGTAGGAACATTATTTTTAAATTTTATCCACCACTGCAGCTACATAATAGGCACCCAATAAATATTAGCCAAATTGATAAAAGAATGGATATATTTAAAATTGATAATAAAGTATCTATATTTTTCTTGTCTGATTTCAAATAATCCTGACAGTAATTATCAGAGTGATTTTGCTATTTTTCATCCTTATAAAATAATGTTCAATACTTAAAAGATATTTGGAAGAATTGATAAAATGATTGAAATGCCCTTTTCTAACTCCATAGAATCATAAAAATTGCAAACTTATATGAAAATTAGAGGTTATCAAGTCCAACTTCTTTCCTGATCAATCAGTGCAGCCCATTTGAATACTTCCAGTATCAAGAAATACATTATCATTTCAGGATACAGTTCCAGGAAACTGACCACTGTGGGATACTCTGTTACAGAGGTCTTCCTCCCAATGGACTAAATACTGCCCCTCTGTCTCTTCAACCTTTGGGTTAAATGTTTTGTTTCCTACTGAACAACATATCCCCATTTCTAAATGAAAATATTTTAAGAGTCTGAAGACAAGTACTGTGAACTATTCAGAGTCTTTGCATTTTTCAGATTAAATATTCTCTTCTTGGTATGGCATAGCTTCTATACCTTTCTTCAAGATGGTAGCCCTCCTCAAATACAGACTTGGCTTTTCAATGTTTTAAAATGTAGAATTAAAAAGTAATGTTTCAAATGTACTCCCACCAGAGCAAAATACAATAGTATTAAGTTGAATCACATAAAATTGCCAACACTCAAGCATTTTTGACCTACAAAAAGTAACAATTTCATATGGTTCCACATAATAACATTATCTTCCTTGACGTAAGCACTGCACATCCATCAACACATCCTCAGATTGCATTAGCTTTTTAGCAGCTGCGTAACACTACGGCTTCAGATGAGGTTTGAGGCCAAGGAAATCCCACAGGTCGTTTTCCCATCAACTGCTGGGCTTATGCAAAGCATTTTACAGAATTTTATAATGCAGGAATCTACTTACCTGCTACTTGCTAGTTTTGTTATCCTTATACAAGTTGTTTAATCTCTTAGAATCCCAGTGTATCCTTAATTATATAGTGCTTCCTATGTGCCCAGATACTGTTATCCCTGGTTCACATTTAACCCTCATAACAACCACATGAGCTAGAACCATTATCTTCATTCCTTGAATTACGGATGAGGAAACAGAGTCACTGAAAGATCAAATGCATATATGCCCTTAACCACTACATTATACTGGCTCTCAAAATAAAGAAGCTATCTTTTTCAAATGGTATTGTGAGGATTAGTAACGCATATACTGTATTTCATTTTTTGACCCTTTTCCTTTATCCAGTGAGCTCAATTAGTTGCTAAATGCTCCAAAATTCTTGTCTCTTGCATCTGGTACTTTCCTTCTATTCTTCTAAACCATTATCTCATTCTTCAACATTTTTAACTCTTGAAACTCTGTCCGTTGAAATTGCCTTTTAACTGCTATTTTCCCATCTTGATCCATCTGTTCCTACCCAATCTGTGTAACTCTGGGTTCTATTATCATCACCTTCTCCATTTTTACTTTGTTTTCATATTCTTCTTGAGTAATATTCCTTCTTACCAGTACTTTCTACTCACTCAAAAATAAAAAATAATAAAAATATTGTTTTCTCTGTTTTGTTTAATATTATGTCATTTTCCCTAAATAGTAGGATTCCTCTTTCTACTTGTCTGTCTTTCAGAGTCAAGTAATAATAAATAATAATAATAATATAGCCCCAAAGATCGATTTATAAAATTCCTTTCCATTTATAAAAGAAGAATGTGAAGTTGGGATCAGATAAGAATTCTGCATAGCAAGGTGATGTAATAGTAAGGGCTCTGGAGCCAGATGGCCTGAATAGAAATCCCCACTCCTTCATTTACAACTCGGTAATTTTAGTCAAGTCACTTAATCTTTCTGTGGTTCATTTTCCTCATGAGTAATATAAGGATCATATAACAGCACCTGCCTCTTCAGGTTGCTGTGAAAACTAAATTCATCGACATATATAAAGGGCCTGGAACAGTCATTAACAATTATTATTATAAAAAAGCATTGAAAATTAAATAAGAAATTTATATTTCATTGCTTAGGCAATAGGAAAGCATGAGAAATTTTTTAAGCTAGGGAGATTTTGAGCTGAACCTGCCCTTAAACTAATTAACCAATGCTACTCGGTCAGCACCCAATAAGAATGAACTCCCAACATCCTGGTTCAGTTCAATACTTTCTATTGTCCTTCTTCAAACTCCGCTTACCCAGTGAAGTTTCCAATTGCCTCATCATTGAGGATTTGCATTGGCCCAGATGCCTGGGACTGTAATTTAGGTAATTTATCTTGGTTACTTTACTGGTCCCTGAAGGAATGTCATTTTTTCTGAACACCTGGTCAATGCTCAGCCCCATCTAGCCTGGCACCTACAGTCAGTCAGCAGCTCCACTGGACTGTCCCAGGCCTTTCAGAAAGGGAACTCAAGAGTGAATGACAAGAAACAACATTTCTTTTAGGAACATAATCAAAGGAATGAATAAGAGAGACAGATGCACAAGAGAGAAAGGGGCACAGACTCACCTGGGAGAATGTGGCAACAGGAAAGGCAAAAGATAACATGGGTCTGAATAAAGGAAGTGGCTTATCGGAGAGTAGTATTTTTTTATGAGAAAGAATCCATAGCCTTGGATAACTGGTTAAATTATGAAGATGTGGAAAAGAAAGTCAGAATGACTACAAACATTGCAGTTTTATATTTGGCCAATATGTTATTGGCCATATTTGGAGCAAAGAAGAAGCAGGCATAGGGTAAAGACGGTGAGTTTACATTGGGGTCTGTAGAATTGAGACAAATACTGAATGCAATGGAAATGTGCAGAAGCAATTTGATATGAGAAATTGCTGCTTGTACCCTATTGATCACTGACCCATTATCAGTAGCGGCAGTTTTTGAACTTTTTTTCCTCCTAGTTTTGAGAATAAATTAAATGTTTTATTCTTACCCTCTACTTACAATTGAGACACATTGGTCAAATGACCAGCACAATGCAATCTGTGGCAACAAACAGCAAAAATCTCACTAGGGAAATCTAGCCAGAGACTGTGACCCCATCAAAACAACGCACTAACTCCCTGAGATAACCACAACTACAGGCAGATGGAAAAGCCTTTTATTTTAATATGACACCCACCTTCCAGTGATCATTTCATTCATTTGAATGTCGAGGTACTCTAGAAAATAAATTAATTAAAATAACAATTCATCCTCCTAGCTTTTGCTTCGTGAAAGAACGTGTATTTGCATTAGGAAACTGTTTCTATTTTATTTTCAAATAAGTTACAAAAAGCAGGTGATATTTGATATCAAGCACCATAATTAAAATCTTTTAAAGTGGCATTTTATAAAAATCAGCAGTTGACCTCTAAAAGTGAGACTAAGTCCACAAACTTATATAAAGAGTCATGTCAAATACATTACAACACATTAAATTTGTGTTTGGCTAAGGAAAGTAAAAGTTTCAAGCCTAGAATAGTTGGCAAGAAGGTCATAAGTCAGCTAAACATTCACTATTATTAAAAACAAAACATAAAGATAACTTTCATAAAATAAAAAAGAAACTGAATCTTCAGATTGAAAAAAAACTTAAAATAACTAAAAATAGGAAAGTATCGTCTTGATCAAATTGTAACTTACATTATTATGTCTTCCAGCCCAATGATTAAAAAAAATGAATCTTACCTCTCTCCATTCTTTATTTCCAACTCCTTGTACATATAAGACACAAACTACAAAAGATGAAAAAATATACACACACATAAATGTCTTTTATGAACATCGGATGTGCATGTATACAATTTATTTTTCAGCTACCCAAAAGCTATATCAAAATTAAATGCCTAATTCTTAGCCTTACCATTACAAGAAAATTGCTAGTAAATCATCAAATGATTAAAAATTATTTAAGTAAACAGAAAATGAGCTATATCTGATCTTTAGAACTTAATATGCATAGAGCTTATCACATAAAAGTATAATATGTTAATGTCTTCATCTACATTATGCTACAGATGCAGATAAATTTTAAAACCATACTTTAACAATTTGAAATATTTCAGTATGTTACTAGATATGAGTCAAGCTCTACCTAAAATGCTCAAAGCCATCATAGGAAGGACAACCTATGTAAATGTAAACTCTACATTTACTATGTACAACTTCCACTCAGTATTTGTAAACAGGTAAAAAATCCCGTCAACTGAGGAATGAAGTCCCAAAAAGGGAGATTAAGGGCTTTGGGATTCAGGGCTAAGAAGAGTCCCACCCCTTATCGAGTGATCCCCAGGAATTTTTAATCCCCACAAATTGTAACGCCTTTTCCCCAGCAACTACCTGAAGAATTTCTGACAACTGACAAAAGCCTTTCCCCCATAATTAAACCACATTTGTTCATGTATTTGTAGAGATGGAGACCTGCTAGATACCAAGTTCTAAATATTACAAGATTTGGAAACACTAATTGATTTATATCATTAATTCTCCTGTTTTATAATTCAAACTACCCTTTTCACTTTACAGGTTATCTCCAATTTTCAAGATCTCTAATTAGGAACCAAAAAATTCAGCTCATTGCAGAAGACATTATATATTTCACTTGCTTGAGTAGGCCTTTATAGACCATTTTTATTTTAAAAAAATAGAAGTATTAATCTGTGACAAAATCACTTAAAATTAAGGCCCGTTATGGTTGTCTTTCAAATATAATTTCTACCATATGGCCCTATCATGAGGTTTGAATTTCAAAGTGAACTGTCCTACACAGAAGTCATCTGCATTTTTATCTTATTCTCAAAGTGCTGAACAAGTCCCCCTTTAGCCAGAGAATGGCCCAGGTAGATGACCATGAAGGGATTAAGCCATTCCCCTCTTGCATTCTAGGTTTCAAAACAAATGTTTAAACAAGAACTATAATTTTTATACAATTTTTGCAAAATCAAATAAATACAAAAAGTAGACCATTTCAAAAAGCAAGTAATACAGACTTACTTGGATCAGATTTAGAAAATGTGTCTCTGTCAAGAAGATTTCTGTCAAATGAAACAGAAAATGTTACATGACTATAATGCCAAAACATTTATATTCATATAAATATATTACAATGTACATAAACATACGCAAATGTGCATATGTGTAAACATATGTGTATACACATACACATATATATATGACTAAATAAAAATTTGCTAAAGATCTGCTTGTATTTATTCAGATTGAATATCACTGGACTATAGGAAGGAGGGGGCAGCTTTATTTCCTCAAACTTGCATTGAAGTTGACCAATAACATGACTCTCCACATTCGAAGAAGAGAAAATTAACTGTTTTAGGTTTCTTTTTAACCCTTCATCAAGCATATAAAGATGTTCAGAAATGCTTCTTAAACTGAATTGTGAGTTGTTACTAATGCAGAATTGTTTGGAATTCAGAGCACTTGATCATATTAGTCCATAAAATTAGAATGCAATAGTGAAGCACCATCTATTAACATTTGTGTTACATCAAACCTGATGATTTTCATGCTGCTATGACAGTTGGGGAATTTAAGATGAACAACAGATCTTGCATGAAGATTCTTTTCAGTAGAGGAAAAGATTAAAATGGTAGAAAAGGCCATTACTAACACTTATTTTTTTTTTTTTTTTTACAGATATTTCTACATCTACAACAGTGTAACAGTGGAAAATCAGAACGTAGGAAAGTCTGGATTCCTTTGGTATTGGGTATTAAGTTACCCTCAATGGTAGTAATGCAATCCTATACTTTATGTTCATAATAATAACCTTGAGTAATCATAAAATGTTAAACTAAGTTCAGTATGCTCTGATTCAGAAGGCAGGCAATTATTAGAAAAATTCCCCATCTAAAACTGACTCTTTTAATGTGATGATTAGAAGCTATAACCTTTTCTGAAAAACTTGGTTACCTAGAATTATGACTTGAGGGTTCCAAAAGTTCAAATTTTGCTTCTTATTCATCCTCCATTAATTAGTAATAATTTTTAATAGCTGACTTACATTTCTATGTTTAATACTTATAATAAAAGTCTTGTGTTCAAGCTGTCTTATTTCTCCACCAGGACTACTATTCATGTGCATTTATCTCTACTACCCTTGTTATTTGAAAAGTCCTTTTTTCATATCAATCTGACATCCTCTCTTATTTCAGGTTCTCAAAAGTTATTGTTTCCATTGAACTATTCTGTACACTGAAAAAATGAAAATATATTCAACAGAACAATGCAGCACAGACAATAAAACAAAATCATGTCTTGAAATATTCATAGAAAGAAAACATCAGACACATTTATATTTGGAATTAAGTCAGATTCAAAGACCACTAGTCAGTAATCAAATTAAAATAATCCTTTCTGTCCCCTGAGCAGACACCATGACTCCAGCAATGGTTGGCAAACAGTAAATTAAAACATTTCCATTTGAGAAATGATTGCAATTTTACATTTACAAAGGTAGTTACCATGTAGGAGGAAATTTTCCAACCCTTCCTGTGGCTCCAGATTTTGCTCATTAAGTGTCCTAAGAAAATGTTAATGAAGCTGTTTCTTTCAGAGTTCACAAAAAATCAAGGAGAGATGAGAGTATGAAATATCGCAGCGTGGATAGAACCCAACAGCTATGCTATATACATTATTTAAAAGAAAATAATGTAATTTTAATGCTTTAGTTATGTAAAAACTAAACTACAGTTTTGAACCACAAATATAAAATAAAGGATTTCTATCAACAACAGACAGAGATTAATATTCTCAATCACGGACTTTACTTGTCACGTTGACATTGTTTCTTCTTCCAGCCAATATGATCCATAGCACATAAGGTAAGGTCGAAAATAAAACAAGCAAACACACACAAAAGACTCTTTCTATGATGAGAAATGCAACTCTATAAACTCTTCATAATGTCTCTGAAATTTACAATTTAACTTTGCAATTCTGTGTGACAATAATTTCATCTATACTTTGGTCATATTCTATCTCTGATTAGATTTAATTCCCAGAAGACGACTTTACTCAGACATACATGATTGGAAAGTTGGAATAATCTAATGGTGCCAACCCTTCTGAATCCGATTACCCTGTTCTTTAAAAAATACCACACTGTGTGGAGAGGTCCAGAAGAAACGACTTATTTTCTTAACGAATGTTAGAAATGATGGAAGGCTTCCAATTTTACCAATTAGTTGAGCCACAAGGATATAAAATAAAATAAATTCCTGTTCATAGACTAGTATAAAGAGAGACACTGCTTACAGAACAAGGAGAGAGAACCAGAAAGTGAGACCAAACCTACTATACTTACAGAAAAATATCTTTGTTTTATACATGATGCACTTTGAAAAATACACCAACCTCCTTTACATCACCAGCTTATATATAGGAAGGCCACTCTTCCCTCCATGGGATTGTCATTTGCTTGAACTAGGATGCCTATAACTTTATGCCCACACTTTTATAACATGATGTTGAACATCAAGACTAGGTTAAAAATCCTGAATGTGTATTTCTGTTCTGCAAATTTAGATATAGGCAAAACATGAAAGAGAACAAATTCATGAAAAGAAATTCTGGAAAAATACAATATATGTGTTAGGAAAATTACCTGAAGAAATTCCTAATCAAAACTGCAACCTATATATTGCCTGGGTTGTTCTAATAACCACTCATCCTCAAATTTCAATTAAAATTCCTGGACTATGGACATAAAAGGGGATGACTGAAATAGCCTAACTAAAGCTGAGGCCTGCCAATTAAACCTGCATGAAAAAATTAGTGGGTTAATGGAAGAGGCATATTATGCATGAAGACTAAAATAAGAGAGTAGATAAGCAAGAATTTAGCAACACCCTTCTAGGATCACCCAAGAGAAAAGATTCCCTGCCTCCTATTCAATCCTCAAGGATATTAGTCCCTTGTAGCCGAGACTGAGGCACCAAGCAACCCACTGAGGCACCAAGCGACGCCCTCCACCCGCTCGATGACAATAGTCAGCTCATCTGATAACTCTCCCTGCTCTGATTTTATGCTCAACAAGCCACCTTCCAATTTTAAGATCGTTACCATATAGTAGTTACTGAATGGCCAAAATGAATATCACGGTTTTTTTGACTGTTGTAGGTTTTACCGTTACTTGGCATTCTGAGACCCATATACTGAACAGACAGCTACCCTCTTTAAATGACTTTTCAGGCTCATCTTTTTCAAACTAGAAAATAGCAACTCTTTTTACACTTCGGTGCAAATCTACAAGTATTTTTCAAGCAAATAATCTATGGCCAAGACCAAACTAAGTACTACCAAAAATACAATAAATATTAAAGACATATTCCCCTATTTCGAAAGCCTGAATTGTACTGAGAAGACAAACTCACAGAAATAACTAAATAGAAATATTGGATGGCACATACAATAACAGTTCCCGAAGGAACAGTAACCTAACAACAGAGGCAAATTAATTCAGCCACAAGTAAACAGAAATCAAGTACAGTGGTTAGCTCTTATTCCAACTACTTTTAAAAATGTATACTAAAAAAAAAAATCTATAGGTGTGTATATATATTTAAAATAATCTAAATAATCTTATCTTGAAATAAGTATTTTTTAAAAGCTCAAGTACTCTTTTCTGTTTTATATATATATGAGATAAAGATTTAATAGCAGAAAATAGAAACTTTGAATACTTCACATGTAAAACAAGCATAATAACATGATCCATTTAAGGTAAAAAGTGACTTGTGAGTTAACCCAAAAATTGCAGGACTGCTGCTCACTCTTTCCTAATCAGTAAATGAAACCACCTAACTACTATTCTTGTTAAAAAACAAAAAAAAGAAAGAAAGAAAAGAAACCTTTAAAAGGGAAACAAATATCATTATCCTACCACAGATGCAATTTGGAAAAGAAAACCCACTGAGTATACACATGAATTTTAAAGTTAATATTTCAGAGTAAAGGCAATTTTACATTTTATGAGCTTTTAAAGTTATAACTTAATAAAACATCCAAGATACTTGTTTTAGGGAATAAGTCCTCAAATCGAAGGCGTGAAATAAGTTCCCCAAAGCACCGTTACTTGTGGCCAGCAGAGCTCAAACAATGCATAAAGGATTCTACTCCCGTTCCTGAATGTAATTGTTCTATTTAATTTTCGCTAGGAATAGAAATACAGCTTATTAATAGAGCAAAACAAAAAACTGATCTATTTAATTTCTATAGGAACAAAAATATAGCTCATCAATGGAGCCAAACAATGCTTTATCATTTTGCAAACCCTATCCAGAATAAATTTTCCACACATCAACAGAGACTAACCCTCTCGGTATCAGTCTCTGCAAATTGTCATGTGTCAATAAGAAGAATGATTCTGGTTTTAATTAAAATTTTGGAAATAATTAAGGGCCTTCTATTTACCTTTTATTCAGTGTAGTCTCTGGACCACCAATAGCCTGCAAAGTCTTTACCAAATATTGCTCAGGCAGCTACAGAAACTAGCACAAGCTTGCACGTAAGCAGGGGCTCAACAAATACGTGAAGGAAGAGTTTTAGTATCCAATGAAAAGCATCACCATTTTTCACTTTATCTACGTGAGGTGTTTTATTATGGAAAGCAGAGTAGAAGAGGAAGGTGGCATTTGTGGCCTTTGCCCTAATAAGTAATCCATTAACTGATAAAACCTGAGAGTGATGGTGTCACTGGAATTGTAAACAAGACCCATGTCACTGGGCCATGCCCAGGGCCCTAATGGGGGACATTATATTAGCATATGGACTGGAATTGGGAAGCCCCTGGTGTATATATATACATTTTTAAAATGCACATGCACACAAAATTGTTTTCAGAGATTTTTTTTTTATAAAGGTAAGGAAATCAAAACTTTTACTTGGAGCAACTAAAAGGAAATTTATTCAATCTTTGGAAGTTATTTGAATGTAATATTAAATTCTTTCTGATTCATTTATTCATTCCTTTATTCATTAGACAAACATTATCTCTGGAAATTTAGCATAAGGAAAAAATATTTTTCCCCAAACTACAATTTTTATGGCAAGGAGAGATAGATTGTATACAGTCAAAAAGTGAAGATTTATAAATGAAAAGAGGAACTATTTTAAAACTGAAACTTATTGAAAAGCCAAAGTCAGCTAGAATCTAAGTCATTTTGAAGGATGGGGTCATTGGAAAGTACATAACAAGATTATCTGCCTTTCAAGAAAGTAAGAATAGACTTTCAGATTGGAAATTGCACCAACAGACTAAAACTTCAGCTCAACAGCTTCCTCTGATAGCCTGAGTATACAGGGAGAACTTTATCACAAATGACAGATAGTACCCAACAAACACTGGGAATGAAATAAACTTTAGGTTATTTTTCAGTTTTTGCTGAAATTGGTTGTTCAAAGTATTTATTTATTAGTACTGCTGAGCTGCAAAGGCAGGGATAAAAATAGTTTCAACCTTTGCACGGGTGAATTTGGTTCAGATACAGCAATTTGAAGGGAAGAGAATTAACAGAATAATTTTTTATACTTCTTCTGAGGCATTTAAATTGTGATTGATATTCTTGGAAATTACTTAAAAAGAAATCCATGCTTTGTCAGAATCTGACATATCAGAGCCCTGGTTGACCTGAGATAAATAGCAGAACCTACCGGTTTGAAGTAATGTACAGTTAACTCAGGGTGATGCAGGCTTTCAGGAAAAGGTAGAGAATGCAATCCCTGATTTCAGCTGGAGAAGAAAAACATAGCATTTATGTTTAAAAACATGGGCAGAAAGAAAAGAGACTGAGAGCAGGATATGGGTCTTCTTAAAAACCTGAAACTCAGGTACAAAACTGAATTCATTATCTTTTCCCCAATCTTATGCCTCCTTTATTTTGTACCCTAGTGAATGGCAACTGTGGAAGACAAAATAATGGCGACCCAAACATATCAGGTCCTAATCCCTGGAACCCATAAATATGCCCTTATTTGGAAGAAAAGGTCTTTGCAGATCTAATTAAACTATGACTTCTGAGAAGAGGAGATTATCCTGGATCACCTGGGTGGGTGATAAATGCAATCACATGTATCCTTATTAGAGGAAGGCAGAGGGCGATTAGACACTAACAGAGGAGATAAGATGGCGATGTGAACAGAGAACAGACAGATTTGCAGATTCTGGCCTCAATGACAAGAGTGATGCCACCACAAGCAAGGCATGCCAGCAGCCACCAGAAGCTGGGGAAGACTAGGAATGGATTGTCCGCTACAGCCTCCAGAGGGAGTGCAGCCCTATCAACACCTGGATTTCCGCCCAGCAATACTGATTTAGGGCTTCTGGCCCCTAGAACTATGAGAAAATTTCTGTTCTTTTAAGCCAACAAGTTTATAGCAATTCATTACAACAGCCACAGGAAACTAATACAGGAACACTGTCCAATCTCCTTCCCAATAAGACTTTCTGGGGCCCCTCTCTCCTTCTTTCTCCCTCAAACCCTAAAGCTTCTATCATCTTGGCTTCTGCTTTTAAGTCCCAACTACTTTCTTGACCTTAGATCTCATAACAGGTCTTCCTACCTCCCATCTCCCAGTTCATCCACCAAGATGCCTCCAGGAGAACACTCTCCACAGTAAACACCTGAGCAATGCAGCCCTGGAATAAAACCTGCTACCTACAGAAACTCCAAACTCCTTAACAAAGCACTAAACACCTGCTACATTCCAACCCCTGGCTATGTCTCCAGCTGAACCTCTATCCATATTATTTCTTAAAGACTTTGCTCCAGAGATTTCAGATTCATTGCAATCCTTCAAACTAATCCTGCCTCACACTTCTCTATACTCATATTTTTACTCACAGCATTCTCTTTCCAGAAATATGCTCAACAACACCTTTCCAGCTAGGAAATATGAATTCTCTTGTAGCATCTTCCCATTGCTGTGCCCTAGGCATGTAGAACTGATTCTTTCGTCGTGTATGCCCCATCACACTCAACTTGAAATTTTGTCACAAATTCTAAGCCTAGTATTTATTTACTGAGCCAAGTGCCACCAGGTGCTGTACTGTGTACTTTAAATAAATCATTTCATTTAACCCTCACCATAATCCTACCCAGTAGCAATTATTAGCAGAATCCATTTTCCAGATGAGATAATAAAATTCAGAGAGGTTAAATACAGTGTTCAAAGTCACAGAAATGGTAAGCACTTAGGGAGCATTTTTTATTTTCAATGTCTTGGTTAAATTGACTATATGTCTATATTATTGATAACAAAATTAAATGAGCAGCAAATAATGTTATCATTTAGGATCATTTTGGAGACTCTTGGGAATAAGATATAAAACAGTATTGAAAAGAGAAAAATTAAATTATCTTTACTTGCAGAAGATTTAATTTTGTACAAAGAAAAGAGAATTAACTAACAAAATTAATGAGAAAATTCAGTAAAGTGATTGGAGGCATGATGAATATAAATTGTCAATAATTTTCTTGGGTATCAACTGTTAATAATTGTTCTATTCAATTACGCTTTTTGATAGTTGCCTTCAGTTGTCGAAGTATGTGAGGGTTATGCAGCTCTCAATATAACTTCACACGCACAAATGGTATATGTTACCATGAAAGTCTGTCTCAGACCAAATTTTGCCAAAGTGACAAACACTCATTAGCAAGTAGGACATAAAACAGCCACACAGTATGCTCCGTAAGTTTAATTAACTTCCAGCTCTCTGTTCTTTCAGGCACTTCAAATAGCACCTTAAGGTGATATGCTGGTGACAAGATTTACCTGACTTCTGGTCAGATCAGTGTAGACAATTCTCTACACATTCTGTATCCATGACATAAGAGGTCCCTGAGCCTAGGACACCACTCTAAATGGCATAACCACAAGACACACTAGGCATGTATGTCCTATTCACATGGGCAATATTTCTAGCCAATCCACAAAACCTTTTTTATAAAAGCTTTATTCAGATATAATTCACATACCATAAAATTCACCCTTTTAAAGTGTACAATCCAGTGGTTTATATTATAGTCACAGAACTGTGGAACCATCACCACTATCTAATTTCAGAACATTTTCCTCTCTCCCCCACCAAAACCACCCTGAATCCCTTAATAATTACCCCATATTACATTTTCCCAAGCCCCGGGTAACCACTAATCTTTCTGCCTCCATGTATTTGCCTATTCTGGACATTTCATGTAAATGGAATCATACAATATGTGCTTCTTTAAGTTAACATGATGTTTTTAACACTCACCCATGTTGTAGCATGTATCAGTACTTTATTCCTTTTTATTTCCAAATAACATTCTATTGTATGGATATATCACCTTTTGTTCATCAATTTATAGATTTGGTTTTTTTCCATTTTTTTTTGGCTATTATGAAAAATACTGCCATGAACATTGTACAAGATTTGTATGGACACACAGTTTCATTTCTCTTGGGTATTTTACCTAAGAGTAGAATTTCTGGGTCTATGGTAACTCTATTTTTAACATTTGGAGGAACTGCCAAACTATTTTCCGAAGTGGCTGCACTATTTTACATTCCTACCAGCAATGCATGAGAGTTCCAATTTCGCCATATCCTCTCCAACACTTATTGTTGTCAGTCTTTTTGGTTATAACTATCTAGGGGTATGAAGTGGTCAATCCACATATCTAATCAACATGTTTCCTCAGTTTAAAAAAAAAAAGTCATTTCTAACATCCACAGTAATTACAAAACCCTCCAGTGTTAATATAAGATAAAAATAGTATAGCAGTTTGGAGTAGCCACTTCCAGAGTGTGAGCTACTGATTAAACTCAAATGCTAACTCACCAAAATATGTAGACTCTCGAAATATGTAGACCTGATTAGGATACTTGAGATTTAACTCTACAAACTAACACACACATCTATATGATACTCTCTGTTGAAATATTTTAAAGTAAATTACAGAAAATATATCATCAAGAACCAATTGAAAAAGACTGTAAGAAATGTAAGACACTATTTTAAAATTTTAACAGGAAGCATACTTTCTAAGCTTTACAGAAAGCTTAGAGAAAACATTACTTTATATAATACTGAATTCATTTTAAAATTCTATACAGAAAATTACACAATAATTAAAGTTAAGATATATTTGTCCCACATATCATAGATAAAATGTTAAGGCCAAAAATATACAAAGCATTCTCTAAATTAATGAGAAAAACATAAATACCTCCAAAAAGAAAAATGAGGTAAAGGAGTGAATAGACACTTTATAAGAGAAGAAATATAGTTGGTCACTGAAAATATCAAATGAAGTTCCTCCTCAATAATGAATGATGAGATACAAATGAAATAAATAATAAGAGACTGTTTTACTGTGAATTAGACAAATATTAGCTACACAAATTGGGCTCATTTAGTTGTAAGTGAAAGAAAAAAAGGAAATTTATGGTGAAAATACAGAGATGTTTCATGGTGCCTAAACTCAGGCATGTAGCTGACCATAAGAGAAGAACTAAAACAAGGGCAAAAACATTAAAACTCTGTTTTTCTATGTGCATCTACGATCCACTCCAATCTTTTTTTAACTGCTTCCCCTACCTCTCTGGTCTATATGGTGGAGAACATAGATGCCTAGAGTCCTTAAGTTTTACATTTTATAATTCTATCTCACCTTTCATTACAATTCCCAAACATGGATTTACCCTCCCTTGGTAAAGTGCCCACCTCTGAACCAATCAACTGTGGTTGAGTGTGTAAATCCCTAAATTGAGTGAAGTAATACACTGTGATCAAGGGAAAAGGTCACATTCATTCAAAAATATTTATTTTTTTCTTTCAACACTGATTATCAGACATCTATTATGAGCCAGGCACTGCTTTAGGTACTAAATATAGAGCAGGGTATGAGTGATGTCAACTAGTTTACTTTATAGAAGAAAGGAGAGATAAATTCATAGAAGATAGCCAATTACATCTCTGCTAGTGTTAAGAATAAGGGAGATGTTGAAGTCGACCGATGTGAAAGAGTGCTCGAGAGACTCACTTCAGGGAAGTGAGAAGGTGGTATTTGAACCAAGAATTGAGAATTAAATAAAAGAAGGCAGGCGTGGGATGATCTGGTCATAGTGTTCCAGGAAGACAGTATAACAAGTGCAAAAGGCCTGAGATAGGAGAAGAAAGTCAGAGAGGCATAAGAATTAAGGTGAAGAAGTAGAGACCTCACTCTTACAGAGCTGCACAAGATACGGTCACATATGCATTCACAGTGAAATCTTGTGAATGTCATGTGGAATGCCAGTGTCCCAAAAAAAGGAGGCTCATGCAATTTTTTTTTCTTTTTTTTTTTTTGGAGACAGGATCTAGCTCTATCACCTGGGCTACAGTGCAGGGGCATCGCCACAGCTCACTGCAGCCTCAAACTCCTGGCCTCAAGTAATCCTCCCGCCTCAACCTCCCAAAGTGCCAGGATTACAGGCATGAGCCACTGCTCCCAGTCAAGGCTTGTGCAATTTGAAAAAAAAAATGTTATCCACTTTACCAATATTGGAGAGTGTGTGAGAAAACTGACATTCTCATGAAACCAGGTAGAAATCTATTTCCGTACATTTTCCAGATTTTAAAAATATTTATCAAAATGAAAAATGTGCATTCTTTTTGACATGCCAATCTATTTTCTAAAAAACATAGTCTAGGATTTCAAACATAGGAGTAAAAACGATGTCTACACAATGATATATATTCTAATTATACGATTATAACCCTGTTGCTTATAATTAAGAAACCTTGGGAAAAATGAAATAGTCATCAAATGAAGACTGATTAAAAAGATTATATTCCATTAAAAAGATTATATTCCAATCAAATTAATGTGAAACATTTAAGTGATAATTTAGCATTGAAGAGAAAGCAGCATACAATCATTACAATTATAGACTTGGGAACCACCAGTTCTACCACTTACTAGTTGTGTAACCTAAAAGTCTCTATGCCTCAGTTTTCTTATCTGTAAAAAAGGAGATGATAATCTTATCTACCCCAGAGAGTTGTTTAAAGAGTAAATGAGTTTGTAAATAGCATTTACAACAACACTCAGCATATAGTAAACACTAGAAAAAATTTGTAGGGGAAAAGGTAAACAGAATAATGTAGAATGGCTGTGTAAAGCCCTAAACTGAGTGAAGTAATTATTGTGATCAAGGAGAGAGGTCACATTCATTCAAAAATATTCATTCATTCTTTCTTTCAACACATATTTATTGCACATCTAGTATGTGCCAAGCACTGTTCTAGGCACTAGGTACAGAGCAGTGTGTACGAATGGGAAAGCCCTGACCTCCCTCAATGAGTTTACTTTATAGAAGAAAGGAGAGATACAATGTGAGCCTTAGGCTAAGTGGGTAATGCTGCTCTTCCAAGTCCCCATCTACCTCCATGAAATAACACGGGCCAAAGAGCCTCCTGGGAAAATTAAAAAGGAATTCTTATGATGTATTTTTGCAATTGTACTGTTGGCCCCAGCTGGGGTCTGATGGAAGGAAAATACAATAGCAGCCCCTGAGAGGAATCTGTTTCCAAAAGAGGTTGAAGCTCACATTGGAAAACCAGATTCAAACACAAGGCCCTGACCCAGACAATCTGGAGCCTGGAACTGTGGGGTGTGCAAAAAAGCTGTGAATATGTGAATTTAAAGAACTGACAACATCCAGAGAGTTTTTACCAAGGGGGACTCTTGACTAGAAATGACCCTGGAGGGACCATGTAGAAACACAAAAATTTGGTAAATCAAGAAAGACAAGCACCAAGAGGCAATGAGCGGTGTTACAGAGACAGCAGGGACAGCAGGCAGCAAGACCTCGTGCCAGGCCTGCAGCAATAGGTCATTACTGCAGCTTCCCAGTGGCACTGTCAGCAACTGACATTTTAAGAACAGCAGTGAGGGCTCTATGGAGGCAGATAGAAAGGAAAAGGGGTTACTGACCTCACAATTGAGGTCATTCACTTGGAGAGGTGCTCTCCAGTCAGGGGGCACAAGACCTGCAACCAGGAAGTCAGGTTCAGATGTTAATATCTGGAGTGGAAGTCCATGGAAAAAACTAGACTTTCATCTTATCTAAGTCATTGTACCATGAATATGAATGAAAATATGCTTTATATAAAAAATGCAGAGAGATATCTGCTTGGCATGACCTATCACTGGGTAAGGAAGCTGGGATGATTTGTACTTTCTCCTCTGTTCTTTTCAACACGGTTTGGTTTGTTTTTCTGTATATTTTTACAACTATCATATAGTACTTTTCTAAAAATTACAGATTTTTTTCTTTAGAGAGCCTTCACTACCTTCATGATGTGATGCAATGTTTTCCAACTATTTCAATTGAATGCCAGTATAAAACATAAGAGTCCCTTGCAAAGCAACGGGAACTTTAAAAACACTTTATCGATATTATCTCATACAATCCTCATACAGCTGTATCAGAAGGAATTTCTCCCCATTTATAAACAGAAGCACAAAGAGATTTACTAACTTATCTGAACTCTCATAGTTGGCAATGTATGGAGCTGCAGTTTAAACCCAGATATTCCTAGCTCTAAACTTTTACTCTGCTCCTAATACATTACACCATTGCCCTAGGCATGGTGTAACACTTGAGATTACACATCATTTTTCTAAATCTCTCTTCCTGCCCATTCTAAAAGCAGTAACCACATTTCATTTCAACTCACTTGCTAACAGCTAAATGGGCAATGAGCTTTCACATATTTTATGCAATTAGCTGGATTAGGAGTCTTTTAGCGTTTACTGCTTTTCCCAGAGTGAATGAGATGGACCACAGGTCCACGAAGCAAGAACTGATGGTTGTGATGGGTCCGCAAATCACCATGAAGTAGAAAGCTGGACGTTAATACCACTCCACCCAACATCAGCTCAGATATTGCTGCCTTTCAAGCACCACTCCCAAAATATTGCATAAAGGCAGGATGAAGAGACATGGCTAAGCAACTGCCTATGCCTGTTGCATTCAGTTATTTTTTATATGTATAATTTTTTATGATTTGACCATATGACTAGGTTTCCTTACTTTTTATTTCTTTGTCTATTACCTGTTAAGAAATATGTTGCTTCTACAAGGGGGGAAAAGTCACGCATCTTCAGGGTCAACATTTCAAAAGAAAATCTTTACCTGTGCAGGGTTGTCTAGAGACAGCTCTCTTTAAGATTCGCAAATCAAAACACAGGCAATGCCAATGAGAACAATGATATGTCTATCAAAGGTAAGCCTAGATTTGGCAGGGTTTTTTTTTCTTCCTCCGAATTTTAAGCAATATATTCTGTAATTTCTTTGGATCGTTGAACAATTCAAATGTACCTAAGAGCAATCTGGGCTTTGCAGACTCAACAACAGAATTTAAACAAGAGCAGGAACTAATCTGGAATGGGAATTTGTAGGTAAGCATAAATGGCCAGCTGAGATAGGGACAATGAAAATAATTTTCTAATATTTATCTGTCATCCCCATCACAGGTGATTAAACAAGAAATGTGTCCCTGACTCAAAGGCTCTCATCTAGGTCTAAAAAAAAACAAGAACAAAATTCTCAGTAGCAACTATGAGCCCTTGTTACGTACAGTTCTACAAATCATAAAAACAATGCAACAGGCATAGGCAGTTGCTTAGCCATGTCTCCTTCATCCTGCCTTTATACAATTGGTTTTTGCAACTCAATTGATACTATACCTTTCTTGTGTTTTATGTCTTCCAGTCATGGTTCACGGTTCATGGTTTATGTCTTCATCTGAGACGTTCCACTTTCCTTTCTTCAGCTATATATTTAGTATATAACTATGAAGCACTTTCTATATGCAAGACACTGGACTAGAAACTAAGTGGAATACAAAGGTGAATGAGACAGAGTTCCTGTCCTATGATCACGTATAATTTAATAGCTGTCTGACATTCATTCAAATGTTTATTCAATAAGCACTAAGTTACTAAGTGCCAGAAAAAGTATTTGGTGTTGGAGACTGTGATATGAACACAGAGGCTCCAAGCCCTAGGTAATTTATATTCCATTAAGGGGCAGATTGGTAAACAAATATGTGCAGTAAGCTATGGAATATGTAGAATGAATTTATTATGGATTAGAGAAAGGGAGGAGTAGTTAATTCTATCTGAAGGATCAGGAAAAGTCTTCACGGTGAGAGTGATGCTTGAACTCAGTAGTGTCCATCAGGCGAGATAGCAACGTAAGGCAGAACTATTCCCACCACAGAGAACCAAGGTGTATCCATCATGGTTTTCTCAGGAAATGCAAATGATCTGAAATGGCTGAGAGTTTAGAGGGCCAACAGTGGAACAGGAGAGGGTGGTGGGACACAAAGAGAAAGAGATGAGGCTGAAAAATTAGGTCAGGGTTTGGAGGATCCTGATGGACTTTTTATACAGGCAATTAAGGGTTTTAGAAAAAGAAAGTAAGAGTATAGTGGTATTTGTCCTTTTTGAGTGGGCCTCTACCAGCCCAATGTACAGGGTTCATGGAGAGGTGGAAGGGGGCTGGCCAGAGTAAGATGTGAGGCTGTAAGAGTCAAAGGACTTGGTCTCTGCAAAGGTCAGACTGGTCTGAACCCAGACAGCAGAACTGTCAGCTGTGTTAAAGAGATGATATGGAAGCAGAAGAAACAGGAACTCAGGGCTTAAGGCTCAAATGACAGAAATTTTACTGGGGTATTGGGGGCACAGAGAAAAGGTAGGGAGGACTTAGTCCTTTATAGTGAAGCAAACTGGAATTTTCAGGAGTGTCCATAGGATAGTAAAACCTCTGAGGCAATTTTGATGACACCCCTTGTTGAGAATAGCTGGTTTAGACCATGCTCCCCAAATGAAAATGATACAACCACACAATAATGGCATTTTTTAAATCACAGCATTTTATATGTGTGCTGGGAATTGTTCATCAGTCATTATCATCATCATCATCGCCTTGTATTTAGGTACTTTACCCATGTATTGCCCTCACTGAAACAAAGTGGCTTTATAATTTCGGTTTTTTCTAATTTTCTAGTTACTGCCATTAATGAGGTTCGTGTCTCTGGAAAAACCTGATGTAATCAGGCCTGACAACATTTTAGGCTAAATATAATCAATTGAGCACTTAGATACTTCAGCTATATTAGAAGCACTTAGGAAATTACTTAGACAATCCAAGAAAACTTGACAGCCACATAAATGTAAGAAATGGCATGATTTATGGTTAGTGACTTCACTTAAACTTGCTCATTTTTTACTTATGCACATGAAAACAAGTTCTGTTTTTTCCTTTTTCTGTAGAAGGCATTGTTTCCTTTTCTATCTTCTCATTATTGAAACTTTTTTCTATAGTTGGATTTTGGCTTTTCTAAAATTTTGTTTTGTACTTTGTGGCCCAAAATTAAAATTAATGGAACAAATACACAGGGTCTGGAAAAAAGTACATTAGCACATACGTAGCTTTACTGCTTCCTCAAGAAGCCAGACCATTAAACAGCTCTCCTTACCCTAGATGATACCCAAGTGAAACCATCAGGTGTCACTGTATTTTTTCAGTTCACCAAGTAATTTATTAGAAATGTTTTTCCCCAAGACAAGACCTTTTTTGGATAAAAGATTTGCTCGTTTATTTTCCTATTTAGATATGTTATATAGGATATCATATATGCAAATTCTATTGCTTCTCTTTTTTGTATAGTATTCATCCCAGATTAAATAAGAAAATCATCTGTTGGTATTTAGAAGGCACTGTGTCCAGTTCTAAAACCAGTTTTGCTCTGCTTGGAGACAATGTAAGTTAATTCAAAATCGTTTGTTGCTCAATTCTTCACAAATAAAACTTTGTAGAATGTTATATAAACTAAGGTTAAATAATTATATTTTTATCAAATTGTATTGGCAAAATCATAATATTCTTACAATGTATATAAACGATATATTTTTAAAGGTCTAAACATACTCAAATTCAGAGGTGTACCCATTCATTCTTCCAATCCGTCTACTAAGAGGCAAACATTTATTGAAAATATTTTATGTGCAAAGCACAAAGTTACATTTTGAAATAATCAATGGTAAAACAAATAGGCATTTTTAAACTTGGTTGGGGAGACAGACATGTAAAAATCTAAATAACCTTAAGTTAGAATAAAATAAAAGGACTGTACAAGAAATGTGGTGTGGAAACTCAAAGGAAGGAACAATAATTAACCTAATCAATGTGGTGAAACATCATGGGTTGCAGGAATCTCATGAAACATCACGGGTTGTCGTTAGTGGGGTAAACTTTGACAACCAACCAAGGACAGACACAGAAATGGGGGGAAACCTTTTCAAGGCTGTAGGAAAGTACCAATGATGGTGCAAGTAGAAATATACATAAGAATTTTGTGGATTAGCAAGTACTCCACTTTGGCTAGAGTGTCCCTGTCTGAGATGAGACTGGAAGGGATGTCTGGGCAGGATGAGGACATGTGATGAACACCATACCAGGTTTATTTTGTAAACATCGAAGCTAGAAGTTTCTGCAAAAGGAAAAATCACCCAATTCAACCTTTGTTTAGGAAGCTAACTACAAAATATGTGAAGAATGGACCAAAGAACTTAATTTTAGAGTCACAGAGAATAATTCAGGGAATATTTTAATAGTCTGGAGGAAAATGACACCTTTCTGAACCAAAGTGGTGGCAGCAGATATGGAAAGGAGGTGACAGACACACTTTGGGGAATGGAATAAACAAGGGTCAGGGACTAGTAAGGTGATTTAAAAAGAAAGTGCTAAAACCATTTATAAAGTTTATGAAATATTGTAAGTCAGGGGTTATAGTGATAGAGAAGGAACAGCATATGTGCCACATAGTATTGGTTTACTTTATTCCAAAAGTCAATTCTTCTCCACAAAGCCCACATGTCCCCCAAGTCCTTCCAGACAGTACTTCAGGCAGCCTACTCTCAGTAACAAGTGATCAGAGTTAGCACAGAAGATTAAAACCATTTGACCTCTCTACTCTAAACTCGGTATTTGTCACAGAGACATAAATAATAATAATAAACTAACCTATTATAAAAGTAAATCACATGAAAGGTACAGATATCTATTAATAACAAACACTGTTCATTTCCATGAAAAAAGCTCGCTATTAGATTCCTGTTGAGAGGAGAAACTAGAACAGCAACAGCAGAACTTGACATCCCTTTGGGAGATATTAAGTAAAATGAGGATTTTGAAATAGCAAGTGCTTCGCATTAGAAATAATCTGCCATAATATTCTTTAAAAAAAAATTCAGACACTAGAATTAGGGCCTAAGTTTTCAGAGTCTCGAAATTGTCACACAAAGGCTTAAGAGTCTGTCTAGAAAATCATGTGTAATATGGCAAGAAAGTTATATTGTGTTGGGGGAAATTAAGATTTTCTAAATATACATTAATAATCCTATACTTTTCCCTATTATTTTTTTCTTCATTCACTTCCTTTTATTAAAAAAGAAAACTCAAAGGTAATAAATAATTTTCCATGGTCCTAAAGCTATTCATTAAATAGTACTATCATTTTACTCCATATGCATATTATTTAAAAAGGTATTCTGACTAAAATGTATAAATAAATATCATTTTAAATACACCAAAATGTATTCCTCAATAGAGGAACTGTCTATTTAAAACACATCCTAAGATAAATGATGGGACTTAATTAAACTAAAAAGTTTCTGCACAGCAAAGGAAATAATCAACAGAGTAAACAGACAGCCTATAGAATGGAAGAAAATATTCACAAACTATACATCTGACAAAGGGCTAGTATCCAGAAACTACAAAGAAAAAGAACAAATCATCAAGAACAAACAACCCCAACAAACAGTGGGCAAAAGACATGAACAGACTCTTCTCAAAAGAAGACAGGCAAATGGCCAAGAAATATATGGAAAATGCTCAACATCACTAATTATCAGGAAAATGCAAATTAAAACAACGATGAGATACCACCTTACTCCTGTCAGAATGGCTATTATTAGAATGTCAAAAAATAATAGACACTTGCACAGTTGCAATGAAAAGGGAACATTTATACACTGTTGGTGGGAATGTAAACTTGTACAACAGCTCTGGAAAGCAGTATGGAGATTCCTCAAAGAACTAAAACTAGACCTACCATTCGATCCAGCAATCCCACTACTGGGTATCTACTCAAAGGAAAAGAAGTCATTTTATAAAAAAGACACCTGTACCCAAATGTTTATCACTGCACAATTCACAATAGCAATGTTATGGAACAAAACTAAGTGCCTATCAATTCATGAGTGGATAAAGAAAATGTATACCATGGAGTACTACTCAGCCATAAAAAGAAATGCAATAATTCTTTTGCAGCAAATGGATGGAACTCGAGACCATTATCCTAAGTGAAGTATTTCAGGAATAGAAAAAATGTGTTCTCATTTTTAAGTGGGAGCTAAATGAAAAATATATGTGGTCATAAAAAGCAGTAATAGACATTGGAAACTAAGAAGGGGGAGGGGGAGGGAGGGTAAAGGCTAAAAATGTACCTATCCAGGACGATGTACACTATTCTGGTAACAGGTACACTGAGAGCCCTGACTTCAGCATAATACAATTTATTCACATAACAAAAAACCACTTGCACATCCTAAATTTTTTGAAATAAAAAAATTAAATTAAAAAAATAAAAATACATATTCTAAGATAAATGTTTTGAAAGGTAAAACACACTTTTTTGTTTGTTTTGTTATATGCATAAGTGAAACCTGGTTTAGCTAGCTTGCAAATGGGCATAGATAATCACAAGACTTCCTTAAATTGGAGCATGCCTACATTTCTGTTCAAGGTCCTGCTTCTCCTATCATAGAATTATAAAGCTCCAAGTAACATCACAGGTCATCGAGACCAGGGACCCAACCTTTCTATAGGAACTAAGATCCAGAGAAATGGCATGATTATCAAAGGTCACAGAGCTAGTGTCAGAAACAGAATGAAAGCTCAGGGATCTTACACCACACTTTGCTGGAGTATTCCATAAGGAAGCAAGATGTCATATAAATGACATTACAATGACAAAGTGATTTAAGTGGAACAAACCGAAATCATTATAAGAAAAATCTTGAGTTAAGAATCAATCATCCTTTAAGTAGTATATTTCAAACTAGTCTCAAAAAATTATTTTTAAATTCACTAATTTAAATTACCAATTAAGAGAAAAGTTCACTAATAACTTTATATTGATTATGCCTCCTTTTCCCAATGCCTACAAAGAGGCTTTGGATGAAACCACTGGCATAAAAATCAATTGTAATAAACTTTCTAATATCTCTGTTTCCACAATTAATTTGAAAGTTGAGATATCAAATTAAGTCTGATAATAAGCTATGTCCAAATAGTA
The DNA here is from genome assembly GCF_000956105.1 of Propithecus coquereli. Lineage (NCBI taxonomy): Eukaryota > Metazoa > Chordata > Mammalia > Primates > Indriidae > Propithecus > Propithecus coquereli. The sequence goes on along the minus strand of NW_012150352.1, from coordinate 165,000 downwards.
GGTAATTTAGATGGATTTAGTAAACAAAGTTATTATTATGGTGTAGCTCTCAAGTATCTTTTAGTCTTGCTCACTTGCTCTCACTCCATCTAGCTCTCTCTCATATTCTTTGCTTATAGCCGGGAACCATGAAAACCTATTGAAGACATTAAAGAAGAATTATTAAGTTATTTTCAATTACCTAGAAAACCACAAATAATGTGATACTCTTTTTATAGGAGTCCACTCAGATAGATTTGTAGAAATGCTCACAGAGTTATACACATTGAGATGACGCAGTAACAAGGGCCTGTAGGCAGTGATAAACAATAACGTATCTCAAAATGATTATAAAACCACTATTCTGCCAACTAAGGCTGAGAAATGTGTTAGTTTCAACCAGTTATGGCAATGATAATCATATCTCTGGTTCATTACACTCTCTGACATTTGAGATCATTCTTAATAAAATTAATGTGTCACTTGTTACTTATTTTACATATATATAGAGAGTGCATGAGTAATCAGCAAGGTAAAAAATACTGACTTTTACAAACTCATGTCACAATTCATATAGCTCAGAATAATATGCTGACATTTTCAATAACTAAGTAATTATTTTATTTACATGGAATTCTGAAGAACAAGTTTGTCGTGAAGGGAAACTCTGTGATTAAGTATTACTGAAAAGCTAGCAAGTTAAATGGTGATTTCCCCATTATTAAGAAAGCAGCGGACTGAAGTGGTAGGACCTGAGGTCATTTCTCAACTCCACTGGTAAATGTGAATGTCACATCGTCAATTCAATTTATTTTTCTCTACTTTTCATTTGCCCAGTCCATCACCTTTCTCCAGCATTTAACTTTCATTTTATCCTGCCTGCTCCTTTCTAGTTAAATGGTCCTCTCATTACTTAATTTCCATAGCTTCATTAGGTAACTGAGCATGAGTAAAAAGATAAGAATCAATACTTGAAAATTAAACATTCAGTCATTAAAGTTTCTGCCTCCACTCTGAATTGCTCTCTTCAAAGCTCTCACTAATGCGGACAGAAAAACACAAAAGAATTCTGTAATTCTCATACCCAGAGAAGTATTTCCTTTGTGGTACAGTAGTGTTGATATCATTTATTGTAATTGTGTCCCCAAGATTTGTTAGTTTCTTTTCCCTTACTAACACATTGATTTTGACATAAAAGAGCCCCACCCTTCAAGCCTAGCTTAAAGAATTTATGGAAGAGTGACAGACTATAGCTAGTGGTTATCAGCACACGCTAAGAATTAGACAGACGGATTAGAAACTCAACTTTGCCATTTACTAGATGCATGACTTAGACCAAATTACTTAAACTCTCTCTGAACCTCAATTTCACCTGTAAAATGGAACATAACATCACCTGTCTTACAGAATTGGTGTAAGGACTGAGTAAATTAGCCTATGTTAAGTGTTTTACCCATTGTGTGCCACAGAATTAGATTCTGACATTAATTTAAATAAAATATATTGCAAATGTCCAAAGCTTTCATGTTCCTTGGCTTCATTGGAACAGCTTGTATTTGAAATCCTTCACTGTCTAATAAATAGAACTATTTCCCAGGAACCATCAATGTATTTTGTTTCTTCAGAGTTTCAGGAAATCAATTGGTGATTGCCTCAGAATCTTTGGAGCATTTTTCTTCATAGAACAAACCTGAAAAAATACTCCACAATTTGAAAAAGAATGTCTAGTAGCTGATGTTCCTGGCTGGAGAGGCATTAACACTGACGGACGTCGTAAATTTGCATAAGGTATTGTGTGTCAGGCAGTAAACATCAGCTATTGGGACAAGGTACCCTCTAAATGCACCTTATTACTGGCAATAAATGCTTGTCCTCCTTCAGCCTATGTTGTCATCTACTACAACATCTGTTCTATCACACATCCAACATGAAAAAGGTATCATAAATGTCAGCTCCTTCATTTTATTGGTCAGACACAATAAAGGTGCTAGAGTGTTCTTTCGTTCCAAAACTTTATTATAGTAGACTACCTTCTACCTGTCAAATCCTACTAGATCCACACGTCCAATTGTGTGTCTTGGCAGGATTGGGCCTATGGGGTGGAATCTGTAGAGAATGAGTGCATTTCCAAACCCACACTATTCTGACCACTGTTTTATTCTACATCCGCTCCACATTGAATTATTCAGCCGGGGAAGACAGGCAGCTTTGCAATTGTCACCTTGTTTCTATGTTTCTATGGCTCCCCAAATTGACAGTAAATTTTTCCAAAGCACCGGTACCCCCTTCTATGTTGCTTGTATGCCACGTAGTAAAACAGTCATCAGAAACTGGGACAAGACTAGCAGCTATGAAGTGCTTTTCCTGTGACAGGCATTGTGCTGGGCACTGTACAAGACTTTATTTCACTTAACTTGACCAATAACCCTGAAAATTTGTTTTTTAAATCATTTCTATGTTACTGATTAGGAAATGAGATTCCAAAAGTTGAAACAAGTTACCCAAAATAACATTCCAAAAATGTATAAAAATGGGATTTAAAGGTATCTATCTGACTCCTAATTCCATTTTCTTGCTGCTGTACTATTCTGCTGCCTCGAATTCTCATTAATCTCTAAATGCAACTTTCTGATGGGAATAAAAGTATTTAGAAAGGTGCAGCCAGTAGTTTAGCCTTGAATCTGCTATTTGAATAGGAATAGGGGCAGGGGAAAATAACCAAAACAAACCATTAAAATCCTCTTGAGAAGATAGCGTATTAATAACTTCAGCTCTAGAAAGCCATCCCCAGGACAAGAATCAGAGATGATGTTAAATGTTTGTGAATGAGAATATTCAATTTTAGCATTGTTTTGAATAGCAACTTTTTGAAGTAAATTTCGGAAAATATAAGGTAAGTTAAAAAAATATGTACATCCATATAATAGAATACTACACAGACATGAAATGTTATGTTTTAAAAGACTAATGATAGCAACATATTCATGATATAATATTAATAGAAAAGTACGGAAGATATATTGTATAGGACATAAAATTATATTCTATATTATATATACAATATTAATATAACGTTATATAGGTGTATATTCACAGAAAGAGGCTATAAATGAGAGAGAAATGAACTCATTTGCTCATAATTTGATGGAATAGTGGGTGATTTTAATTTTTATATTGTATCCTTTTGTATTATAATTACTGAGTGCTTAACTAATGTGATAAGCAGTATTTTAACTCATTTACATGTATTAACTTATTTAACCTTCAAAACAAATATAAGTAATAGAGGCTATTATTATCCCCACTTTACAGATGAGGCAATTGAGGAACAGAGATTAAGTAACTTTCCAAGGTTTCAGAGACATTGAGTGGAAGACCTAGTCTACCCCACACCCATGTTCATCAAGGTTTAGCAAAACTGGCTCTGATAAGCAAGTGAAAAAACAGGCTAAGAACTGAATGAAATCCCTTTGAGAGGAATTGTATTTCTTCTCTGCCTTGAGTAAACTCAAGTGGAGATGCAGACTTCTGCCAATGACACCACAAGTGACACACCTAAAGGAGCACAGCTGTTACCACCCTCTCTGTGGGGCCCGGCCATGTAAATTGCTTCTAGACTAGCATTCTCCATATACCAGGGCTGTGTTAGAATCCTTCAGGCCCCAAAGGCTAAAAAATGCAGGGCAGACCAAAATAGTGGTGAAACAACCACCCTAAGGCATCTCTCTGAAAAGTTATACCTGGGCAACTCTCACATTTAAGACTTCGAAGTCACAGTTCAGAAATGCTCCTAGGACAAATTTTCCTGAAACTCTGGGGCTAAGACAAACCTAAACATGGCCCAAAAAAGCACTATGGAGTGACTACAGTGCTGAACCACAGGATCTCAAGAACTGCAGAACCGGAAGAATAGGATGTTGTGGTCCACAACTTCACATCGGTGTACCTGTCGTATGCCTCATTAACAGTGGAACAGGCATTCTAATATCCCTACCTTATAGTAACATTACAATTTATCAGTTTCAAACATCACTTCAAAGGTAAAGTGTGCCTAAGAGATGAACCAGTGTGGACTAAGGTGGAGCTCCCAACTGTATTTTAACATTTTGATTCTCTTTCGTCACAGATAATTAGAACATCACTGGCATCTGCTTCAGAATCAGCCAATTCCAGTTGTACCTGTCAGATTCTCTCTCTTGGAATCTGAATTTGCTTTCACGGGTGGTCAGTTAATCACTAAAGTGTAGCTGGAACTGTAACATGTAAACTTGCAAAGGATATGCCATCAGTGGACAGAGAAATAGGTAAAAGAAAACAACTTCAAAGTAAGTGAAGAATAAAGATGGTGTGGAGAGGACCACATGATAAGGAGAAGGAAAAATTAAAAAGGATATACGATTTCAACCACAATACACTTGCTGTCACAGCCTTCATGGATTACAAAATCCCACAATCCCACTTAGTCCAGTAGAAAAGCGAGACCAGAGACAGTGCTGAACTTGACACTACCACTTCCAATAGCAGCAGCCTAACAACAGTGTTACAGACTGAATGTTTGTGTCTCTATGAAATTGATATGCTGAAATCCTAACCCCCAATATGATGGCATTAGGAGGTACAGTCTCTGGGAGGTGATTAGGTCATAGGGATGAAGCCCCCATGAATGGGATTAATGCCCTTATCAAAAGGACCCCAGAGAGCTCTCTCACACTCCTTCTGCCATGTGAGAGTATAGCGAGAAGTCAGCAGCCTAGAAGAAGTCCCACACCAGAATCCTACTATACTGGCACCCCGATCTTGGACTTCCAGCCTCCAGAACTGTGAGGAATAAGTTTCTGTTGTTAATAGGCCACCCAGTCTATGGTACTTTGTTACAGCAGCCAGAATTGACCAAGACAAACAAAAATTATTTTCCTTTGTATGATGCTCTTACCTTTTACAAGAAGCCCATGAACAGTGATGGGCAAGCATACATTTAAAAACATACTCTCAAGAAAAGAGTGGAATGTGTGTGTACATTTTACTGATATGTTGGACATGGAGCTTAGTGCACAATCTTAAATAATAAGATACATAGTACTTTTCATTGTAAATTCCAGAGAGCCAACTGATTCCCACAGAATGCTTTCTTAAATGTAGATAACAAAATAAATCAAGCCTTGATTTGCAGTGTTTGCCAATTTCCATGGTGTAAATATTCCCTCTACGGCCGATTTCAAATTGCCAATGTACTGTATATGAATTGGGAAGAGAAGAACAATAACATACCACTGCATAATATTTTCACTACATAGATAAAAAAGAGCACAGATTATGGCAAAGAAAATAGATAATAGTAAAATGTAGTAAAATAATTGGGGAGTGATATCTTTGAGTATTTCTTAACTTTGTTTTTAATATAATTTAAAGTTTATCTAATTTAATTTTTAATAATCACTTTATTTAACAACTGGCTCACAAATTCCTGTCTCAAGCCCATTTAAGCTGATTCCAGCATACCATCAAAAAATATCCTCCAAATATCTTAGTGGGCACATATTCCTAACACAGATCAAAGGACTACAGTCACAGAGCCACTTACTTATCAAACCAGTAAATTAAAAATATTAGTGTGTATAACAAGCACATGGTGAACTGTTAAAAGTCCAGATTGCTGGATTCCATTCCCAGAGATTTTGATTCAATAAATCTGCTATAGCAGCGGTCCCCAACCTTTTTGGCACCAGGGACCAGTTTCATGGAAGACAATTTTTCCATGGACTAGGGGGTGGGGCATGGAGCTCAGGCAGTGGTACACCGCCTGGTTCCTATCAGGAGGCTGACCAGTACCAGGCCACGGCATGGGGGTTGCGGACCACGGGGCCTATAGGACCTAGGAGTGATATTTTAACAGGAAAACCATTGTCCCCACATCAGATGATTCGGTTAGAGAATTACAAATAACAAACATTTATTAACTACATATTCTGTACCAAGCTCAGAATATAGTACATGGACATGAAACAGACAAAATTTGCCCCCAAGGAGAACACAGAGACCAAGAATTGTAATACACCTATGATACTAGCACATACCAGATACTTTGGGAATACAGAAAAACCCAGGTTGGAGGAAGGGTCATGAGAGCAGATGATGTGTGACCTGAGACTTAAAGAAGGAGCACAGCCTAATTAAGATGAGAAGAGGAAGGGAGGAAGAGAGGGCAGAGAGCAGCGTGTGCATAGCCACAGAGGCATGAAGAGTTTGGTCCACTAGGATAAGCATACATGTTTTGGGACTGTGTCTCTCGTGCATGTGTTATAGCCATATTTACTTGCCATGAGTTTGGCATACAGTAAGCACCTGTTTGTTGGACTATATTCAGTCACAGAGTTCATGTGAGGAGTAATGGATATGAGGCAAGAGAGTTACACCAGGTTAAAAAGGGCTTTCTAGAATGCCTAGCTCAAAGTAGGCACTCAATCAATTTCCACTTTATATTCTTCCTTCCACATTACTGTTTAAAACCACTATTATCAACACTACAGGATTATTGCTGTGAAAGGATATGCACTTGACAGCTAATATACCAAGCCTAGAAATACACAATGCTCTCACTGCTTTTATAATTGATAAACTGATTTCTCAATCAGAGAAAATGACAACAATCACCAAAATAGTGCAATAAACCAAGGCCCCAGGGAAAGCAGGTTATTACTGTGTATTATTTTTTCCATCGATTTCACCTCATAATATATTAATCTGTTTTCAGAATAAAATGGAAATGTTATGTTAGTTTATCTTTCTAAGGTTGTATCATGTCAGTCATAGACATGCTCATTAGGTAAACTTAAAAATCTACACATTTGTATCATGAAGGAAAATGAATGCAAGAGCTAGATAATGGGCAAAAGAGTAAGGAAGTCAAATAGTAGGAGCTTGCCTGGAGATAAATACAGCTATAGAAGTATACTTGTCACCACCTCAACACACCAAGTGCATAGCCACTACGAAACCTCCATGTGGACTGCCCCGTCCCTAATCCAAATGGCACCCATCCATCTTGTGTATGCTACAGCCCCATTTCCTCTTTGTAAAATATTCCAAGCAGTCTGCTGCTCCCAATGATCACTTCCTCCTCATGCATGAGCCTCATCTTGGAATTTAGTCCTACATTACCATGTCTTATGTAATGTTTCTCTCCCAACCAGATTTCACATGTTCAGAGAAGAGACGTTCTCTTGCCTTCCTCATGGAGCATAGCATAATCTTAGACACGCAAAACACACTCAGACACTTGGGGAGTGAGTAGACGAAATGATTTCCAAGAATTATGTTTAGCTTCAAGCTGTAATTGTTGATCCTTCTTACTTTCCCCAAAAGGAAGATGAAACTCTGGGGTGGATGATGGGAGGTTGCTTGGTGGGCACAATATGCGTTGCTTCAGTGATGTATGTACTGAAGATCCTGACTTTACCACAATGCAATGTATCAGTGTAACAAAATTGCACTTGTACTCTATGAATATATATAAATTAAAAATAAATATAAAAAAAGAAAACGTTGTCATAAAGCTTTTGATGATAGGAGACAGTGAAAGGAGGTTATCAAAAAAAAGATCTTATTCTGAGATGTTTTCGAAGTGCCAGTAAACCATCAGAGGTCTCTGATATTGTAAGGCAAGGGAATGCCTTGCTGTGCTCGCCCATAGAAAGACTGGGAGGCCTACAATTGTGCTTCGTTGCTAAGTGAAATCCCTACAAACATCCTAGAAAATGTGTTCTTTATGCATATCAAAGAAGAAATGGAAAGAGGGAACAGGTATCCCAATGCTGGTTCTATCCCTGTTCTTTAACCAATTTATTGAAGTTCAAAAGAGAGGGACTATTTACAGAATTCCATAACTAAATCCTATATGATACATTTATTCAACAAATGCTATTTCTAATATTATAATATAGCTAACATTTTTGAAAACATTCTTTTGTTTCATGCAACGTGTAAGTAAGCACTTTTCACACATTTTTAAACCCTGATAACACCCTATGTAACTTAAATATCATAATTAGCCTCATTTTTTGGAGGTCAGGAAGCTTAGCTGAACTAAATGAACTAAAAGAACTAAAAGAACTTAATTCAAGGTAACAAGAACAAGCCACAAAGCCAGAATTCGTACTCCGGTCTCTCTGATGCCAAAGCCCAAACTACACTACCTCCTGTGGTTATGAGACCCAATTATCAACAATATACAAATAAAATTAACCCACTTTTTTAGAAACTACTGAACCTATTCCAAAAACAGTAACTTAGGAATTTAATTATGTTTCTGTTTGCCCAAAAGATGCCTTTTACATCAAAGATACCAAGAAGTAAATGGTAAGTTGGGTCAGGAGAAGCTCAATTAAGCAATAGACTAAGTACCAGTGGCTCCAGTAAAGATGCTTAACACTATTTGAGTTTTCTTTCAGGACTTTTTCTTATTTAAAATCTTAAAAATCATAAACAAGATGCCAAAGCAATGGTACAAAAAAAGGGTGGAGCAAGGGGAATCTCCAGGGTCTGACGTAGCAAGCTGAAACAAATTGGCTTAAGCCCACTGGCTTCAGCATCCCCACAGCAAACAAACATCCAGAAAAAAAGGTGGTTAAATGTGGACCCTACTGGCAGAACGACCAGCTAAGGTATAATTTCCCCATCACATCACTCCAAAAGAAATTACGGGGCATTCAGATTCCATTTACAATATTCTTTTGTATTCATTCCAAGTATCGTCCACATGCCATTCAGACTTTGCAGGCGGTGGAACAGAGAATAAGAACTCTAGAAAATGCCAGGATTGTAGGACTTTTGGCTATCTATTATCTATGTATATCAATAACTTCCCTCTAGCATTCAAGTCAGCTTCAGAGGAAAGAAAAGCAAATTGTCTAAAAGGAGTTTTCTATACAGCTTCACTTGTTCAATTGACAGAGATCTCAGGCAGCACTTAAAAGTAGTGAGCGCAATAAGGCAACAGCTTAGTCTTAGCTATCATTACAGCTTCCCACAGTCTGAGATCAGCCTGAAGAGGAAGCAAGCAATCAGGTGACAGTCTCAGGGGTAGCTAAAGGCTATCCCATATCCCCAAATACCTCCACTGGGCTTGCTGGTGCTTGAATTTCCAAAAAAAAAAATTCCTCTGGTTTTAGGCTTAGTTTGTGAAAATACAAAATCAAAGTTGGTGAAATTTTTAAGTTCAGGGTTTGTGTACATAGAAGATTACCCAAGTTTATTAGATTTCTTCAAGGCAAGTTTTGCTAAGGAAAGGAAAGGAAAGGAAGGATTTGAGGGCATAAAAACAATCTTGGGACGAAAATAGATAAATGAGAGTTTTCCACTGAGACAGACCAGAGTACGCAAACAAGGGAGTGGGCTCCAGAATCAATATAATTCGCCAATTGGCTGCCAGCACCAAGTTAGCATAGTCCACCCACCTCCTTCTCAAAAATCTTCTATGGTACAGCAGTTATGCTGCTTTATTTCCAAAGAAATTGACCCAAAGAACGTCAGGAAAAGGAGTTTGAAATTTACAGCCCTTGGACAGGGTTGAGTGTCTGTTGTAAGCACTCATTTGCGTCTGCCCGCAAAAAAAAGTCGTGACTGCCCAAATCTTAGGTAAGGCAATGGATTCGCCTGCAAGGAGAGCAGGAGCTCAAGTGTACCTATCAGGCACGAGGCAAAAGCCCGGAAGGGTGGCGGGGAGCCGGCTGGAGGGCTCCAGGAAGTGGGTGGGGAGGAAGCTGCGGAGGCTGAAGCCAACCGTGGCAATAGCAGCTTTGCACACGCCTAGCAGAGGGAGTCCCAGGCCGCTGCGCGCAGCGGTCACGAGCGCTTTTGGCACTGCTGTCCCCTTCGATTCCCGTCATCACCCACCCATGCAGCTCAGGTTTGGGAAGTAAAAAGGGCTTGCACAGTGGGCGGTGGCCGAGGTTCCCGCAGCTGAGTCACAGCGCAGCCAACTTTTACAGCATTTCTCAGAAAGAAAATAAAAAGTCTCAGTTCCGGAGCCCACCATTCGCTTCCAATTCCCGCTTCCCCCTCTGTGTCACCGGACCGGGGGATAACTCCAGCCCCACGACTGGGGTGTTTCCCACACGCCGCGCAACTTCTCGTCGGCGCAAAGCCGCGTGGTACCCCGAGTGCTATCCCAGTGCTACTAACCCCGCAGAAGAGAGGACTGAGGGAGGGGAACGGCTGCGTCCTCACCTGCAGGACACCGACACCTCCACCCGCGTGGCCGGGATGGCCGCACTCAGCTGGTTCAAGTCCCCGATGCCCGCGGTGCTGGTGTAGCGGCTGTCCATCTTGGATGGGGGCGCCTTGCACTTGTCCGGCGCCCACATCCAGAGCTCGGGCACACGGAGGGCTCGGAGCCTAGCTCCCGTCACACTGGGATGGGGGCAGAGGGTGGAGGCAGGGGAAGGAGGCGGAGGCAGCGCGCGGGAAGGGGGAGGGAGGAAGGAGGCGGACCTCCCCGCAGATCCGCGAGGGAACAGCCAGCCAGTCCCGGGTGAAGCTGAAGCTGCCGGGCAAGTGGCGCACGGGGCTCCCGCTTCCCTGCCCCCTCCTTGCAGGCAGCAGCCCCGGCGGAGGACACACTCTCTGATCCCCTCTTGGCTCTGGGTGTCAGGCTCTGCCAATCCACCGCGCAGCCTGGCGAGGCAGGTGACTGACACCAGACGTAGACCCCTACCGTCTAGGCGGGCAAGCACGCGGCGGCTAGGCGTGCGATTTAGGTTTTGTCTCCGCCTCTACACGCCCACACCCGCCTCCTGGGCCGCGACTCCTTCCTCCTGTCAATCAGATATGGACCGGAATGTCACGCAGTTTCCTCTCCTGGGTTGGAAGCTGGAAGTGTGGGCGCCTCTGCCAGGTCCTAATTGTCCCATTATAAGTCCACCCCTCCCCACCACTCACTGGGTCCTCGCCTCACCCTCGGAGCCCACGGGGGTCCCTGCCACTGTGCCCTTGGGCAAATGAGTCGGGTCCCCACTCCTGTACTGTCCACCCTCCGCTACTTGAAAGTTGGAGACGATCTCCAACCTTTGGTACGCGATGGCAGAGTGGCAGATCAATATGTGGGACAATCGGGGGTGGAAGTGGACTGTAAGGTGGAAGAAAAAATACAATTTGGGATTTCAAAGGGCGCAATCTGGATTCCGTCTTCCCTCGGTTCTTTGGAGCTTGGGGGTCTAACGGGGACAATTCTCCTACAGTCAAGGCTCTTCTGCGTCCCTGGTTTCCAAATGCATGGAAGTTCGACCCTGAAAACGGGAGGTCACAACCATATAACGCAGCTCCCTTACCCCGACTACCACCCTCAAGACCTGAAGCCGGACGGATAAAAGCAGAGAGGAGTCGGAGTGAGCGCCTCGTTTGGGGAGCTGCATTCCAGGCAGCAGGACGGGTGCCAAGATGCAGAAGCGGCAAAAGCATCCGGAGGTAGCCGCGGCTCCTCTCCTTTGTGGCGACCTTATTATCCACACCTTGCCTCCAGCCTCGCCCGTGCGCCTGCGGGTCCCGTGGCGCTCCCACCAGGGGGCGACGGTGAGCAAGACGCGGTGCAGCTGGGAGGAGGAGGAGGTTAGAGAGGGGGCGGGTGTCCGCCGGATTTGACGCGCCAAGCGCGGAGTTTCCCGCTGGCTGGGCTAACTCAGGAAGGAGCAGGTTTTGTGGTTGAGGACCAGCCTTACGTTGTCATCTTTTAAACCACTTGGAGCCACCTGCCTAGACAATCCGTGGAGTTGCAGGTGAGAATGCGTAGGGGCAGGCTCTCCACTTCCCCCTGTGGAGTGTACTTCATTCTTGTTTCCTTTCCTGATCTTCCCACCCACCTCTTGTCACCCCTTAAATAAAGAAATTCTCTTTTCCTATTACAAATTAAACTGTAGTTTATTACTATCTGGAAATGTCCTATTATGCTGCCCAAAATTAATTTGAGAAAGAGTTATAGGTGTATTTTTTAAAGCTAACCAGAATTTTATTTTATAGAAGCCTACTGAAGGAAGAAAAGTTGAGAACTTTAAAATAGTAGTACTTAACGCATAGGGCTATTGCTTCTTAATTTTTTCCACTTTACTGACGTATAATTGATGTATAATAAACTGCACAAATTTAAAATGTGTTATTTGATAAATTTTGATGCATATATACCCCTGTGATGCCACCACCACAAAGTAAAGATCCTTTCCATCACCCAAAAGTTTTCTCATGTCCTTTTTGTAATCAGTCCATCCTTTTGCCACCATTAATAAAAACAACCCTCTAGACAAAGACCCAAATTATATATGTGGAACCATACAGCATGTGCTATTTTTGGTCTGATTTCTTCCACTCAGCAAAGTTCTTTTGAGATTCATCCATGTTGTTGAGTGCATCAATAGTTCATTCCCTTTTTTTTTTCTTTTTTTTTTTTAAACTAAGTAGTATTCCACTGTATAGATGTGCTACAAATTGCTTAGCCATTCACTTGTTGATGGCCATTTTGGTTGTTTCCAGATTCGTACTTATACAAATAAAACTTTTATGAACATTTATGTAGAAGTCTTTATGTGGACATATGCTTTCATTACTTTGGGGTAAATAGCTGGGAGTGGAATAGCTGGGTCATTTGGAGTCTGTTAAGTTTAGTAGTTCAGAAACTACTAAACTGTTTTCCAAAATAGTTTTACTATTTTTCTTTCTTACAGCAGTATATAAGAGATATGGTTGCTCCACATCCTTGTCAACACTTATTATTGTTAGTCTTTTAAAGTTTAGCCAGTATAACAGGTATATGGTAATATTACCTTGTGATTTAATGAATAATGATGCTGAGCATATTTTCTCGTGCCTATTTCCTATCTGTGTACACATACCTTCTTTGGTGAAGTGTCTATTCATATCATTTGCTACTTTTTATTGGGCTGTTAGTTTTCTTATTTCCAAGTTTTGAGGGTTCTTTATATATTCTACATCCAAGATGTTTATCACATATGATTTACAAAATATTTTCTATCAGTCCATGGCCTTGTCTTTTAATTCTTTTAACTACCTATCAATGAGCAGAAGTTTCTAATTTTGAGGAATCTGTTTCTTCAGCTTTATTTATCATAATATTGGTATCAAGACTAAGAAATATTTGCCTAATCTGAGATCACAAAAATTATCTTCTGTGTTTTCTTCTAGAAATTTTATAGTTTCAGGTTTTACATTTAGGTCTATGATTTATTTTGTTTTTTTTCAATCAAAGTACTCATTTTTGCACATCACTATCAAATTTTTCCAGCACCATTTGTTGAAAAGACCAACATTTCTTCATTGAAATGTCTGCAACCTTTGTCAAAAGTTAATACACTGGCCAGGGGCTGTGTCTCACGCCTGTAATCCTAGCACTCTGGGAGGCTGAGGCGGGCGGATTGTTTGAGCTCAGGAGTTCGAGACCAGCATGAGCAAGAGCGAGACACCATCTCTACTAAAAAGAGAAAGAAATTAGCTGGACAACTAAAAATATATATAGAGAGAAAAAATTAGCCAGACATGGTGGCACATGCTTGTCGTCCCAGCTACTCAGGAGGCTGAGGCAGAAGGATTGCTTGAGTACAGGAGATTGAGGTTGCTATGAGCTAGGCTGATGCCACAGCACTCTAGCCTGGGCAACAGAGTGAGACTTTGTCTCAAAATAAAATAAAGTCAATGCACTATATATGTATGAGTACATTTTGGACTATATCCTATTCCATTGACCTGTGGACCAATTAGAAAAGAATTTACACCTTATCAAAATTAGTCTTCTGATTCATGAACTTTATATACCTTTCCATTTATTTAGGTCTTCTTTAATATCTATTAATATCAGCAATGGACTGGTGTCCTTAACGAGAGAGATTTGGAAAAACACAGACACAGAGAAGAAGACCATGTGAAGATAGGGGCAGAGATTGGAGTTTTGCTTCCATAAGCCAAGGAATACCAAGTATTGTCAACAACCTCAGGAAGCTAAAAGAGGCAAAAAGGAATACTTTCCTAGAAACTTTGGAGGGAACATGGCCCTGGAACACAATGATTTCAGACTTTTCATCTCCAAAAATGTGATAAAATAAATTTCTGTTGTTTTAAGCCACCTAGTTTGTGGTAACTTGTTATAGCAGCCGTAGGAAAACTAATACATATCAACATTCATTATTTCCATTTTGCTGATTTTTTTCAAGTTCAGTGCTTATAAGTTCATCATATTGAAGTAAGCTTTAAATGATAAAACTTTTAAAGTATACTCAATCTCTCTGTTAATAGGACAATACATGAAGAACTATAATTTTTACAAACAAATTTTAATAATATAAATATCATGAATCATGACTTGTCACAAGTATTTATTTTGGAGAATTTTCAGTACAAAGTTTATATTTGTTAAAATTTATTTAATAATATGTGACCTTAGAATGTGCTAAAAATCAAAGATAAATTAACATTTACTAAAATTTATAATAAGTCATCACTCACCTGAGTCAGTGATTAGCAAACATTAATTCAATGTCTGCTATATACTAATAAGTTAAATCTAGGAGATAAAACTTCTTCTGGCACTTATAAACTAAGTAAAAGTAAGGAGATGCATGATTAGGTAGAGATCATACTGACTGAATCACTGAGTTCTTTTCCCTTCTGAGATTTCATTATTTCACAAGATTAAAGAAGACCTCAGTTTGTAAGTTAAATTGTCATTATCCATTATTCAGAAGCACATAGTTACAAAATAATATGGTTAAGGAGGGGATAATGAGAAAAAAAATATGAAGACAAGACCAAAAAACTCACCCCGCTCCCCAAAAAAAGCAATTTTAAAAAAATTATTCAGGCTCCAGTAAGAGCAAGAAAACAGAAGAAGGTAAAATACTTTAAAACGTGTGCCTGAAAGAGCATATCCCCTTAGAACATAAGGACAAAATTCACTTACCTTGCCTGGCAAATGGTTTATCAGCTCACACAGAAATCCAAAACAAATTTGAGCATTTCTTCAAGCTATACCTACATCATGGAACATTTGCTCTCAAATGTCCCAACAACTCTCCTACCCAAAGATAAATCAGAAATGCTAGCATTGGCATGTGAGCACCTTTAATATCCTCAGGAAATTGAAGCAAATGTAAAGCTATGTCATCACTTAACCTCTGTGGATAGCTTTATAATCACTTTATAACTACTTGGCCTGCTCTATCACAGCTTTAAATAAAATAATCTTATATAATAGCAAAGAATGAGCTAGGTGTTCACTTATGGAGAAATGGCAGATGAGGGGAAGATAATTTGATGAGTGGCCAAAACATGTTCTCTGAGTACCATCCTTCTCTCTTGACATGATAACCACTTGGTTTTAAATGACCCAAAGTGGATCAAATCTTCAAACAATTCAATTATTTCAAACATTAAAATAGTCAATATCACTAATATTTTCTTTCCACTTACAGTTACCCTTGTGACTGAATAAGATTAATATCTCACCAATCTTATAAATTACCATCTTTCTAATAGCTATGACAGTTAGAAAAATGTCACATTTAAAATAAACTTTAATATATTGCAAATAATAGCGACATTAAGATGTCACGAAGAAGTGTAGGAACATTAATCTAATATTTTAATCAAATAACATCTTTCCAAGAGATCACATATGGTTATTTAGGTAAACCAGTTTCAAGTAAATTTTTCTTTCCTGTGTTTGGTAAATTTTACACTCAAGATAGCATTTAGAATGCAGGATCCTTTAAATTTCATAATTTCAAACTTAATATTTAAGCATATAAAGAACTTTTTTTTTTTAGGACAAGCACAAAAATGAGGTTTATTGAGGAGAGAAAGGATTATAGAGCAAGAGCAAGATATAGGTTTAAAGAGCGGGATACACATACCATAGATGATGACCAGACCTATTGTTGCAGCAAAGGGAGGGCAAAAGGAAGGGTACAAAAAGGGAATCATATAAAGAACTTATTGCAAATGATGTTTTGAAGTCTTGGGTGGGTTTGAATAATATTTGTTTTCCATTATCATAGAGTTATTTGGCTCCAACCACTGGCTATTCAGTAAAGAGACAGCATCAACTTGCAGGAGTCAGGGGAGAGGTAGATCAGGGAAGTGACCAAAGTAAGGTTAATTATCTTATTATAACTGAATCTTCAAGTTTTTTTTTTAAGATGATAGCCTTTCAGTTATCTATTGCTTTGTAACAAGCTAGCCCAAAACTTAGTCATGTAAAACAACAATGATTTTAGAATTTTTCATGATTCTTTGGGTCAGGAATTAGGGCAGGGCTTGGCCAGGTGGTTCTTCTGCTCCATGTAGCATCAATTGAGGTCACACATATGGCTGCATTCAGCCAGAGGCTGGCTGGACTGGAAAGTCCAAGAAGCCTGCATTCTCATGTCTGGCAGTTCTGTGCCTTTTCTCCATGTGGCTGCTGTGTGGTTTCTCCTCATTCAGTAGTCTCTCCTGAGCTTCTACACAGTATGGTGGCTGGTTTTCCTGAGCCAAATTGGAAGCTGCCAGGCCTCTGAAAGGCTAGACATGGAAATGGCATAATGTCACTTCCACTGATTTCTATTTGTCAAAGAAATTCACAGGGCTAGCCCAAGGTGGTGGAAGGAAGGCATGGTGGTGTCTCAGTTGACTTAAAGGGTAGAGTAACATGCATATATTAGGAGGAAAGGAATTGATGGCAGGCATCTTTGGGGACTAACTACTTACACAGTGAATCCAATGAAGGCTACATTTAAAGATATATCTCTCATTTTAAAATACCCACTGATCTAATTTTTCTACCACTTTAGGCATTTTTTGTTTGAAACAAATCTGTGTAATGAACCAGAAATCTCATAGCATGTGTTGTAATGAGTAGGATCACAGTAGCGAGCAAGTATTTGTCTTCAGGAATTGCTGTGCTGACTACAGGCTGGACAGTAGTAGTAGAAGAAGAAATACAGAAAACATGAAGAATGTCTTCCCTGCTTTCAAGCATCTCAGAGTTTAGTGTGAGACCCAGCTTCAATTCATTACACCAATAAAAAAATATGAAAGAGCAAGAAAGAAGCACTGACTTGTCACGAGGTAATGTGGTATAGACTAATGTGGATGATGCTCAAGGAAAGACATATTAATGGAAAGAATAGCTATTCAAACTAGCCTGGAAAAATGGGACTTGACATTTTTCAACAGGTAAAAAGAGAAAACAGAGCAATATAGAAGAGACAGGGAGTATGAGCAACTAAAGAAGCAAAACTAACTACTGAGTAATGTTTTTACAGTAGAGAAAAGACCAAACTCAGCAGAGAAGTGTGCAAATTCGAATAGACAGAGCGAGGTTATCGTAAGAGATCTTGTAATCAAAGTGAGGATAAGTAAAAGGAGAGTAAACTAAAATTATACATTACTGCACTGTCTAATAGAGAAGTCACAAGTCACAGTGGCTGTTTAAATTAATTACTATTAAATAAAATTACAAATGCATTTCCTTAGTTGCACTAGCTACATTTCAAATGCCCAATACCCACATGTGCTAGGAGCTACTCTATTGGATAGTACAGATTATAGAACATTTCCTTCACCCTATAAAGTTCTATTGGACAGTGCTGGAAATCTATTGTACTTCCTGAATATTTCTGAAATCAATTCACTTTTCACTTCCTCTCTGCCATTACCATTAGTTCAGTTTGTGGTCATCTTTCACCTAGGTTAAAGCAACACTTTCTCACCTTGTCTCCCTGTTACCAGCGATACCCTCCTCCAATCTGTTCCTCATTTCACACCTAGAATGCACTTTATAAAACATTAATCTGAACTTGTCAAAGTCCTGCCTAAATCATTTATGACATTCTCTTTGCCTAGAATATTCCTCTCTGCCTCTTCCCCTAGCTGACACTTATGTTTTAGGTTTCAAATTAGATGTTACTTCCTCAATGAAGCCTTTCCAGATGCCTCTGAGCCCCAGTATTCTTATCTGTAAAATGATACCATCATCTCTGATATACAGTTTGTGAACATTAGAGATAATGTATGTAACTCATTTGGCACTTAGCACTTAAAATGAGAGTAGTGATAATGACTATGGTGATGATAATAATTGGGTGGTGATGGTTTAAACTCTCTGGCTCTATTTTCTTATGTAAGCTTCCCATAGCAGCATTCAAAGTGCCGCCTATCTCCCAATTAATAATTTAAAATTACTTATATGGCTCATATGACTAAGGGGGATCCACATTCACTATGATTCAGAGACATGGCCTTTCCTGAACTATTCTAACCTGCTGTGCACCTCTCCTTCTCAAAGCTTTTAAACTATATTTCTCCCCAACTCCAGCTTCACTTGGCCAAACTCCTATTCAGTCCTCATGGCCTGTCTCAA
This sequence comes from Propithecus coquereli, assembly GCF_000956105.1. Lineage (NCBI taxonomy): Eukaryota > Metazoa > Chordata > Mammalia > Primates > Indriidae > Propithecus > Propithecus coquereli. The sequence goes on along the minus strand of NW_012150352.1, from coordinate 146,627 downwards.
ATGACACTCCCTCAAGGAAATGTCCAATTTTTACATTGCTTTTTAAATTATAAATCTAACAGGAAAACTTACTTTAGGTACAGAGAAAAGACAAAGGTGAAATTCACAGATTCTTTTATCTAATAAAGAAAATGGCAGTTTATATTTCTTCAAGAGTTATAGACATTTATTTGAATATGATTATCCAATGACAACCAGCTAACATTGAGAATCTTCCTAGAATAAAACCTATATTCCTTGAAATCCATACATCTTTAAAAGGGACCTGTCATAAGAATTTTACAAAGATATCTTTTCATGGTTGCTATACACAGAACAAGACTTATTTTTTTATAACTGTTTTCAGCCTCTACATTTATCAAAAATTTCTTCTAAATAGCTTTTCACTAAATCTGCTAATTCAAAGGCTGCTGAAAGAAATCCATTTGCAAGAATAAATCAGAAAGGGCAGAATCTGAAGAAATCTGAGACTTACCAAAAGAATATAAGAAAGAATACATTTTTATAAAAGAAATATGAGTCTAAAATATTTTGGTCTTACAGAAACCTTCCTAATAATAACCAACATAGACTAAGTTATATACTGTTTTACTTGTAACTATCATAATTAAAATAATTATTTTGTGATAATTTGCTTAATACCTATTTCCCCCGCTAGACTTTGTGCCCCAAAAGCATAGGGGCAACTGTCGTATTCATTATCTTCTGCACTCGTGTACACACGGATGTGACTCCAGTGCTCTGTGGCCAAGGACTGTTGAAAGTGTCTAAATTCGCCTCGATGTGCTGAGTTCAAGTGAGAGCTGAGCACTTGGAATGTCCAACTGGCATTTGGGGCTGGCGAGGGGGCAGGCTGGAATCAATAGCTTAGAGTTAGTAGTTGATGCCAAGCATCTGGGTGAACATTCCAGGAAAGAAGAATAAAAATAAAGATCAAATCTTACGGAAAAGGAGAACAAAGAAAGGTCCCCCCAAGAAAATGGATCAGGAAGAAACACTTGGGCAAATAAGGAGGAAACAAAACAAAACAAAACAGGATCAAGACATTAAAGTAAAAGAAGAGGCTTTTAAGGGGAAAGAGGCTAATGGAATCATTGTGGCCAATGCTGCAGAGGCCACGTCCCTGCCTTGTTTTCCTTGTCACTGTGGGTTGCCTCACTTTCTTTCTTGGGCAGTTACCAATGTTGCAGAATCCTCTGAAGATTTTAAGTTATCTTCCCATGTTTGTCTTTCAGTTTCTTTTGCTGAAATGTCCCTGGAAGCCCAACGTTAGCCCCCACATTGCTATCTTGAGCATAAAGCCCACCCTGCTTCAGAAGTCATCAATGCAGGAAATAGGCCCCAAGTAAGCAGTTACATTGCTGAGGATCTCCCATGGAACAATCCCCTCTGGCATAAAATGGCCATGATGTATGAGGAACTAATGCCTCATTTTTAAACCTGATTTAGATCACTGTTAGCGCAGGGCAGGTAAACATTCATTAGTATGTGGTCAGAGTCTACTTTGGTTTCTTTCCTGCCTGGACGATTAGAATGTGCAACCATGCAAAAGAATAAAAATTTTCTTGGAAACCAAGGACATAAAGAGAGACAAAGAGAAGAATATAAATCTTGGGTTTTTAAAAACTTGATATAGGCCAGGCGTGGTGGCTCACGC